>NC_071999.2:28169375-28474560 GCF_028885655.2 Pongo abelii
GAGCTCCAGCCTCACATGACAATATATTTATCTTGAATTTTTATCTCACTTTGTCACCTGGGCTGGAGTGCAGTGGCACAATCACGGCTCACTGCGGCCTCAACATCCGAGGGCTCAGGTGATCCTCCCACCTCAGCCTCCTAAGTAGCTGGGACCACAGGTACACACCACCATGCCTGGCTAATTTTTATAGAGATGGGGTTTCACCATGTTGGCCAGGCTGGTCTCGAAATCCTGAGCTCAAATGATCTGCCCCCTTTGGCCTCCCACAGTGCAGGCATTACAGGTGTGAACCACCTCGCCCGGCTTATCTTTGGTTTTCAACAGTTTGACTCTGGCCTATCTAAATGTGATCATTTTTGTATTTATCCTGCTTGGAGTTCTGCTAAGTTTCTTGGATCTGGAAGGTGCTGTCTTTGATCAATTTTATAAAAATGTTCAAATATTTTTCTGTCTACCCTTTCACCTTCTGAAACCCTAGTTACACAAATGTTAAACCTTTTGATATCATTCCACAGTCTTGGCTCCTCTGTTCTTTTTTCATTCTATTTTTTTCTTTCTATATTTCAGTTTAGATAAGTTTATTGAGTGCATTGTCAATTGAATTAAATGATTTTTTTCCTGTTCTGTCCATTCTGTTGTTAAGCTCATTCAATGACCTTTTCATTGCAGATGCTATATTTTCCAGTTCCAGGATTTTCATTTGGTTCTTCTTTAAAGTTTCCATCTTTTTGCTGAGATTCTGCCATTTATTCACCCATTCCATCCCTTTCTGGTAAGTCAATCCTTCACTATATTTTTTCATAGCAGTTTTAAAGTCTGTGTCTGCTAATTCTAACATCTGGATCATCTGTGGGTCAACATTTATGGCCCATTTTCCCCTTGATCACAATCATATTGTCCTGCTTCTTCGTATGTTATTAAATTTTCATTCCATAGTGAACATTAAAAATTACACCTTGTAGAGACTCTCGCTATGCTATCTTACTCTAAAGAGTGTTCAGTTTTGTTCTGGTGGGTCCTGTGTAGGCTTTGTTTTAGGCTTTATTAGGATGAGTCTATTTTGGTTTATCCCTTTGTCCTGGGGTATAGTCCTTGATCATGAGATATGATCCTTATGACCCTTTTATGGTTTCAATGGAAAGATATTTATAAAGTCTCTCTAATTTGGTGCCACTTGAACTCTAAACTCTGGCCAGTACTAGGCAGCAGCTGAAATCTCTGCTTAGCTCTGTAGCTTCCCAGCTGTTGCTTTTTTCTGGATTCCTTGAGGTTGCACCTGTATATGTATAGGTTAGGAGACAGCCAAGGATCTGAGGGGTATTTGGATGCAGATTTCAGAGCTCCCTGCTCTGTGGTTCCCTCCTTTATAGGATTTTAATCCTTAACTTCCAGCCACTTTGGCAACCTTAAACTCTAACCCCATGTCCTCATCCCGTTAAGACTTTCTGTTTTAGTTCAAACATCCCACTGTGTCTCATGAGCTGAGAAATGCCTTTAGGTGACAAGCTGGATACATGTGGAGCCCACCTAGTTGGCTTGCTTTCTTTCAAAGATTAGGTTCACTCTAGTTTCTGCCTGTTTTTGATTATTCTCCTGGCCTTCAGAGAATGGTTTTAAACATTTTATTCAAAGTTAATAACTGTTATTGGCAGGAGAGTTAGTCAGATAGAGGCTCTTCTATTATTCCAGGATCAAGCACTCACTCCTCACGTAAATTGTCATCACCCCTTTTCGGCCTAATGCAGGTCAAACAGGCTATGCATTTGCCCACCCACCCAGCCTGGAATCTGGAAACTCTGGCATTTTAGAGGTGATGGTGGCCAGTCAGACACTGCTGTTCTACCTGTTCATGAATATTGGCTAGTTGTTCCATAATGTGTATTTTATTAAAAAAAAAAAAAACTCCAGGCTTAGCATGGTGGCTCATGCCTGTAATCCCAACACTTTGGGAGGCCAAGGTGGGCAGATTGCTTGAGCTCACAAGTTCGAGACCACACTGGACAACATGGCAAAACCCCATCTCTACCAAAAAATACAAAAATTAGTCAGGCATGGTGGTGGGTGTCTGCAGTCCCAGCCACTCGGGAGGCTAGGTGGGAGGGTCCCTTGAGCCTGGGAGGTGGAAGTTGCAGTCAGCCAAGATAGCACCACTGCACTCCAGCATGGGCAATGGAGCCAGACCTTGTCTCAAAACAAACAAACAAACAAACAAACAAACAGCTCCTGTCCTAGGGCTAGCATTTGACCTTCAAACCACTTGCTGGGTCAAGGATGCTCAGGACGTCATGATAGGAAACAGATCCAGAGGTTGAACAACTGCCTCTGGCAGAGGCTGGCTAGGTGCTCATCAGAGCTGTTTTCTCCTCCTGGACACGCAGCTTAACAGTACATTTCTCAGGCCTTCGTACATGGATGGGGCTATGTGACTAGTGTTCTTCCTCTTGTCTAGCAGGGGGATGATGCCAGGGTAATCTTTGTTCTTCTCTCTTACCAGGATAATTTTAAAGACATATATTGAAGATGGTGGAGCCACAATATGGAAGGAGTCAAGGTCTCTAAATGACCACATAAGTGGAACTTTCTTCCTGACCAATATTTGACTGTGATATGGACAAGAAAGTAATCTTTGATTACCATGTTAAGCTTCTGAGATTTTTTTTACAGCAGTTGGTGCTATTTATGCTAATAAATGTGCTCAGATAATACCCTAATTAGTGGCAAAAATATGACTAGAAACCCATCTCCCATTTCCTTTGATGGTTAAATATAATTCCATTCAAATATAACTTTCATAATTATTACATTAATACACTAGCTTACAAAACAGTTTATAACAATTAGGAGCATGCTTATGAATGAATGAAAACAATGACTTAATTAATGGAAACATAGTGACTTACCTAGAGATTGAATGCCTTTTTGTTTAAGAAAGCTGTGCAAAGCATTTGTATTAAGATTTAATATAAGTCCCAGTTCTGGTGTAAGTTTCCAGAAGCCATCCTACAAAATTAAGGAAACAAATATAAGTTATGTTATTCACATTTTATCACGTAAGAAGTTATGTAGTGGGGGAATGAGAGGGGCAAGGGTTGAAAAACGTATGTTCACTACTTGGGCAACAAGATAATTAGAAGCCCAAACCTCAGCACCACACAGTATGCCCATGTAATAAACCTGTACATGTACCTCTGCATCTAAAATAAAATTTTAACAAATTAAATGAAAAAAGAAGTTATGTGATAAATGTTTCCATTTATTTCAGTTAATTAAGGCATTTCTAATATTTTTATTACTGTAAAATAAAGTTCTTCATACACTAGTGACATAGTATTGTTTGGAACCTCATAAATGCTATGAACACTACGTATCTGGTGGCATTTATAAAAGTGTGGAAAGAGGCTCATGTGTAGAGATTTTTTAATTTTTATTTTAGTAGAGACAGGGCTTTACCGTGTCAGCCAGAATGGTCTCGATCTCCTGACCTCATGATCTGCCCGCCTCGGCCTCCCAAAGTGCTGGGATTACAGGCGTGAGCCACCACACCCGGCCGAGATTTTTTTAACTGGTACTTTTTTCCTTCTAGCAATGCTTTATTTCATTTTTTATTGATACATACTACTTGTATGTATTTTGACATACACATGATATTTTGATACATGCATAGAATGTAAATAATCAGGTCAGGGTATTTAGGATCTCCATCAGCTTGAACATTTATCATGTCTTTGTGTTGGTAACATTTCAAATAGTTTCTTCTAGCTATTTTGACACATACAATGTATTGTTAACTCTAGTCACCCTACTGGGTTGTCAACTAGAAATGAGCATTGAACCAGTATTTCTCAAACTTTTAAAGTATATGTCATGCATGATTCCCTCTTTAAAAAAACCCACTTTATTGAAATATGATTGACATACAAAAAGTCACCAATATTTAATGTATACAACTTGATGTGTTTGGAGATAAGTATACACCCGTGAAACCATCAAACCATCACTTATCAACTTAGCCACCACTTCCAGAACTTTTCTTCCACCCGTTTTGTTTTGTTTTGTTCCCTTTTGTGGAAAGAGTACTTAACATAAGATAGACCTCTTAGCAAATGCTTAAGTATACCGTATTGGATTGTCAGTCATAGGCCCTGTATTGTACAGTAGATCTCCAGCATGATTCCTTTGGTTTAACATAAAAATGTACCCTGATGTATTCTGAAACATGAAAATGACAGTTTTTTCTAAGCATAAAATTGTTATATTAAACATGCACTTTAAAATTACCTTCCCTGCACCGCCCCATCATCTGCCTGCCCCATCACAGGACAGTGTGCTAAGCCTGAGCTTGGGGATATTAACTTCAAAGGAGACAGAATCCAGGCCCTAGGGAAACTAACACAGGGAGCAGAAAGCAGGGTGTGGCCCTAGGCAGGTGCACAGGTTGAAGAATCTATGGCAATACCTTGAAAAATGACAGCAGTGATAATAGGTACCAACCCATAAAGAACTGGTACCAGGTGCTGTTCTTTGATATGTTTAGCCACTTCCTGTGGAGTACTATTGTTGGGAAAAGGCTGAGTGTTGGGAAGGAAACTGAGGCAGGGCTTGCATAACGTCCTCTGGAATGTGTCTAGACTTGCTGGCTCCCTGCTTCTACCCTTCCTCGGCTCCTGTTCACATTATCTCAAGTAGCAGAATATGTTCCATATAAATGCTAAACCATCACAGCTGTAAATCATGTGCTTAATGCAATGTGTCCTTTTGACCTCCACATTCTCACCATCTGTTTCTTTGTTGGATTACCAATAAATACCGTGGGCTCCCAGAGCTCGGTGCCTTCGCAGCCTCCACGATAGTGATGGCACACTGGTGTCCCACCTTTCTCTCTCAAACTGTCTTTTTCTCAATCCTTTGACTCCACTGGACTTTGTCACCCCCATGACCTGGTGTTGGGTCTGATCACCCCAACAACTATTATCACACCCACACTGGAGATGAGAACATGGAGGCACAGAACTAGGTGAAGCAATTTGTCTAAAGTCTCACAGCTAACAAGCAGCAGAGCCAGGAGTGGCCGTGGGATCCACACTCTTGACCATCTGCAGTATGCTCCTGGCAGGCTTTTGCGGGCACTGTCTCAAGTAAGGAAACTGGGCAGCTGTGATTGTCCTGTTTAAACCTCAAACCCACTCTGTGAAGTAGACACTATCATTATCTCCACTATATGGATGAGGAAACTGAGGCTCAGACAGGTTACCTGACTTGCCCCAAATCACAAAGTGGGCTGGGACTCACACTTACTTTTATGCTACGTCAAGCCCTTTCCGTTTCACTAAACTACTTTACATCAAAACAAGTAATCACAGATGCAGGACTGGGTCTTAGTACCAGCGTAGGGGCCAAATCTACAGGGTGTTTATCAGCTTAACAAATGGAGTGATAAGCTCTAACACAATATACATGTTGAATAATATCTGTATTCCCATGTGAAATATTTAGAGTACAGGTACAAGTGCTTGTGCTCTACTTCACAGTGGGAAATTTATGTGGATTACAATCCATTGGTTCTAGAATCCAGGAAATTAAGATCTCACCCCATCATCTGTTCGAGGATGTTCATCTTCATGTGAGGAACAGTAACATTCACCAGCATGAGCTTCTGGTCTAATGTTTGTAGAGAAACACCAGCCAGCATCAAGCACACTGTTTTGTTCAGCTGTCTGTTTTGTTTTGTAGCAAGAGTTCCTCAATGAAGGAAGCAGTATGATTTACACCCCAGTGCACAACCCCTTCCTTCACTACTGACTGACGATAGACGGTTCCTTGACTAGCTGCTTTGAGGAGCCCCATTCTAAACTATGAAGCCAGCTAACCACAGATTTAAGGAGAAATAAGACACATACCTCTGTCTGTAGACTGAAGAGTTCTGTCCAAGGCACAGCATCCTGCCAGTGTTGTGTACACACTATTTCATCCTCCTCTATTACTTCCAGAAAGCATGGGATACTGTCATCTTTTGTATCACATTTTATTTGTAAAATGCAGCTGTCTTGAAGTACTTCTGATAGCTCATCACTTTCTGTGTCAGAACTTCGAAAAACAAAGACAGGACATCGACTTCCTTCGAGACTGCCTACTGATTCTTGTAGAAGACAGAGATCTACTGGGGTAGTCTGAGACTGACTGCAAAGAGCCTCAGGCAATGCAGAGGCTATTGGCAGCCTAAGGTTGGCAGTCAAAGAGGCTGCGGAAGGTTGAAAATGAAAAGGAGAGGAAGCAGAGAGATGGTAAGACCCAAAACCTCTGATGGGATCAGGGTCTGTAGGAAGAGAGAAAAGAAGCTGGGGAGAATCCAGCTCAGGGGAGGTGCCAGCAGAAGGCCTGGTCGTACGGCCTCCAGGAAATTGCGGTGGAGGCAACTGTGTGGGGCTCAATGAGCTCCCTGAAAAAGCAATGCCACAGAAGGGTGCAAAAGATAGGTTCTGGGGAGGTCCTGTGGGACACGACGCCGACTGTGGGATCCAGTCAGCACAACTGCCAGGCGCAGGGCTTTGGCTGAATTGAGGTGCATCAAACTGTCTGGGAGGAGCAGCTGAACCAAAACTAGCTGCCTGACAATATGAGGCAAAAGGCATGGAAGCAGCACGGGGGGCATGGGCAGTCGGGCGAAGATAGGAACCAACGACTGGAGGAGAAACACCAAAAAGGCTAGAAGTAGATGTTTCCCATGGACTGACTTTCTTAAATAGTGGTTCAGTTGCTGTTGGTTTACATGACTCTGTCCAACTTAAATCCAATAGCTTTTCCACACCTCCACGTTCCAAATTTGATGTGAAAGCTGGTAGTACACCTAAGCCATCCTCTTCAAAATCTTCAGAAACTTCTGGCTGAGATAATTTCTTTTTTCTTTTAGCCCTAAGTTTTGGTTTGGATGAATACAATTTTTGCCACTCAGAAGATGCTAAAAGAGACTGCCCAGAAGAGAGAATTATTAACATAAGGGGAAAACACAGAATAAAAAGAACAATCAAGCAAACATTCTTCCTAGCACTTGACTTGCCACCCATCAGGCAGTTGCTCATCCACAATCAGGATCATCAATGTGAGCTGGGATGTTGAAAATAACACCAGTGCTGCGTGCAGCGGCTCACGCCTGTAATCTCAGCACTTTGGGAGGCCAAGAAGGAAGGATCGCTCGAGGCTAGGAGTTTGAGAACAGCTTAGGCAACATAGCGAGGCTCCATCTTTACAAAAAATAAAAAATTAGCCAGGTGTAGTGGCTCATGACTGTAGTCCCAGCCACTTGGGAGGCTGAGGCAGGAGGAGTGCTTCAGCCTGAGAGGCTGAGGCAGCTATGAGAACAGATTTGCACTACTGCTCTCCAGCCTGCGGGAGAGGGCAATATTCTGTCTCAAAAAAGAAAAAAAGGAAAGAAAATAATGCCACGAGAGACATTCAAGATCATTTCAGTACAAGGCCCTTTTTTTCTAGACATGGAAGCTGAGACCTGGAGAGAATATCAGCAATCAATATATTGAAAGACCTTCTCTCTTAGTTCTTAGTTCTTAGAATCGCGGAATTTTAAACACCCCTCATTTTACACATGAGGGAACTGAGGAGCACAGAAGTGACTTGCCCAAGATTTTACAATGAGAGTATCACAGTGTGTACTTAGGCCTAAAATAAGACAGTCATTTGAAGTAAATTATTGCAGTTTTTATACTGCTTTACAGCAATATTAAGAAAATGAGACCAAAATGGAAAAACAGTCTCAAAAGCTTTATTTATTTCTACTTATTCATTTTTTGAGACAGTGTCTTGCTCTGTTGCCTGGGGCTGGAGTGCAATGGCACAATCACAACTCACTATAGTCTCGAACTCCTGGGCTCAAGCGATCCTCTCGCCTCAGCCTCCCCAGTAGCTGGGACTATGAGCATGTGACACCACACCCAGCTAATTTTTAAATTATTCTTTTGTAGAGATGTGGTCTCATTATGTTGACCAGACTGGTTTTGAATTCCTGGGCTCAAGTGATCCTCTCAGTTTGGCCCCTCAAAGTGCTAGGATTGCAGGTGTGAGACACTGTGTCCAGCCAAAAGCTTTAAAGTAATTAAATGAACATATAATTATACTAGAACATGAACAATATGTATGTAAAACAAATTTTGAGGGATGCTATATTACTATTATTGTTTCAATCTAAATGTAAAGTGCTCCTTAAAAAGCTGCATGTATAAAATCCAGTTTTATATGGATGACAAGTCCTTGATATTTTTGAAATAATTAGCCTGTAATTTTACCTGTGAATATGAATGATTTAAAAAAGGAGTAGTCCTTTCCCAACTCAGTCAAATTTCAAGTATACATCTGAATAATTAATATTATAGAACATATGAAAAGACACATTTTAAAATAATGCTACCCAGAGGTTAAATTTTTAAAAAGTAGAGAAGCAAACTGGAAAAGACCAATAGTGATGGACTAGAACTATCAGATATTAAAGTCTCTTATAAAATTACAATAATTATAGTAGACGAATCAATGGAACAGAGTAGGTAAGTCCAGCAATAGATTATGAAGGTGGCATTTCAAGTTAATAAGAGGAAAAGAAGGAGCCATCTGGAAAAGAATAAAGTTGGTTCCATATCTCTTATCCTATGCTAGGATAAATTTCAATCAGATGAAAAATTGAATGTAAACATGAAAACATAAAACTATTTAAAAAATAAAGGGAAAAATTTTAAAAGTATAATCTCTGACTAGGAAAGGTATTTCTAAGCATGATGAAAAGCAAAACAACACTAAACAAAAAGAAGAAACACAAAGATTAAAAATTTGACTGCATTAAAAAATCTGCATGACCAAAAGATAATAAGCAACATCAAAATAACACGTGGAATACCGGGAAACAAATTTTCACAACTCATATCACAAAGGGCTAATTTCCCTAACATAAAAAGTTTACCTAAGATAAATAAGAAAATGACTAAAATCTCAATAAAAAAGATAAAAGACATGAACAGATAACACACAGGAAGTGATACATAGGGCTGTAAGAATATAAAACATGCTCCTCTTCATTCATAAAGAAACAAAAACTTAAATGTCACCAATACATTTTTCATCTGTAAGATTTGCAAAGATCAAAAAATTGATTAAGTCAGGTATTGCGGAGCATCCCAGCTACTCAGGAGGCTGAGGTGAGAGGATAACTGGAGGCCAGGAGTTCAAAGCTGTAGTGCTCTGTGACAGAGCCTGTGAATAGTCACTGCACCCCAACCTGAGTGACAGAGTGAGACTCCATCTCAAACAAACAAACAAAAAAAATCATACTGAGAAATATGGGTTATTTTTGTTTATTTTATAAAATTGCTTCTTGAATAGTATTTTTGTATTTTTTAGTAGAGACAGGGTTTCACCATGTTGGCCAGGCTGGTCTTGAACTCCTGACCTCGGGTGATCCACCCACCTTGGCCTCCCAAAGTGTGGGGATTACAGGTATGAGCCACCGTGCCTGGCCTCATTATGATTCTTCTATTTGCCAAAATCACTCACTTGCTTCCTGTTTCCTTTCAAGTTCACAATTGCTTATTTTGCTTAACCACATACCCACACCTTGATCACCTAAGGTGTGGCCCCCAACCTTTATGGCAGCGGGGACTGGTTTCATGGAAGGCAATTTTTCCATGGACAGGGGTGGGAGAGATGGTTTTGGGATGAAAGTACTCCACGTTCCATATGCACAGTTCACAACAGGGTTCGGGGCTCCCATGAGAATCTACTGCCGCTGCTGATGTGACAGGAGGTGGAGCTCAGGCGGTAATGCTCGCTCACCGCCCCTCACCTCCTGCTGTGCAGCCTGGTTCCTAACAAGCCAGGGACTGGGGGTTGGGGACCCCTGATTTAAGGAACAGAGTGGGCTCTGGACCCTCAGCTTCAGTGCCCTCAATTTCTTGCTAAGAGTTATAGCACTGAATTTTATAAATGATTTACTTTAAAAACTTGGATTAGGAGGTATGTTTTAAAAATCTCTGCCTCTAGCTTGTTCTCAATGTGCTTTCATGAGCGGGAGGGAACGAAGTGGACTTGGGGTTGGTGCAGAAGACACTGCGCCTAAGCCCAGGCGTGGCTGCGGGAGGATGGGAGCACCCAGCACTGAGCACTGTCCTTCCTGAGCGCGTCCCAGCAGAAAAGGTGTTGCACTCCCTGGAGGGTCTCATTTCATAATGAAGACGTAGCAAATAAGGAAATGCCCCAAGCTTCAGCGAGTCAGGAAGGACCAAACAGACCCGGATGTCCCGGACTCTATTGCGGCTGGCGTGTTACTGAATTCAGTGGAATGACTCCATGCGGAATGCTGCAGGTGCCACATTTTGGTAAAACAGATACCGAGGGAGAGTAACAGAGGCTTGACATGTTTGCTAAATTACATGGTCCGTTCAAACAACTTATTGCAGCTAACATAAATATAAACTTTCAAGTCATCAAGCTAATGGATAATATTTTTCATCTGATATGTTTGGATCTGGAAGTATTCAGATCCAACGTATTTGCAAATTTAGTATGAAATAATTTATCATCACACTGTATTAAAACCTAAATTAATTTAGAACCAATTTTGAAAATAACTTCAAAAATTTCTATAAACAGGCCAGGCATGGTGGCTCACTCCTGTAATCCCAGCTACTTGGGAGTCTGAGGTAGGAGGATCTGTAGAGCCCAGGAGGTCAAGGCTGCCGTGAACTATGATGGTGCCACTGCACTCCAGCCTGGGCAACAGAGTGAGACCCTGTCTCAGAAAAAAAAAAAAAAAATCTAAAAACACCACATGTGCACTATGAGAAAATTAGAAAATACAAGTAGACACAAGTAGACAGACACAAAGAAGAAAATAAAAGCCATACAGAATGTCTTATCTGATCTATGGCATATATCCCTCCAGACCTTTTCTGTGAACAAAATACTTATGTATGTGGCAGAGTGTAGGGGCGTATCTCTTATTTTTGTTACTTTGATTTTTATTGTGGGAAAAATGTATATAACAACGTTTGCTATGTTAGTCATTTTTAGAGTTTAGTGGCATGAAGTACATTCACACTGTTGTGCAACCATGACCATCTCCATTTTCAGAGCTTCTTCTGGGTGTGCACTTTTGAAGCACATATAAGATAAGTATATATTTTCCAGGGCCCATTTTAACAGTAAGTCTCAAGGACAAACAGTTGATTCTTAATTGTACATCAGAATTTTTTTTTTTTCCCAAAACAATGTACTCCAAGGGCCCCTTGTGCAGTCACAGAGAGGCCACAGGTCACAGCCCCTCAGCTTAGCCCCTCGCTTTCCTTCAAGCAGCCCTGAGTCCAATTCTCTGGCTGACCTGGAAGTCCGGACCAGCGTGGGAGCCCACGATGTTGCCAACATCTGCCCTGCCTGTGGGTGAGCCTACAGGGCCACCTGAGCCTGGCTGAATGCACCTCCTACTACTCCTGACTCCCCAAACTCTTTGTTTGTGTTTGCTTAAAGTATTATTTTTCTTTCATGGGCAATCCATGCCCATGGTTCAAAATTCAAAATATACAAAAGGGTGCACTGTAAGAAAGCAAGGCTGGGGACAGTGGCTCATGCCTGAAATCCCAGCACTTTGGGAGGCCGAGGCGGGTGAATCAGGAGTTCGAGACTAGCCTGGCCAACATGGTGAAACCCCATCTCTACTAAAAATACAAAAATTAGCTGAGTGTGGTGGCGCATACCTGTAATCTCAGCAACTCAGGAGACTGAGGCATGAGAATTGCTTGAACACAGGAGGTGGAGGTTGCAGTGAATCGAAATCATGCCACTGCACTCAACCCTGGGTGACAGAGCGAGACTCTATCTCAAAAAAAACCAAATTAAAATTAAAAAAAAAAAAAAAGAAAAGAAAGCAAGTATCCCTCCAAACCCAAGGCCACTTGTCAGCTTTCTGCCCCATCTGTTTGGGCAACAGTGCCCGTTTCAGACACCTTTGCGAATTAATAACTACAGCTAATATTTATCAAATATCCAGGAACTAGACGTGTTGGAATGGTCTTAGAACTCTTCGCAACCACCTAAGGTGGATTTTACTGCTCTCCCCACTAGGGCATTAGGACTGGAGCACTGGGAAGGCCAAGTCCCACAGAGTGAAGTGCGGGCTGGGGTTCAGACCTGAGCAGTCAGCCATAGCACCTGTGATCTTAACCACTGTATTTACTGACTTTCAATCATCTACCTTCTGTGATCTTTGCCAACCTGACAGAGTTAAAAAATAAAAAGGAATCTCATGGCAGTTTACATTTTAACTTCTTTTAGCAACAAGATTGCACATCTTTCATACATTATTTTCTTATTTATGATCAAATCCTCGCTCTGTCACCCAGGCTGGAGGGTAGGGGTGCCATTTTGGCTCACTGCAACCTCTGCCTCCTGGGTGCAAGCATCCTCCTGCCACAGCCTCTTGAGTAGCTGGGATTACAGGCAAGCACCACCACGCCCAGCTAATTTTTGTATTTTTTTGTAGCGACAGGGTTTCACCATGTTGCCCTGGCTGGTCTTGAACTTGTGAGCTCAAGCCATCTGCTGCCTCAGTCTCCCAAAGTGCTGGAATTACAAGTATGAGCCACTGCGCCCGCCCTAAAAAACTTTTTGTAGAGATGAGGCCTCGCTTTGTTGCCCAGGCTGGTCTCAAACTCCTGGCTGAAGTGATTTTTCCCACCTCAGCTTCCCAAAGTGCTGGGATTACAGGCGTGAACCACGATGCCGGATCAGATTTTAAATTTTTAAATTTTGGAAATTTTAGTTTTTTTAACCTAGAGACCTAAGAGGGTTGTCAGCACTGTGCTGTTCCTTTGCTTTTGAATTTTTCTTCCAATTTTTATTTAAGCCACATTTTTCCATTTCTGTTTCTGGTTATAAGGGCCACGGTATAAAGCACTATAAACTTTAAGAAATACTGGTGGTGAATTTAGATTATTAGATAGCACTTCTGTTGATAATTTCATGACAAACCTATTACACTACCTAAATGACTTTAGCTTCCTGGATGACAATCTATTTGCCCATGACAGAAGCACAGCCACAGCTGTTCTCTTTTTGTACTCTACAGCTCCATTCACACATTGTGAAGTCTCTGCAATGCAACATGATGTAATTCAACATTTTATAAATGCATTAATATTTTCCATCATCAGGGATACAACTTCTTCATGTACAGGTAAGAAGGGAGCTATTTTAGCAAAGGGTTCCCTTCGTCTTCATGAACAAACAAAGCTCAATATCAACTTATTTGGTAATCAGCGTTTACCTGGTTCCTGATGGCTCCTTGGGGCTCCCCCTGCCAGCTCATGTAGGGCAGGAAGTCTACATCTTCTTTGGCAATAAGTTCAGAAACTTTTGGAATATCAGGAAAAGGCGACTCATTCTCATCCTATATTGAATCACAAATAGATTAAATCAAACAGACGTTATCCAATTAAATGATTACACATTCTAAAGCCTACGGGTCTTGGCTTGGGATACGCTGGTGTGTGGGACTGGAGCTTGTGCCGTGGGCCACAAGTGTGAGGGAAAGTGGGGAGGTGGAGTGACTTTCCTCTTTACAGAGCACTGGCAGGTGCTGGCCACTGTGCTGGGCAAGTTACGTGAATTTTCCCCTTAAACTTATGAAGGGAGAAGGGGTTCTCAGAGAACCCAGGCCTTTTCTATTTTTTGAGGGTCTTGGATTAATAAAAGACAATAAATGCCAAAACTATAACAAAATTATAGTATATCTGAAAAATACACATTAGCTAATTATTAATAATAATTATAACATTAAAAATGATAACATACTCAACTCACTTAGAAAGATCACCCTAAGTCCCAACACCAAAGCCCCCCATGAATGGGAGGCTGGGACTCGTGGGGCCTGCTGGCCTGTCTGCAACCCACGCTTCACAGGCCCGGGGTGTGGGTGTTGCCATTAACCATCAAAGCAAGGGTGACTTTCTTAACGTGGAAATATAAATAAAATAATTTAACCTCGAATTAACAATAATACATACCCTTTTCTCAACTGCCACAAAGCTTGTAAATTGTGTTATGAGAGAGTTTTCTTTACTGAGTTTAATAATCAGAGATTTCAAGGTTTGTTTCTTCATCTAGGATAGAATAAAACATAAATCATGTCCTGTTTTGTTTATTTCTATTTAGCTATGTCAGTAAATCATTTTAAGATTCGTATTTCCGACTAAATATTGAATTGCAGGTCCTATCTAAATCGGTGGCTCAAATTCCCTTTAAAATGAGATCGACTGACTTAGCCATAGAAAATGTCACTCTTCATTATGCAGCTCCCTGTAGTTCACAGAGAGCTCTCCCGGGCAGTGGGCTTCCTCATTCTTTCATAGTCTGTGGCTCCCAATTTAAAGCTGAGGAATGGGAAAGACGGAATGACTTGTTCAGGATAAAAGGGCCTTAAACAAAACAGCACACAGAGGCTGCCAACCCAGGGGCATCTGAGGAGAACAGGGAGACCAGCAGGTGACCATCTGTCACTAGAACTGACTGTGGGGGTCTCCAGGGTCTGCTGTCACACTGGCACCTTCTTGTGGGGATGGCATTGAGGACTAATGCTCACAGCCTTGTTGAAGATCTCATCCCTCAGAGAACAGCTGGGCAGTCCCGGTGGCCTGGCTGAGGGGCCCCTCTGCTGAGGCCCTGGTCTGCACAGCACGGGGGGAGTCAGTGGGCTTTGGCAGGTCACTCAGCATTTCGCTTTCAGGCCTCTCATCAGTAAGATGTGTGGTAGCTACCACACAAGAGATCTGAGGTGACGTCCACTACAGGCACTCACCGAGTGTTCTCTGAGCCCTCCTCGGGCTTTTCTGATAAGTAAAACATTACAGAATTTTCTGGAAACCACTGACATCCGCTCTTTTGTTAATTCATTCAACAAACATTTACCACACACCCCACATCCCAGGCACAGTGTCACAGATACAGTGATGAATGCCCTGACACCACAGTCTCCTTCTCCATGCAGCTGACCTCACTTTCTATTTCCACAGATAAATCAACTAAGAATGCTCGGGAAGAATGTCTAATAGTTTTTACAATGAAAAGAACAAACCTCATGACTGGTTTCATTTTCATGAAGAATGCCATCTTCGTAATCTCTGATTAGAGCTCGGGCTGCCAGCTTGTGGATCATCTGTGTTTAAGTAGCAAAGGAAAAAAAAAGATTCACTTGGCTTCTAATAAGAGACTTGCAAAGAACATCATTTTAAAAATGGAGGTATAATCTGCATACAGTAAAATGCACTCCTCTTAAATATACAGTTTGATGATCTTAAGGGATGTATACAGTTGTGTGACCACTGTTGAAGTGAAGACACAGAACATTCTTTTTACCCTGAAAGGTTCCTGTGTGCCCCTGTGTAGCTTCCTCAAGCCCTGGCAGCTCCTCATCTGCTTTCTGTCCCTAGAGTTTTGCTTTTTCTATAAAAGGCCATTTTGCCAATTCATTTTATTCAAAAAATTGAAAACTTCTTTTCTACCATAGGAAGAGCCACCTTGGTGCTGGGATGCCCATCCATGAACACGGTCTGCACTCTGCAGGGTGAGGACTGCACGATGTGCACCACCAGGTGCTTCCTCTCCAACAACTGAGAGATGGAACTTTCCTTCGTTCCAACGCTTGTAATTTTGTCATTGATAAGGCTGCTTCTCACAGAGGAAGTACAATTTGCTGTGACTTTATGGAAAACGACCTCTTCCCAGGTAAAATTATTTTCCTTCTTTCCCCCTTAGATCTAATTTTTAAAAATATAATTTCAATTTATTCTCCCTTATCATTACCCACAAAGATCTAATTTTTAAAGCAATATAGAGCTTAAGTTCTATACATAAGTCACTGGCAACTAATAAGTCAATGATACTGATTTAGTGCTGAAAAGTAAGCTGTATGCTTTTGAGAAAAAAACCCAGCAATGTCTGGGAAATGATTTATCTGGTTATACTGATACGCCTTTGAATAAAAAAACTACATAAATAGCATATATAGGCTAGGAACTTTCAAGGCTAAACTATAGTGGATTCAGTACCAGTGCAAATATTACAAACTTCTTGGTAATAATTTGTGATATTGTGATATGCAAAAAGCTAAAATAGGCCACCCCAAAACAGACTTCTTTGGCATATTTTGAGATGCTATTCAGAGGGACAGCAGACACAGGAGTAGCTCTGAAAAGCAGTCCTTTTGTAGGGAATATTTGCATCTGCAGAGGAATCATATGTCAGTGAAGGAAACAGCAGATGCAAACAGGCTTTCTCTGAGACCCCTTATCTGCCTTATCCAGATTTAGGAAAGATGAACTCCCAGGAAGAGGAGGCTAAAGTCTGATACTTTAAAGGGATGATAGAGAAACTGTTACCAGAGGTGCTTCTATTCTCTCTCAGGGCTGCTGCCTGCCAGACTTCATCCGCATCACAAGAAAGCCTTTGCTCACCATGTGTTTCCTCCCCTCACCCTCCCACAACCTGTCCCCACTTCCCCCAGGAGCCCCACAATCCTACCCGCCTCTGTACAGTATGAAACTTCACTCATCTGGCACTTCTTTGAGTCTCATGTGGCTCCTGCACATATGACAACATCTGCATATCTTTTCCCCTGTTAATCTATTGTTGGATTGTTTTATAGACCAAACATGGAAACTTCAGAGGGAAAATCTGAACTTCCCTACAGACGTAAGAAATATATGTATTTGTTATTCCTAACAGGACCCTTCAACCACACCTGAGTTTATGTTAATGAGGTGACTTTTAGAAAGTCCCTAGAATGAGGGCTGGTTTCTGGGGAACCAACCATATGATTAGAGGGCTGGAACTTTCAGCCCCACTCCCCAACCTCCAGGGAGGGGAGAGTTAATCACCAATGGCCAATGATTTAATCAACCAGGGCTTCGTAATGAAACCTGCATTAAAAACTCCACCTAAAGGGGTCAGGGAGCTTCTGGGTCAGCACTCATGTGCCAGGAGGATGGTGCACCCCAACTGTATGTTAGACAGAAGCTCCTGTGCTTGGGACTATTCTGGGCCTTACCCTGTATACCTCTTCATCTGGCTGTTCATTCGTATCCTTTATAATATTCTTTGCAATGAATCAGTAATACTAAGGTAAACTTTTCCTGAGTTCTGTGAGCTGTTACAGCAAATTACTGAACCTGAGAAAGGGTTGTGGGAACATTGACTTGGAGATGAACAGAAGTGTGGGCAACCTGAGGACCTGCTACTTGCTACTGGTGTCTGGAGTTGGAACTAGTCTTGTGGGACTGAGCCCTCACCCTGTGAGGTCTGTGCCAACCCCAGGCGGCTAGTGTCAGAATTGAATTAAATTGTAGGACATGCAACTGGTGTCAGAGAATTGGTTGGGAAAAACACATATCTGGAAACCAGAAATGGTGTGAGTATTTGGGAAACAGGTATTTTTTCTTTCATAATTCATTTGCTTTTAATCAAAAAAGGAAATGAACCCATATCCTCAATATACGATATGATTTACTCTTAGTCCAGTATTATTATAACTAGTATTTCTAAATAGCATCAGTAGGCCAGTGGCATGTAACTTTTATTGAGTCATGAATATCTTTGAGAACCTCTCTAGCAAAATTTCCATGCATAAATGCCATACTTAATTGCAGTTATTGCCACCCACTGATGCCCACATAGACACACCTAGACCAAACTACCCCGGATGAAGAAGTGCTGCATTAGAAACTGAAGGAAAGTATACTCATTTGCACATATAGTCCATCTCCATATTGTGTAATGAAATTTCAACACAGGAAAACAACAAAGGAAGTACAGACAGCAGGGGTATCCAATCTTTTGGCTTCCCTGGGCCACAGTGGAAGAGGAAGAACTGTCTTGTGTGACACATAAAATACACTAACACTAACGATAGCTAATGAGCTGAAAACAAAAACTTGCAAAAAAATTTCATAATGTTTTAAGAAAGTTTACGAATTTGTGTTGGGCCGCATTCAAAGCTGCCCTGGGCTGCGGGTTGGACAAGCTTGACATAGAGCATTATATATGGAAACATAAAATCATAACTTTCAAACAATGGGTTGATAGGTTTTGAATCTTACAGTTCCAGTTGTCTTCTGAAGCTCAGTAGTCGACACCATTGTACAAAATTCTTTCTCTTGAATTAGTGCACACAGAGTTGCCTGAAATTGGAAAAAAAATAAATTCCTCATTAGCCTTTCCACTCTGCAGTGTCTTGGTTTAACAGAAATTCTTTTGGTGATTTCCTCTCCCCTTTCAATAAAAACTAGAAGCCTCCCCAAAGCCCTGGCTAACCACCAGCTATGTTCCCAGAAGAAGAAAATCTGCTGGTGAGAAGGGGAGGGAAGAAGACAGAAAAAAAATTAGCAAAATATATTGGTCTTCCCATAGAATAACAAACTCTGCGCCTTCTTACCTTGTGCAGTGAGGAATGAATCCATAGACAAGGAGTCGATCATTGCGAAACAAGGACGGCACCTGGGCTGGGGCCTGCAGGGCCTCAGGCCCATCTGGATTGAGTTGCTGCCATTTGACTGAGACAGAGTGGCAACTTGGAGAACATAGCCTGGTCATTTGGTCTTCTATCTATTTATAAAAGAGGAATTATTTCTCTTTCAATGCTCCATCCAGAAAATAGTTACTTCACATTTAAAATAAAGTATACATTCTATCCTTTGGGAATTTTATAACTCTTTGGCATTTTCTCTCCTTCCTGCTACAGGGTACTTTCCCGAAAATAGTTTAAACAGAAGTTTATTTTATTTATTTTATTTTGAGATGGAGTTTTGCTCTGTCGCCCAGGTGGGAGTGCAGTGGCACAATCTTGGCTCACTGCAACCTCCCCCTCCCAGGTTCAAGTGATTTTCCTGCCTCAGCCTCCCAAGTAGCTGGGACTACAGGCGTGCACCACCACACCCAGCTAATTTTTGTATTTTTAGTAGAGATGGGGTTTCACCATGTTGCCCAGGCTGGTCTCGAACTCCTGACCTCAGGTGAGCCATCCACCTCAGCGTCCCAAAGTGCTGGGTTACAGGCATGAGCCACCATGCCCAGCTAGAATTTTAAATAATAGCATGATCACATCTTTTACATTTACAAAGCATCCTGAAATTATTCCTTTAGCTAATTACTAATATGCAACCTTGGTATGAGTAGATTCCAGTACTTGAATAGATATTTCTCCAAAGAAGATACACAAAAGCCAGCAAGTGCATGCAAAGATGCCTGATGTCACTAGTCATTAGGGAAGTGTAAATCAGAACCACAGTGAGATCCCATTTCACACCCAGTGGGATGGCTGTTATTAAAAAACAAGTGGTGGCTGGGCAGAGTGGCTCATGCCTGTAATCCCAGCACTTTGGGAGGCCAAGGCAGGCAGATTGCTTAAGCTTGGGATTCGAGACCAGCCTGGGACCATGGCGAAACACTGTCTCTACAAAAAATTAGCCGGGTGTGGTGGTGTGGGCCTGTTGTCCCACCTACTTGGGGGATGAGGGAGAAAGATGGCTTGAGACCAGGATGTCAGGGCTGCAGTGAGCCAAGCTTGCACCACTGAATTCCAGCCTGGGTGAAAAAGTGATACCCTGTCTCAAAAAACACCAACAACAAACAAAAACCAACCAACCAACCAAACAAAAAACAATAAGAAAAAAAGTGGTGGCATACGCCTGTAGTCCCAGCTACTCTGGAGGCTGAGGTGGGAGGATCGCTTGGGCTCAGGAAGTTGAGGCTGTGGTGAGCTATGATTGCACCACTGCACTCCAGCCTAGATGACCGAGCAACACTGTGTCTCAAAAACCAAAACAAACCAAAGAAAAGCTGGTTGATTTCAATCAATAAGGAAAAAAAAAGAATGATGACTGTTGGTGAGGATGTGGAAAAACTGGAATCCTGGTGCATTGGTGGTGGGAATGTAAAATGATGCAGCTGCTATGGAAGACAGCATGGCAATTCCCAAAAAAAACTAAACATAGAATGAGCATATGATCCAGCAATCCCACGCTGTGCATATATCCAGAATTGAAAGCAGACTCAAACAGACACTTGTATACCAATGCTCATAGCAGCATTATTCACAATAGCCAAAGGACAGAAACAACCCAAGTGTCCACCGACAGATGAATGGATAAGCAAAATGTGGTCCATCCATGCAATGGAATATTATTCAGCTTTAAAAAGAAGGGAAATTCTGACACATGCTTCAACATAGACGGACGTTAAAAACATCATGCTAAGTGAAATAAGCCAGACATAAAAGGACAATGTCCTATGACTCCACTTATATGAGATACTCAGAAAAGGCAAAGTCATAGAGACAGAACGTAGAGTCATGGTTAGCAGGCGCTGGGTGTAGGAGGGAATGTGGAGTTACTGTTCAATGAGTACGTAGTTTCTGTTTGGGCTGATGAAATAGTCTGAAGATGGTGATGGTTGCACAGCATTGTGAATGTAGCTAATACCACTAAATTGTACACCTAAAAATGGTTAAAATGGCCGGGCACGGTGGCTCACGCCTGTAATCCCAGCACTTTGGGAGGCCGAGGTGGGCAGATCACGAGGTCAGGAGATCAAGACCATCCTGGCTAACACAGTGAAACCCCATCTCTACTAAAAATACAATCAGCCAGGCATGGTGGCTGGCGCCTGTAGTCCCAGCTAGTTGGGAGGCTGAGGTAGAAGAATGGCATGAACCCGGGAGGCAGAGCTTGCAGTGAGCCGAGATGGCGCCACTGCACTGCAGCCTGGGTGACAGAGCAAGACTCTGTCTCCAAAAAAAAAAAAAAAAAAAGTTAAAATGCTAAATTTTATCATAATAAGGAAAATTAACTTCAGCAAAACATATTTAATAATTCACTTTAAAAAAAATCAGTGCATGATTTTTAAGGCAGAAATCAAACTATAAGCTGGGAGAATGACCTGATGAAGAACTAAGGCAGGGCTCACACCTGCAGCAGTGCTTGCCTCTATATGGCTCCCCTCTCCTTCAAGGAAACACAGATATTCCTATTTCTTAGTCTCGGAAGAATATGAGATTTCCAAATATAAATATAAAACCAGATGTTTAAAAAACATACCTGTTTTCTCCAACTATGCTTGGATTTTGCATTAAAATATTCAAATACTCCGGCACCACACTGGGACAAAATCCTTAAGATGTGACGATTTCCTGTCGAACTGATCACATTTCACATGTTTTAATTTTGAAGACATTAGAAATATTTTTGAAGTACATGTTAACAGTGTTGAGAAAGCTCACAACTCAATAGGAGAGACATGACATGGGGAAGAATGTACTCGTGTGTCGCTGAGGTTAAACAGAGAAAGTGGTAATAGAAGGAAACATCTGAAAGTTTGGCTAATTTAAGCTCCCATCTATCAGAGGACTGACTTATCCTTCAAATAGAAAAAAGTTGAAATTCTCGACTTTCAATTCACTGAGGGAGGGAGTAGATGACTCTAAAAACAACTCTGTAAGGTATCAGAATGCTGACAAAGATATCAACTTAATTTCCATAAATAACAATATTACCTGAATCTGATCCCAAAGGCCTAGAGCTGGCAAAGACTGAATAAAGTCTACCTCTTAAAATCTGATACACATCAACATAGCAAAAGGCATAAAGAAGCAACTCTCACTCTAGCAAAGAGCATCTCTGACATTTAAATGACAAGTGCCCTATTACTTTTCTCTCTACAATAATTCTACAACTATCAAGAACTCCTTGCTTAGAGGAGTTCCTCCTGAAATATTAAAGAAAACATCAATTATTTTTCAGAAAAAGAGCTTATGAAAATAATTTCCAAGATGTTTTTCAACCTATGGATAAAGACTGGATTTGTCTTTACCTTCCATATTAATCGGTGATGATCATAACATTGACTAGAAGATCCCTAACATGGGTTATTGGTAGTTACAGCTTCCGTCCGTTAGCGAGGCAGGCTGGAGTCTTCCTGTGCTCCTTCAGGGTGGCTCTCAGAGGACCAGGACTCACGCCAGGGAGGAGGCCTGATGGTCTCTACCCCTGAGAACCTCACTTTACTAAAGTTTGTAATTGCAAACACATGCTTGGAAGATAAGGGAGAAACACTTAGAAAGATCCCAAAAACTCGACAGAAAAGCAGAATGGATCCCAGCCCCTCCAGGCATGGGCGGTGCTAACTGGCACAATCTCCTCTTGAAGCAGGCTCCCCCACTGCACACCCAGACTCCCCGTCACATGCCTTACATTTTTCAATTTTTTTTTTATTTTTAAAGATGGGGTCTTGCTCAGTCACTCAAGCTGGAGTGCAACTGCCTGACCATGGCTCACTACAGCCTTGACCTCCTGGGCTGAAGCGATCCTCCTGCTTTGGCCTCCCAAAGTGCTGGGACCACAGGAGCGAGCCACTGAGCCTGACCTCATCACACTGCCTTGATTTCCTCCCTGGCACATGGGAAAATCCCATCTCCCAGCCCCAGAGTGGGGGCCCGATGTTTGTCCCAGAATAGGCCCTCACTGAAGAAGGCATGAATAGGTGCCAGTACCTCTGCTCTGTGGTGTCTGAGCCCTGACCTGGGAGCAGGGGGCAGGAAGGGGCTGCTGAGACCAGGAGACGGTGCACAGGCTGCCCTGAGTGCAGCTGTGAGCTCAGCAGGTGAAGTCCCATCAGGAACAACTCCTGGTGGAGCTGCTCAGGCTGGATATATTTCTTCATTGGCCTCTGATGCTGGGCTAGGCCTTAGATTACAGAGAACAGAGCCAGGAGCTGTGACTGTGGAGGACAAAGAAGAAAGCCCTCAAGGCAGGCAGAGCTGGCTTGAGTATAGCAGCTAGGGGTGTCAGAGGCCACAGAGAGGCATCGGAGCCACAGAGGGGCATTGGGGGTGCTGGCTCCTGGAGCTCAGGGCGAGTCCAGGTCAAGGCTCAGGGGCAAGGACAGCAAAGAGGCCCCCATTCTGCCCCCATGAAGAAGCTGAGGACCTGCTCCATGCACTGCCTCAGAATACAGACAGCTGGTGACCACTTGCTGGGGTGGTGGCCACAGGTAGGAGTCCAGGGGCTACAGAGGCAGGCAGGATGGGCAAGTCCTATGCAGACACCAAGTGGCCCCCTCTGTTCGATGTTTTCCTTACACATACACCACATACCTTAGTGCCATCCAAAAGAGCTAACCTCTAATGGGGAAGGGGCAATTCCAACAATGTAGGGGTGTTAGCCTCCCATGGAAAGCTTCTATGCACACCACAGGGTTTGAAAATACACGTGCTCATAATGGCCAGAAAAGAGATGCGAAGGAGCAAAGCAGCCTGGTGGGGTCTGCCTGGAGGTCACATGCCCCCACCACGAGTCCAGCACAGCCAGTGAGGAGGTTTACCCAGGCCCCTCGGGACAAGCGGAGATTTGGATTCTTATGCTAAATAATAACATCTAATATTGATTTGGTGCTTTTTGGTTCAGTTCTGTTCTGAGTGCTTTCTATGTATGAGCTCATTTATTCCTCAGCAATCCTAGGACGTAGGTATTTTCATTATCATCTTGGTTTTACAGATGAGAGGTTAAGGAACTTGCTCAAAGTCACAGCTAAGCTAATGAGTGGCCAACCCAGGTTCTGAGACTCAGGCAGTCTGGCTGGGAGCCCGGAGCCCCATCCCTCTATGCTGTAAGGCTTCTGTATTCTAGTGTCAACTTCCAAGCTTGCAAAAGTCCCGTGCAGGGCAACAAGAAGACCTCCCCGTGAGTTTGGACTATGTGACCAGCTCTCTGAGACTCACCCGATACCGCAGGCGAATAACCTTGTGTGGGGGCGGCTCCTCTTCACGAGCTGTAATGTCAGGCTCTCATCCTGGAGGTGCCCATCAGACACCAAGAGGATGTTCCGTGACCCTCGAGCAGGGTACAATAAGCTAAGATATCGGAGCGTTTTCCAGAAGTCTGTGTTTCCCATGGTAGGTGTGGCAGACTGGAGGAAATGAAGTGAAAGATTATGTTCTCCTTGTTGGATGCAGTCACCATTTGCTGTCATCATTGACACATCTAAGGACAGTGTAGGGCTATAGTGACACCGAAAATATTTTCTTTCCCTAATTATACATTTGTGAAACAACTAAACTTATGTCCTTTTAGTTTATTTCATGTCACACAGTAACTATAACATTATCACCTCACGCTTATTTGATTTTTTAGTGTCCAGAGGACTATGACATCTACAGGAAGAAATGTCCCATCCAATCAGCCCTAGATTTGCCAGCCTGGCTGAGGCAGCTGGTCAGTCTCAGCTTGCTCAATTTTATTATTATTTTATTTCTTTTTTTTTTCTTTGAGATGCAGTCTCGCTCCGTTGCCCAGGCTGGAGTGCAGTGGCACAATCTCGGCTCACTGCAACTTCTACCTCCTGGATTCAAGCGATTCTCCTGCCTCAGCCTTCCGAGTGGCTGGGATTACAGGTGTCCGTCACTATGCCTGGCTAATTTTTTGTATTTTAAGTAGAGATAGGGTTTCACCATGTTGGCCAGGTTGGTCTCGAATTCCTGACCTCAGGTGATCCACCCGCCCTGGCCTCCCAAAGTGCTGAGATTACAGGTGTGAGCCACCATGCCCAGCATTTCTTTTTTCTTTCTTTTTTTTTTTTTTTTTTTAAACCTCAACCCTTTTAGATAAAGCTGGCTGCATTTTAAGAGAAAAAAAACGAAGGACAGAAGAAAACTTTTCAAAGCTGTTAATGCTAGTTGCATTAGGGTGTTGGGACATGGGTGATTTTTTTCTTTCTATTCTTTTTAATTTCCAATTTTTCCTTAATGAGTTCATTATCATTTTAATTAATGAAATAAAGAGCTCACCAATATAGAAAAACCACAGGACTAGGGGTGCTCTGATGGTGGCTTGAGGGGCCTAAGCCCTGGAGGTCCCCTTAAAGCATGGTAGGAAAAGACCCAAGAGGTACAGGAAGCCTCTTGCACTCACCATGATGAACTCTGCTGCCGCAGTATTGTTTGTGATATGCTTAGGATATGAAAATAGCTCCTTGTAACCTGTGTAATAAGATCAGCATGAGGTGCTGCTTCCACACATTCACTTGCTTGAGCACTAACAAACAATAATGTTACTTCATACCATCACGGCTGTTGTAAAGGATGTTATATATTTATGTGTGTACCTTTCTTTTTAGAAAACTGTTTGATAACTTTAACATACAAAAGATTGACCACAGGCCAGGCACGGTGGCTCATGCCTGTAATCCCGGCACTTTGGGAGGCCAAGGTGGGTGTATCACCTGAGGTCAGGAGTTCAAGACCAGCTCTGGTCAACAGGGTGAAACCCTGTCTCTGCTAAAAATACAAAAATTAGCTGGGTGTGGTGGTGGGCACTGTAATCTCAGCCACTGGGGAGGCTAGGGCTGGGAGGCAGAGGTTGCAGTGAGCTGAGATTGCACCACCGCACTCCAGCCCAGGCAACAAAGTGAGACTCTGTCTCAAAAAAAAAAAAAAAAAAAAAAAAAATTCACCGCACTATTTTTCTAAATAATACATCATAGAGCATTCAAACTGTGGCGCTTTACTATGCAAAATGTTGAGTCAAATTCCATGTGCACATGTAGATCACTTGTGCAAAGGTGCAGGGCATTGCAATGGCCTGAGCAGCTTGGCCCCCCGAAGGCCAGTCTCTGCTCATGCCCTTTGCACTCCCCATGCTTATCCGACCTCTGCCCCAGCAGCAGCAGACTGTACCTCTGGGGAAAAGGGGCTGGGCCTTCTGCTGGATGGCACAGAGGATGAGAATCAATAGGATAGGACTGTCCCCTCACTCCACTCTACACACCTCTCATCCCTGAGTTGCTGCCTTCTGGTGGCTGAGATGTCCCTGGGCCCCACCTGGAGGGTGGCACTACCTCCCTTCTAGCAGTGCTGGCCGGATACTTCCTGAGACCATTCCTTATAGGTTTTCTATGACTGCACTGATGGAAAATGTTTTGTCCTTAGACTTGGGACCTCCTACTCAACAGACCAAGGGTTTTGCATTTGGTTCAGTTGCTAATGACAACAGTAGCATTTATATCTCACTTACTGTGAACAGGCAAAGTTTAAAAATCCTTTACATCTATTAGCTCAGTTCTCCTCACAGCAACACTGTGAGTTAGGGATAATTATCCTCAGATCGCAGATGAGGAAACGGAGGCACCAGAAGTTCAAGTAGTGCACCCAAGGTGACACACAGAGCCTGTGAGTAGTACAGCTGGAATCTGGACCTAGGGGGTCCAGCGCCAGAGCTTTTGTTCTTCAGTTTCATACTAGGCTGCCCCTCATCGCACAGGTGGGGTCGGGTACTCACAGTTGTCAGTTCTACAGAGCGTGATTCACATGTGGGGGAAGCACATGCAGGACCAGGGCCAAAGTGCACTCACCTGTGCCGAACTGGATAATATTTACTTTTTGCTTCTCACCCACCAAGGACAGCGCATGCAAGGCAATTTGCTTGGCTTGCAAGAATGTCACACCCTCCATGGAACTGGAGCAGTCGAGACAAATAATCACTTCGCTCTCATTGGCTAAGTCAGGGAGGTCGACATCGAGATCGGGTTGAAAGACAAGCATGCAAGCCTGAAAGGAGAAAGAAGGTGCTGGACTGGAGCTTCTTGTCACTTCAACTGGAAAAGGTCTACTTAGAAAACTCCAAACGTTTCTAGTGAGGTAAACTAATGCTATAAAAACAGAAAGAATAAGATGTAATTAACAACAAGATGGCCTACTAGGAGTTCCAGTCAAAAGCAGAATGTTAGAACTGGGAGTTTTCAACTTCTGACATAAACTTCTGAGAGGTCAAGAATTAATATCTGAAAAATCAAACAGCATCAACATTATATAACAAATATATATATATATATATCACACACACTATTCTAAGAGGAATATAGATGCCATTGTGATTACTAAAATACACACACATACCTTTTATTCTACTAATTAACCAATATTTAACTACTATCATGTAAGTTTCCTTTTTTTTTTTTTTTTTCCTGAGACAGGGTCTCCCTCTGTTTTCCAGGCTGGTGTGCAGTGGCACGATCACAGTTCAGTTTAACCTCAACCTCCTGGACTCAAGTGATCACCCTGTCTTAGCCTCCTGAGAAGCTGAAACCACAGGTGTGTATGACCACACCTGGCTAATTTTTTTTCTTAATTTTTTATAGAGACCAGGTCTCACTATGTTTCCCAGGCTGGTTTCAAACTCCTGAGCTCAAGCAATCCACCTGCCTTGGCCTCTCAAAGTGCTGGGATTACAGGTATGAGTCACCACACCCAGCCTAAGTTTCTATTTTTATTTTAACTTAAGAAGAGACTCTTTGTCACAGCCACACAAAATGGTGTTATTACCAACCACAAATAACTGCTTATTTGTTTTTCCAGTATCAGTATTTTAAAAGTATAACACGTATAGAAAATATCCAATGTAATGTCTGATGGCACATGTTCTTTTGGTGGAGCTTAAAGTAAAAATGCCAATTTGTACAGGCAAATCATCCACATAAGGGTTTTGGATGAAACATCAGAAGTTTGGCATGCTTGATATCACAAATATTTTTAGTCACAGAATCTTGGGATGTGAGAGTTCATTTTGTAATGCTAGTTTTTCAGGACAATCAATAATTTGCAAGTTTAACCAGCTTATTCTGAAGCATTTTTTCAATAGCATCTCCTATGTCTAAGTAAAAAGGAGTATACCTCGCTTTCTTTTTCTGGATGTTTTTCAACCCACATTCTTGGGAGATAGGCAGCAGACAAACCGATGTGGAGAGAAAATCCACTGCTGTCTAAGGAGCTGCCTTCCATGGTGCTAACGACAGCTTTGCAGTCTGTGCGCTGCAAAACAAACACCACGACAACAAGGTGAGTAATGGAGTAACACCATATTAGCAGTCTGCACTTACCTGTCATGGAGCAAACCCTTGCATAGCTTACATAACTCTATTAAGAATCAACAAAGTAGTGGTAAATTCCAAAATAATGAAATGTAGGCCGGGTGCAGTGGCTCACGCCTATAATCTCAGCACTTTGGGACGCCGAGGTGGGTGGAGTTTGAGGCCAGCCTGGCCAACATGGTGAAACCCTGTCTCTACTAAAAATGCAAAAAATTAGCTGGGAGTAATGGTGGGCACCTGTATTCCCAGCTACTCAGAAGGCTGAGGCAGGAGAATTGCTTGAACCCAGGAGGTAGAGGTTGCAGTGAGCCAAGATCGCGCCACTGCACTCGAGCCTGGGTAACAACAGGGAAACTCTGTCTCAAAACAAAAACAAAACAAAACAAAACAAAAAAACCAAAATAACAAAATGTAGGCTTTAGAAGACCATGAGCATATTAGTCACCCTTCTGCAATCCTAAGGTTGATTCACATGGTCAAATTTAGGTAAGTGTGAGACAGTCTCAAACCCTGGATCCAAAGATTATAGATCTGCCCATTCAGTTAGACTTATCTGGGTATAGCAGACAGCACATCAGATAATTAAAACTGAGAAGACTAAAACAGAAAATTCAACAGAAATCTTAGAATTATAACTTATTTGTATATTGTATTTTCATGAATATAAAAAAGCTGTTGAAAATGTAAATAAGCTTTACAACAACAAAGGCAAAGGCATGTGCTAGAGTGTCACATGACCACAAAGTCTCTCCACTCCTGTCTGCGTGCCCCTTTGCAACGTGACTTTTGAAGTTCCTCCTGCCTTGGGGCAGCAGCTATATTTCCACCCTTGAAACTGGAGTTGGTCATAGGACTTGCTGTGGCCAATGATATGTTGGCAGATGAGATACAAGTAGGGGCGTGAAAAGTGTCCATGCAACGGGGCTGACACTCTCTTGTTGCTACTGAGGACTCCTCCACCATTATGTAGTGGCTCACGCCTGTAATCGCAACACTTTGGGAGGCCAAGGTGGGCGGATCACCTGAGGTCAGGAGTTCGAGACCAGCCTTGCCAACATGGGAAACCCCGTCTCTACTAAAAATAGAAAATTTAGCTGGGCATGGTGACAGGCACCTGTAGTTTCAGCTACTCAGGAGGCTGAGGCATGAGAATCGCTTGAACCCAGGAGGCAGAGTTTGCAGTGGGCCAAGGTCCCACCACTGCACTCCAACCTGGGCGACAGAGTGAGACTCTGTCTCAAAAAACAAACAAACAAAAAAAAAAAAAGAAAAGAAAAAAAGAAAGGCACTGCAGAAAGGTACGAGAGAGGAACATTTTTTTTAATACAACAAAATTTCTCAGAACTAAAGACCACCAGTTACATACAATGAATGATAATCATACTATTATGAAATTTCAGAATACCAGAGATAAAGAGAAGGTCTGAAATTCCTGCAGAATTCTAAAAAGGAAAGTAGGCTGGGTGTGGTGGCTCACACCTGTAATTCTAGCACTTTGGGAAGCCGAAGCAAAAAGGATCCCTTGAGACCAGGAGTTTGAGAAAAGCCTGGGCAACATGGTGAGACCCTGTCTCTACAATTTTTTTTTTTTTTTTTGAGATGGAGTCTCGCTCTGACGCCTAGGCTGGAGTGCAGTGGCGCAATCTCGGCTCACTGCAAGCTCCGCTTCCTGGGTTCACGCCGTTCTCCCACCTCAGCCTCCCGAGTAGCTGGGACCACAGGTGCCCACCACCACACCTGGCTAATTTTTCATATTTTTAGTAGAGACGAGGTTTTACCACGTTAGCCAGGATGGTCTCAATCTCCTGACCTCATGATCTGCCCACCTCGTCCTCCCAAAGTGCTTGGATTACAGGCATGAGCCACCACACCCAGCCAATTTTTTTTTTTTTTTTTAATTAGCCAGGTGTGCTGGCAGAGGCCTATAGCCGTAGCTGCTCAGGAGCCTGAAGCAGGAGGATTGTTTGAGCCAAGGAGTTAAAGGATGAAGTGAGCCATGACTGCATCACTGTACTCTAGTCTGGGTGACAGAGCAAGACCCTGTCTCAAAAAATAAAACAAACCAAAAAAAACTCATCATAATATTATACATTTCTTGGCTCAGTGGTAAACATCATTTACATGGTAATCACTGACTATTGTGAAACAGGTCTTTTGGAATGAAGGGGAAAGGAAAAGTAGGGAGTTAGGTGGGCGGAGGGGGCAAGAGCTACACGTCCAACTTCCAAAACAGGAAGTCAAAAGATAATTTCTGAAACAGGTGAATCAAGAAAAAGCATTAAAAATTAATATTTAACAATTGGAGGCAAAATCAAAGAAACAGCTCAAATAGTCCAAGTGATTCACTGTCTTTGGAAACTGGTCTGGGGAGAATCAGGGGCAGGAGTACTGCTTCTTGTTAGAAGTTTTGTCAGCATTATTTCACTTTTCAATCATGTGCATACATTGCTAAGATAAAAGTAGTGTTAAAATAACGGCTCTTAAGAAATCAAAGATGCACTAACCTTTTGTTTCAGTTCATGTGTATCACTGAAAATGAGTTCAATCACGTACGGCATCTCAATAGACATAGTCAAAGAGAAGCTAGCAAAAATGAAGAGAAAGTTGTCTTAGTCTACAATCTTAAATTTCTATCTGAAATTATTTCAAACAATTCTAAATGGAAATTTAAACCAGAAAACCAATATCCATTGAATTGACAGGTTTTATATTTTAGGTACTAACCTTTGCTTTGTTCCTATTTCTTTTATACAAATCTTCTCTACTGTATCCTGTTAAAAGAAAAACACATTTGTATAACTAAGCATATATTAAGTTTCACAATGAGACTCTAAACTGAATGTAATCTTGGCAAGGCCACAACTGTCAGCAAGACAGCTGGTTTCAAGCAGTGAAACACACAAAGTTTGCTCATGGAATGACAGGAACTTCTAAAATACAACTCACCGTTTTGACAGAGATTTTAAACTCTATGTATGTCTGTGTGTATACACACACACACACACACACACACACACATTTTATACATGTGCTGTACATACAAAGTAGGAAGTTTGGAGGGATATACCAAAGCATTAACCATTAACTCTGGGCAATGGGATAAAGGATGGTTTTAATTTTCTTATTTTGGCTTATTTGTATTCTCTATGCTTATCTAGCTCTTCATGATGAACATGCACTACAGATATAACATTTTTTGAGTGATTAAGCAGAATAAAAATATGCTTATTGATCATATCCGTATCTTTTATTCTTTTCATTTTATACACATAATGTATCTAAACGCATAAATGTCAGTAAAATTAACTTTATGCCTAAAAGATTATTTTACATGTTTTTCTCACCAGGCATAAATTCCTCCACAGCCCTCCACCACTCCCCCTCCACTGCCGCCAAAATGCTTCTTCAAATCTTATGCATACAAACCTGAAGGTTTTCATTCAAAGCCTTGTCCTGTTGCCAGGGTGCTACAGTGGCGGGCATGAAAAAGACACCAACAGTGCCCAGGATGCTGAGTTCTGTGATGTAGGTAATTTTTATAAGAACCTTAGCCTTAGGGGGTAAGTTTCCAACACTTACAGTAAAAACGTCCTGAAACAGAAACATATGACTTAGCTTCCAATTGAAAGCATACCCATTATATGCCAGCTAACTCCACGTACTTCTTAAGCAACTAGAATGACAACCTGCCAAATTCTTCCTCAGAAAACAGTAATAAAACCTAAAAGACACATTGGTGGGGCTAACGGAGAATCCTGGAGCCATTCACCACTGGTGGGAACAGGGTGATGTCCGTGGCAGGCAGGCAGAGAGGGGCCCCCCTGGCAGCGGAACTGGGAAGAGGCACTCATGGACTCTGCCCCAGGGGGCTCTCACGTGTGAGCTCCCTGCACAAGTGGGCTCTGCTGCACAGGTGGGCTCTGCTGCACGGATGGTCTCCACAAAGCCCTTTCTTGAAGACCCTCCCTGACCTCCACGGCACCCAACACCACTTTTGCCAGCAGCTGTAGAACCAGGGCAGTTTTTTCTAAGCTTGGCCCTTGCTTAATTATTTTACCCTATGGTAATTTCTCATGTTATTTTTATTTTTATTTATTTATTTTTTAGAGATAGGATCTTGCTCCGTCATCCAGGCTGGAGGGCAGTGGTGTGGTCACAGCTTAATGTAGCCTTGAAACCCCAGGTCTAAGCCATCCTCTTAAGGAGATGGGACTACAGGCATGCACCACCATGCCTGGCTGATTTTTAAATATTTTTGTACAGATGGGGTTGCCGAGGCTGGTCTCAAACTCCAGGCCTCAAGTGACCCTTCCACCTTCTGCTCCCAAAGTGCTGGGATTACAGGTGTGAGCTACCATACCCAGCCTATCATGTTATTTTTTAATAAAAAGTCTTTAGTTTTCTTCTAAAGGGATGTTGATAATCACTATATAAGGCGGCAACCCCATCACTAGCTAGGGCAGAGAAAAGAGGCTAGATACATTTTTTTCTGATAACTACGCAGAGATCCTCTCAACATCCCCAACTACGTTCACCATTCTAGTTGACCACCCTATCATGAAAATTTTCTATATTTAGATTAGGATTAATTTAGGCTTAAAGGTTAAATTATTACTTTTGACATCAAAGACATCCATTTACAGGATGGAAACAGACAATAAAGAGGTGATTATTAAATACTTAATAGTGCTAGCCCTTAAAAGAAATGTATGTATAAACACCTGGGGTTCATTTGAGAGACTGCCACTTAATAGAGTGGGATTGCAGTTCTGTTTCTGGGTAGGATATAGGTGGATGCAGAAAATGTCACTTCTGTTATAACACACCAGGCAATCTACAAAATCATAACTTGTTTTGAACTCATCAACCAAGCGAACTGAATTCCAAAGAGGGGACAGATGGGACACAGGATCTGTGTGAACTCCTCCCGGCTGAGAGTGGGTAAGCTTACTGGTTTAGAATAATTGAGAACTCCTGACCCAAGGGGAGTCTGCATTCTCTCGCAGGCATTTCCCCACAACCCCACAGCCTTCCACTGGGCCCACTGGAAAGGCTGAGCAGGGCAGGAGACCAAGGGGAGCACCTCTCAGTGAAGCAGGTGTGTGGGAGGTGCTGGGGCCACTTCCCTGGATCCTTTCCCCACATGAAGCAAAAGCCTCCAGCTGCTGGGGGAAGGGCAGCAAACTCTCACTTCCAGAGCTGCGGGGAAGGGGCAGAAGTAAACCAGGGATCAGAAGCCTTCCTTACTAGCCCCGTGCCCAGGTAAAGCTCCACTGCTTTAGAGAGAAACCCATGGGGCAGGGGATGACACCCTCCTAAGCCCAGGATCCTGCACTAGTACAAAGCAGGGGTTGCTACAACTGGAGGAAAGGCAGGAAACCATCTCCCAAACAACTCTTAACAGACACAAGGCAGAATTTGGCTGCCACTAAGATAGGACAATGAACAGAAGTGCTAATTAGTTCCCACCCTAAGGTCCAGGACTGCAGGCCCTGCCTAAGACTGAGGCTGAACCGGAAGAATGCCCCTGCCCCACCAGGAGCCTAGTACAGCACATCAAGCAACAGCAGCCTAGCACTGGGGGAGGGAAAGAGTTGCTGTAATCACCTCTGTCAGACAGTGTGCAGGGTCTGCTGAAAGCTGGGGGCAGAGAATGAACCTCAAAGAGAATTGTTCCGGATCCAGAACCCAAGAGGCACAGGTAGTGGCAGTCCACCACTGGAGGAATTTGAGACTGAGAGTAATAATAACAACAGAGAGTAATGATAACAACAGCAGAACTCAAACTCAACTCTTCAGCCCCTACACTAACCTGAAACAACAGGAGTTGCCACTTCTGGGCATAAATGCCATTTATTTCAGTCTCTCTTCTTCTTTTACACACAATGTCCAACATTCAATCACAAATTCCAAAATATACACATTTTTAAAAAGCAAGGAAAAAATGACCCAATGTCAAGATAAAGCAATTAACAGGCAGATTCAGAGATGACCATGACACTGCAACAGACAGGACTATGATTAATATATGAAAAGACATACAGAAAAGGTGAGGAATACATATGAATAGATGGAACCTTTCACTAGAGAGATTGAATTATATTTTAAGTGTCAAAAATGCTAGAAACAAACACATTAGCAAAGTTGAAGAATTTGACAAGCCTATCAGCTGACTGACAATAGCTGAGAAAAGAATGAATGAACTTGAAGCTAGGTCAATAGAAATTATCCAAGATAAAATGCAACAAGAAATAAAAGTGAAAACAGAGAGCTCCAAAAGCTGTGGTGCAATTTCAGATATGGTCTAATGTATATGTATTGAAGTCTCAGAAGGAGAAAGAGACAGAGAGAATGAGGGAGAAGAAATATTTCAATAGATAAAGGTCAAGACTGTCCCAAAATGAATGTGAGACAATCCAAACTCAGAGAACTCCAAGCAAAATAAGCAATAAATTTAAAAAATAACATAAACACATCATATTCAAACCACTGAAAACCAAAGATAAAGAGAATCTTGAAGACAGCTTGACAAAAAAAGACATCTTCACATATAGAACAACAACACAAGAATTAGAGCTGACTTCTGGTCAGAAACCATATAAGCCAGAAGACAATGAAGTAACATATTTAAAATGCTGAAAGGAAAACAAATAAACTGTCACCTAGAATCCCATACTCAGCAAAAAATATCTTTCAAAAAGGAAGATGAAAGATTTTGTTAGATAAAAGAGGAATGCACTCCTTGCTAGCACACTTGCACTAGAAAAAGAAAATAAAGAAAACTCTTCAAGCAGAAGGAAGATTTCTTTGTATCTATAGAAAGAAATGAAGAGCACCAGAAACGGTAAAAATGAGAATAAATGTAGAGACATTTCACCGTATTTTTAATTGCTTTAAAATATAGTTGATCACATAAACAGAACTGAAGACAAAAGCCACATGATTATCTCAATAGACACAGAAAAGGCCTTTGATACAATTCAACATCCCTTTATGTTAAAAACTCTCAGTAAACTAGTTATTGATGGAACATACTTCAAAATAATAAGAGCCATTAATGACAAACCCACATCCAATATCATACTGAATGGGCAAAAGCTGGAAGCATTCACCTTGAAAACCAGCACAAGACACGGATGCCTTCTCTCACCACTCCTATTCAATATAGTATTGGAAGTTCTGGCCAGGGCAATCAGGCAAGATAAAGAAATAAAGCTTATTCAAATAGGAAGAGAGGAAGTCAAACTACCTCTGCTTGCAGATGACAAGATCCTATATCTAGAAAACCCCATCGTCTCAGCCCAAAAGCCTCTTAAGCTGATAAGCAACTTCAGCAAAATCTCAGGATACAAAATCAATGTGCAAAAGTTACAGGCATTCCTATACACCAACAACAGACAAGCAGAGAGCCAAATCATGAATGAACTCCCATTCACAATTGCTACAAAGAGAATAAAATACATAGGAACACAGCTAACAAGGGAAGTGAAGGACCTCTTCAAGGAGGACTATAAACCACTGCTCAAGGAAATCAGAGAGGACACAAACAAATGGAAAAATATTCCATGCTCATGGATAGGAAGAATCAATATCGTGAAAATGCCCATACTGCCCAAAGTAATGTATAGCTTCAATGCTACTCCCATTAAACTACCATCGACATTCTTCACAGAATTAGAAAAAACTAGGTTAAAATTCATATGGAACCAAAAAAGAGCCTGTATAGCCAAGACAATCCTAAGCGAAAAGAACAAAGCTGGAGGCATCACACTACCAGACTTCACACTATACTACAAGGCTACAGTAATCAAAACAGCATGGTACTGGTACAAAAATAGACACATAGACCAATGGAACAGAACAGAGATCTCAGAAGTAACACCACACATCTACAACTGTCTGATCTTCAACAAACCTGACAAAAACAAGCAATGGGGAAAGGATTCCCTATTTAATGAATGGTGCTGGGAAAACTGGCTAGCCATATGCAGAAAGTTAAAACTGGACCCCTTCCTTAAACTTACACAAAAAATAACTCGATATGGATTAAAGACGTGAATATAAAACCAAAAACTATAAAAACTCTAGAAGATAAAAGTCTAGGCAATACCATTCAGGACATAGGCACGGTCAAAGATTTTATGAGGAAAACATCAAAAGCAATTGCAGCAAAAGCAAAAATTGACAAATGGGATCTAATTAAACTAAAGAGCTTCTGCACCGCAAAAGAAACTATCAGCAGAGTGACCAGACAACCTAGAGAATGAGAGAAAATTTTTGCAATCTATCCATCTGATGAAGGTCTAATATCCAGAATCTACAAGGAACTTGAACAAATTTACAAGAAAAAAAACAACCCCATTAAAAAGTGGGCAAAGGACATGAACAGACACTTCTCAAAAGAAGACATTTATGTGGCAAAAAAATATGAAAAAAAAGCTAAACATCACTGATCATTAGAGAAATGCAAATCAAAACCAGGATGAGACACCATCTCATGCCAGTCAGAATGGCAATGATTAAAAAATCAAGAAACAACAGATTCTGGCAAGGCTGTGGAGAAACAGGAATGCTTTTACTCTGTTGGTGGGAATGTAAATTAGTTCAACCATTGTGGAAGACAGTGTGGTCTTCCTCAAAGACCTAGAACCAGAAATATCATTGGACCCACAAATCCCATTACTGAGTATATACCCAAAGGAATATAAATCATTCCATTATAAAGATACATGCATGTGTATGTTCGTTGCAGCACTATTCACAATAGCAAAGACATGGAATCAATCCAAATGCCCATCAATGATAGACTGGATAAAGAAAATGTGGTACATATGTACCATGGAATACCATGCAGCCATAAAAAGGAATGAGACCATGTCCTTTGCAGGGACATGAATGAAGCTGGAAGCCATTATCCTCACAAACACAGGAACAGAAAACTAAACACAGGATGTTCTTACTTATAAGTGGGAGCTGAACAATGAGAACACATGGACACAGGGAGGGAAACAACACACACTGGGGCCTGTAGGGGAGGCAGGGAGAGGGAGAGCATCAGGATAAATAGCTAATGTATGTGGGGCTTAATATCTGGATGATGGGTTGATAGGTGCAGTAAACCACCATGGCACACATTTGCCTATGTAACAAATCTGCATGTCCTGCACATGTATCCCAGAACTTTTAAAAAAAAGATAGTTGAATATATATAAACACGTTGTAGAATTCACAATATATGAAGAAATAAAACACACGACAACAATATCACAAAGGATATGGGAAAAAAGAAACAAACGTATACTGGTTGTAATGTAATGTATTCTGGTGGTAAGGTTCTTACATATGAAGTAGTATAATATTGTAGGCTGTATGTGTAAGTTACAGATGTATATAGTAGTAAACCCTAAAGCAGTGCTGACCAACGTAACTTTCTATGATGATAAAAATGTTCTACATATGCACTAAGTAATAAGATACCCACTGGCCACATAAAACATTTTATTTTATATTTAAATGTAAATATACACATGTAATTAGTGGCTACCATATTTAACACATATTTAACATGTGGCTTTAGAGCAACAATCAAAACTTAATTTTTTTATTTTTTGAGACATGGTCTCACTTTGTTGCCCAGGCTGTGCAGTGGCGCCATTATGGCTCATTGCAGCCTCCACCTCTCGGACTCAAGTGATCCTCCCACCTCAGCCCCTCAAGTAGCTGGGACTACAGGCATGCATCACCACACCCAGCTGATTTTTGTATTTTTTGTAGATCTGGGGTTTCACCATGTTGCCCAAGGGGTCTTGAACTCCTGGGCTCAGGTGATCCCGTCTATCTCAGCCTCCCAAAGTGTTGGGATTACAGGCATGAGCTACCACACCTGGTCAACAATCAAAACTTTTTAAGAGAGAGAGAACTGGCTGGGCGCGGTGGCTCACGTCTGTAATCTCAGCACTCTGGGAGGCAGAGGCAGGAGAATCACTTGAGGTTAGGGGTTTGAGACCAGCCTGGCCAATATGGTGAAACCCCATCTCTGGCTCAACTAAAAATACAAAAATTAGCTGGGTGTGGTGGTATGTGCCGTTAGTCCCAGCTATTTGGGAGGCTGGGGCAGAAGAATCACTCAAACTGGGAGGCAGAGGTTGCAGTGAGCCAAAATCACGCCACTGCACTCCAGCCTGGGCGACAGTGAGACTCTGTCTCAAAAAAAAAAAAAAAAAATTAATAAGCCAATAATGGAGATACAATGGAATCATTTAAAAAACAATACAAGAGAAAGCAGGAAAAGTGAGGGAAAGGAACAAAGAACAAATGGTACAAATAGAAAACAACTAGCAAGATGGTAGATATAAATCCGACCAGATCAGTAATTGTATTAAATAAAAATGACCTAAACAATACAAAGTGCAGAAACTCCCAGATTGGATAAAGCAGCAAAATTCAACAGTATGCTATCTAAGTAGTATAGGGTTATAGTGATAAGTAAGTCAGTCTAGATGTTTTGAAAAGGAGAAAACCATCAAATGGTCACATAAATTGAAGTCTTGGAAACATTACCATTTAATCTGGCAATGAGGAGGACATAAGTCGTCCTAGGCTGTGCACTGTCTTCATCCTTGGTTTCGGCACCACAATTTTCTCTTTAATGTACCACTAACTATCCTTTTCTGTTACTTCCACACTTAAATATTGGGGATTACGAGCTAGACCTCTATCTTTACAAACAGTATATTAAGAGTTATAAGAAAAATATGTCCAGGTTGCCATGGGAAAATGAAGCCATGGGTCTTTCCTGGGGGAAGGCAGGAAAAGCTTAGATGGAGGGATTCCTAAGCTAAGATTTGTTTGTTTAGAGACAGGATCTTCCTCTGTTGCCCAGGTTGGTGTGTAGTGGTATTATCACAGCTCACTGCAGCCTCGAACTCCTGGGCTCAAGTGATCCTCCCACCTTGGCCTCCAAAAGTGCTGGGATTACAGTTATGAGCCACTGCACCTGGCATATATGGTATTTATATAACAATGCATGAATACCATATATTATGATATGAGAACATTATAGTCACAAGATGTCAAATACATTCTGGGAGACCTGAAGTCTTGGGTTAGCAATAGTTCTGATCAGACTTTACCCATAGGTAATACCTTTTGTGAAGGCTGTTTTCTTGTGGACCATATTCCTAGGGAAATATGTAGGTATTTAGGAGGAAACATTTACCAACACACGTAGGAGGATAACCCGATAATATTAAGTGGCAGCCTCTCAAATGAACCCCAGGCTTCTATACATACAGTTTGGCCATACATAAAGCCAGCATTGTTAACTGTTCAATAATCACCTCTTCATTACTTATTCCCATCCTGCAGGTGGATATCTTAGATGTCAAGAGCAATAATTTACCCCTTAGATCTATATTCATCTTGAATGTGCCCCTAGCCCCAGCAAACATTCAATTTTCTAAACACCATGGCCACGTGTCACCCTCAGAGGCGATACTCAAACATATGGCCCCATCTGCAAAAATCACTAAAATACCTGCACCAGAGTTAGACGCTGACTACACACCATCTAGCACCTGCCAGAGGCCTCGTGAAAATACCTGGCATTTAAGGAAAGTAGTCTAGTGGACCTGCCAGCTGTTCCCTCTTCCACGCTGTCCAGGTCACGTCCCTGCTATGGCTAATCACCTAAAAGCACAGGAGCTGGCCTAAGCAGGACCCGGCAGAAATGCCTCCCTGCTTTATGACTGGACCATCTGCTAGGTAAGCTTACTTCAGGAAAATTGTAAATATATCACACCCCTTTTTTTTTTTTTTTTTGAGACGGAGTTTCGCTCTTGTCGCCCAGGCTGGAGTGCAATGGCACAATTTTGGCTCACTGCAACCTCTGCCCCCCGGGTTCAAGCGATTCTGCTGCTGCAGCCTCTCCAGTAGCTGGGATTACAGGTGCCTGCCACCATGCCCAGCTAATTTTTGTACTTTTAGTAAGAGGGGGTTTCACCATGTTGGCCAGGCTGGTCTCAAATTCCTGACCTCAGGTGATCTGCCCACCTCAGCCTCCCAAAGTGCTGGGATTACAGGCATGAGCCATCGCGCCCAGCCAATATATCACACTCTTATCAGAAGATGAAAGTTATATACCTCAAATGTTATCTTTTTGTCTGTCATTCCTTCTGGGAAACTCAGTTCCCAATGACAGGCCTAGCTCTTCTTGTTTGTCTGGAACTATTGACGCTGTTTCCTCCTTTGTTAAGTCAAATGGGTCTGACTGGCATGGCTTCCCCTTACTTAGAACAAGTGGAACTCTGGGGCCTACAACAGTGTAAATTATCTCAGCCTCTAGCATGAAATTCGTATTTCATACCTTGTTCTAACTCTCTTTCCCTCTCCTGTATGCACGCGGCATGCACACCAAGCCATACCGGAGCATCCTGACTCATCAGGTAAGCGCCATGGCCCTTGGTCACGGCTTCTCGGTACTCTCGCTGGGCTTTTTCCTTCTCTTTAATCTGGAAAAGATGAGTTTTAAATCATTCCTTACATGAAGAGTGACTTCAGGCTTTAATGAAGAAAACAACATCAATGTTTATTAAAACCCAGGCAAAAACTAAAAACTGAGTCTAAGATGAATGGAAACTTAAAGTGATCATCAAAATGTACTTATCTGATAAGAACTTGAACCAGAAAAGGCCAACTAAAGAGAAGTTTCTTTCAGTTGGGATCAAAATATTTCAGAATCAATAGTGAAAAAAATTTTTTTGTTTGGGAGTTTATGTGGAACAAAACATAATAATTACTTTAAATTTGGGAAACTGTAGTTTATAATTGTAACTGTGGACTAATCCTTACAATAAACAAAGAATCAACTGTTGTTTGTTTTCTTTTTTATTTTTTTAGAAAGTTACAATAGCTTTCTGATTTCAGCTCGAACTCCTGACCTCAAGTGATGCACCTGCCTCAGCCTCCCGAAGTGCTGGGATTACAGGCATGAGCCACTGCACCCGGCCCTCTTAAAATTTTCATACTGAAATCCCTCTTACAGTGCCAAGGCAAAGAATGTGCAAGACACTGAAGATGAAGACTGTACAGATGGGGGTAGAAACCCTTCATCAGGGAGGGATGCTTGAGGGAGGCTCACTGCACAAGAACTGATTCTTCAAAGAATATTCTCGTTTTATGATAAGGCTGCTACTCAATCTTGTAGCCATGGGGACTCCAAAAACAAAGGTTGTGGGAAATGGAAGCTGACTTTGAAAGCAGAGCACGGGCACGATGCATCTTCTCGCCTTACCTCTCCAACTATGTGCTTCCCATTGATGAAGGCTTCGAAGCCACACACAGCGGCCTTGTCATCCAAAGGAAAGATGTATTTTGCCTCAATGGGCACATGACTTTTATTTGTGTATGTCTGAAATACAATGACCTGAAGAAGAAAAGAATCCACACATCTGATGAGACCACATGGACTACATCTGCAGGAACAAGGACGAATGAAAATGATTTTGCGTATTTATTTGAATTTCCTTGCATATTTATCACGTCCCTCAAATTCCCAACCCTGGCTTCACTTCTGCAGTGGAGAACCCGTGTCATGTGATAAAATGCACCAGTCCCATGGTTAGGTGGTTCATACATGTCCAACTGGAATAGAAGCCACCTGAAGTCTTACCAACACTGACTTAGCAGAGGCAATATAGCTCTTGTTAAGACGGCTGGAAAATTGCCCCTTTCATGTTGTGGGCTTTGATGCCTCCTTCGTGCCATGTTGGCTGGAAACGATTCCAGAATAGTCCTTCTATCCTGTCAGCTCTCAGGACTTGGCATTTCCTCCTGGGGACCTCTCTGTGGCTTTCCCCCTCTCTACACAGCCCTTATCTGGCTCCTCATCTCTGTGTGCCTTGGTTCTTCCAGAATCAAGTCTTCTCCACTCCTCTCTGTTGTCTCTATTATCTAATTAATCTTTCCAACAGACTGTTTTCATCACTCCCTCACTCAGGAAAAGGCGGGAGGCTTTAAATATTTGAAAATTAAGAAAAAACTCCTCAGACATACAATAAACAGTAAGATTTTAAACGTGACAATAATAAGGCAAAAATATTTAATGATCTGTAATCAACAATCCAGGGAAGAGACCAAAATGAAAAATTAAAAAAAAAAATCTAACTTATTTGAAAACATTGTCCACACCTGGATTCGCTGCAAGCTTGGCTGCCCCTATGGTGTGCAGGTTGCCAGGCAAAATTTTTCAAGAAGTCCTTATTTATATAAGCAATTTAAGTCTCCCCAAATCAGCAGGTCAGTACCCTCCTGGACAGAATCTCTTGCCATCCTGCAAATGAACACCTCGCTGGCCAGTGGGTAGGTTTCCTGGAATCCCGGTCTGGCCAGCCACCCAAGAGGAGGCAAAGGTGCGTCCTGGAGTTTCTCAGCGATCTGGGCTATGCCGCCTGCAATGAATGCTTAGTGTGTGCCTGGTGAGGAGGCACCAGGACTGGGGCCCGCCTAGCACTGACTAGAAGGACGTCAGACACTGTCCCCTTGACTGTGCATGGAACTCCTTCTCATCCTCTCTTGGATTTCCCCAGTTTTACCAGACCCTCAAAGGCATGCATGCTTGCCCTGAGTTTGATGATCACGAACACTATCTAATTGTACTTGGTGTAGACTAATGTTTCTTCCTACTCAGTAGCCGCCCTGCCTGTTCTAGTTAGCAGGCCCGCCTTTGCGCAGGAGTCCCTAGACATCAGGCGTATGTCAGCTGCACTCTCTTTGTATATCACACTGTGTGGCTGGGCACTCGCAAAGGTCAATAATTTTAGATAACGATATTAAAAGTATTTTTACCAGGCCTTAGAACAGAAACTAATATAATGTAACAAATTTTGACATCTTAATTTTCTTCCATTAGATAAAACCATGATGTAATTAAGCTTAACATCATCAATTTATTCCAAGAAGGGTCAAAATGTATGAGCCATGCACATATAAGAATGTACACCCCAGCCTCTGCTTGGATACTCAAGCTCAGTCTACAGTCTGGCTGTTTCATCATAAAATGAGTGAGAAATTCACTGCTAAATCCAAAGTTATTTTGGGGCAAACTTCCCCAGGGAACAGGCCTCTTCAGGTTTGAAATAGCAAATGGTACAAGTCGTCTAATCCCAAGTAAGGCATGGAGGACACACGCCTCTCCCTGTAACCTCGTCATAATTTGTTCTGCACATAAAAACAATGCCCTAAGTCCCTTATATTTATTAGATCTAATAGCCACAACACTGATGGGCAGATATTATTATTTCCATTTTACACATGAGGAAAACGAGGCAAAGGAGTTAAGTAACTTTCCCAAACTCACCGCACTAGAAAGAATAAGCAAGAATTCAAAGCTAAGCCTTACAAACTCCGGATCCTTTGCTTTGTATGATCTACCATGCTGCACTATGGTGTACTGGTTAAGAATCTGAACGCTGGAATCAGAATGATCTGAGTTCAAATTTGGGCTTTATCATATTGTTTGTCTCTGGGCCTCAGCTTCCTCATCCAAACAATGGGCATAATTATACCACTTGGCTCATGGAGTCTGAGAGAATTAAGTACTGCATGTGGAAAACTCGGCTGAGGGCCTGACCCTTAGGAAGTGGTAACCATAATGTTTACAGACCCTAAGTGGTGCCAAAGGGATTGGCAGAAATAGAACATGTCCCATGAGCCCACAGCTGGGTCTTTCAAAGTGTATGCTGTTGCTCTGAGCTGCCTTGAGGATGGGTCAGAGTGGGCCCAGGGGTGGAGGTCAGCTATATCCAAACTGCTCTTCTCACCCAACACCCCGTCTCCCCAGATTAAGGTGATCACTGAAATGGAACTAATTTCCCTCTACAGGGATCAGAACATCACAGCACTGTACTTGAACATTCTTAATCTCCTAAAAGGCCTTTATGGCTGTTCAATGCAATCTTTAGTGTCAGAAGCTGATGATGAGGCCAAATCTTAGCAAACCAATTCAATTTTAGAAAACCGAAAACTTTCCAAGCTCTACCACTGCACCTGGCCACCTGGCACCCCTGACGCTGCCTTCCATCCTGTGACTGTGGATGATGAACCTGCTGCGAGCTCCTGGCTGTGGCCCCAGCACCCACATTAGATAACCCTCCTGCGATGCTTGTCTTTCGCTTTGACCAGTTCTTACTCACTTGGTATTTTATGCTCTTTCTGAGCTTCAGTGCAGATAATTTAATAAGGTGGGGTTTGTTCCTTCTCTTTCAACACCCTGGGTTTTTTGTTTTTGAGACAGGGTCTTGCTCTATCACCCAGGTTGGAGTGCAGTGGTGCGATCTTGGCTCATTGCAACCTCTGCCTCCTCCAACCTGCCCTCCTGTGACTTTGCCCATTCTAGTAATGGCAAGCCATTCTCCCATCTCAACCTCCCAAGCAGATGGGACTACAGGTGTACGCCACTACGCTGAGCTAATTTTTGTAGAGATGGGGTTTCTCCACGTTCCCCAGGCTGGTCTGGAACTCCTGAGCTGAAGCAATCCTCCTGCCTCGGCCTCCTTCCCAACGTCCTGGGATTACAGGCATGAACCACCACACCCGGCCACCACCCTGGTATTTATAATAGCAAAATGTGTATATTTTAGTAGCTAACAAAGATTTGGGAAAACAGTAGAATTCATCTCTCTCTGGGAAGAAAGTGCTTTGAGCACTGCCTGGCACAACATAAGGGCAATATACGTTTGTTACAAAGAAATGTTAAATAAATAAGGGCATAATCAAGTTCTAAATTGAGTCTTTGGAGATATTTCGATAAACGTAAAATTCAGAATGGTTTACCAGGACAGTCTTTTCAACAATATTTCCTATTTATGCAATAAAACATAGAGAAGGGTGTAGAGAAGGAAGTACCTCCAGCAATTCCCCTCTCCCAGGTCACCAGGTTTCCCTCCTGCACTGACTCCCACATATGCTGTTGTTTCTTGTGTCTTAAAAGGAGAAAGAAAACACAACCCCACTTCTCTTCAGCTGCTGTCTCATCTTCTCTCCTCTGTCTCCCAATTCTTCCTCCCATTCCCTCTTGAACTCACTCTGATCAGCCTTTCACCCCCACCACACCATCAAAAGGCAAAGGTCACCAACAATCTCATTGCTAAATCCAATGGTCAGGGCTGGGTTGTTATTCATGAGACCCACCAGCAGCCTTTCCTCCCCTCCCTGTTCAGCTGTCCTCGTGTGTCTCCACAGCCGCTCCCTCCTGGTCTCCGTGGCTGACTCAGCCTCCTCCCCTACGTGTCCATGTTGGCCTCTGTGCTCTACTGATTCTCTGGGTGTTTAATCTGGGCTCATGACTTAAAACACTATGTGAATGCTGCTGACTCCCCACTTATAAGTCCAACTTGGGTCTCCTCCCCGGTCCTATGTAGTCACAAGACCTACTTGGCCAAAGATAAACTCCTGATGCCCCCCAACCTGCCCGCTTGTGACTGCCCATTCTAGTAAGTGCAGACATGATCCTTGCAGTTATTCAGGGCAAACACTCTGCTGTCATCCTGGGCCGCTGTCTTTCTCTACTGTCCCGTCCCCATCAGCAAATCTGATTGGCTCTGTCCTCAGGCCTTGGCAGACTCCATCACTTCCTACACCCCCACTGCAAACATTTTTCTCCACATCACCAGGTCCCTTAACTGAATTCTGTCAATTGTCTCCTCTATGTGATATGACGTTGGGCCCGCTGTGTCCCCTTCAGGACTGAGACTGCCAGGAGTGTCACCTGTGGGGTGCCTCCCCGGGAACTGTCTGTCCTCAGCCAAAGACAAACTGCGTTAGCCAAGGTTCTGACCCCTCCCCGGAGCAGCCCACATCCCAGGACTGGCCCCAGTGGAGCTACAAAGCCCGGCCCCCTTGCCTTGATTCAGACCTTCTCTCAAGGACCACTCTGGCCCAGAGCTTCCCCCAAGATCATCTGAGGACTCTGTTGTCTCGTCGGCCACGTCCTGCCTCCCTCACTCCCTCACAGGTGCAGCTCCCGCAGGCACAGTCCCACAGGCTTCTTGAAAACAAATTCCATCCAGAGTCTGCTTTCCAAGGAACTTGACCTAACATTTCTCCCACTGGGCCTCTTCCTACTGTTCCCAACATGGTGGCCAGAGTAAGCCGGTTAAAACAGGTCCGTTCATGTCATTCCTCTGCCAGACATCTAGAAGCTTCCATTTCACTCAGAGTCAAGGACAGCATGACCTGTGTGCTGATGCGAGAGCCCCTCACCTCTCTGACTCAGTCCCCATGCACTCTCCCCTTTCCACCCCACTGCAGCCACAGTGCGTCTCCTTGGCGCACCTGGGCCAGATCAGCCTCCTTCCTACCTCTGAGCCTTGGCATGTGATGTTCCCACTGCCTGGAACAAGCATCCCCCAACGTCCACACAGTTTAGCCCCCACTTCCTTCAGGTCTGTATGCAGATGTCACCTTCTCAGGGCGGCCTCTGTGGCCATTCTGTTTACAGGTTCAAAGCCCCTGTCTTTCACAGCTCCTATCTGTGAAAGCAGCTCCTCCTGCTTTCATTTTTCTCTTTAGCACCTGTCACCATCTAACATGTTATGTGTTTCACTCTTTCATCATGTTTATTGCCTATTCCCCCACACAGTGTGTGCTCCACAAGGGCAGAGCTTTTGTATTGTGCACTGCTGGATGCCCAGAGCCTAGCTAGTCCCTGGCATGGAGTGCTCAGTGAATATCTCTTGAATAAATACATTTTAGAAATCTATCTGTTCCCTTCAGTTCAGGCAACTGCAATCAAATTCTCATGTATGGTTTACATCCATGTAGTTTAAGTGTCATAAAGCCACAGACAACATACCTGGGCTACAGTGTCTATGATTCTCCCCTTGATGTGGACATCCTCCAGAGGAACCAAGTTCCCAGAGGCATCCTGGAGGCCGGCCTTGGTGCTGCTGGAAGTTTTGGCATCTGGTAACTGGTAATCTAAACGTTAAAAATGTCCCCATTAGCTTTCAAAACCAAACCTGTCTATTTTTGTTATCTTGATCTTTATTCCTTCTCCATGCCTTCATGCATTTTATTTTAGGGAAAATGGATAAACAGCATTTTATGATTTTCAATAGCCAGTTCTGAAAAGCAAGTGAACCCACATGAGAAAAATGGGAGGTGCCTTCTGCCTTTTCTTTTTTTTTTGAGACAGCGTGTCACTCTGTCACCCAAGTGGGAGTGCAGTGGCACAATCTCTGCTCACAGTAGACTCTTCCTCTCTGGCTCAGTTGATCCTCCTGTCTCAGCCTCCAGAGTAGCTGGGACTATAGGCATGCACCACGATGCCCAGCTAATTGTTTGGTATTTTTTGTAGACATGAGGTTTAGCTATGTTGCCCAGGCTGGTCTCAAACTCCTGGACTCAAGGGATCTACGTGCCTTGACCTCCCAAAGTGCTGGGACTATGGGCGTGAGCCACCACACCTGGCCTTTTTTTTTTTTTTTTAAAGACCCTTCTGCTTAAATTTTTTTTTCTTCTTTTCTTTTTTTTTTTTCTTTGGTAGAGATGAGAGTCTCACTATGTTGCCCAGGCTGGTTTTGAACTCCTGTGCTCAAGTAATCCTCCTGCCTCAGCCTCTCGAGTAGCTGGGACTACAGGCATGTGCTCTTCTGACTTTTTAATGTAGAGACTGTGGGGTGTCCTCTTGAAAACATAGAATTACTTGACATACATTCAAACATACACACAAATACACAGAGGTCTTCAGACTGTCTCAAGTGTGGCTGAAGCCTGAATCCAGGTGTCTGCATTCCCTGGCTTGTAGTGTGGAAGGGCTCGGTCACTATTATTTATGGTGCCACACAAGCATTTTGGGATGGCATGAAACAACGTAGATTTTCAATCCAAGGCTCCTATGGCAGCATACTGAAAAATGTTCACATCCTATTCTAAGTGGTACAAACATACAGAATACAGATAAGGTTAGGAAATATAAATACATATTATCTTGCCAGATATTTCACTTAATGACTCCCAGAGAAAAAATTGGAGTCACCTCTGAACACACATGACCTCATGCATTTCTGACAAAAAATAATTTGAGCACGTTCAAAAATGTTAATGTGTTCTTACAGTCCTACTAATTAATACTGTAATTGTTTGGGCTCATGATACTCTGAGAAGTGAATATCCTCTTGTATGCTCGCACTACTACAGCTAACACACGCATCACACATGGCAATTTACTCAGTGCCTTCAATTTCTCTCATTCCCATCAGAGAGAAGGTGGAGCGCAAAAGGTCATGCAGTTTCAAGACTGCAGGGTGGCAGGGCGACACTCAAACCCTGGGCTTCCTGGCTCTACAGCGGCTCTGCTGTCTGTTCTCCCCACCCCATTACACTTTCTGCACCACGACATCTTAGCAAGGTTCCACAGGTTTTAGTCTTGGCTATTCCTGAAGGGAATAAGCTCAACTTCAGTGTGTTAATGAAGTCAAATGGAATTTCTCAATCATCCTGGTTATGTATGCAAGATAAAAAAGGAAATGAGGCTGGCCATGGTGGCTCATATCTGTAATCCCAGCACTTTGGGATACGAAGGCAAGAGGATCGCTGAAGGCCAGGAATTTCAGGCCAGCCTAGGCAACATAGTGAGAACTTGTCTCTTAAAAAAACAAAAAAAAGTCATGGATGGTAGTCCTAGCTACTTGGGAGGTTGAGTCAGGAGGATCATTTGAACCCAGGAGTTTGAGGCTGCAGTGCGCTTTGATCACACACTGTACTCCAGCCTGGGGGACAGAGTGAGACCCTGTCTCAAAAAAAAAAAAAAAAAAAAAGAAATATATATATTTTAAAATTAAGTGCTTTATTTTGATACTAGGCAGAGGGGTTTGATTGATGTTAACACTGAGAGAAGTTTGTGGGAAACAATTCTGAGATTGAAAGGAAATGAAATACTTATGGATGAGGTCATAGATATAACAAATGCAAATATACATTCCATTGAAAATATAACATTTGAGGTCTATAAATATAATAACATAAAACAGCATTCAAGAAAATTGTCCTACCTTCAACCTTTGAAAAATTTGAAAACTCAGGTCTGTATTCCTCTAATTCAGTATGATCACTAGGATGAAAGTCCTTTATTTGATCTCCAGGCATGGAAAATTTAATAATATATTTCATTTTAACCTGATTGGTTTTATAGACAACAAATTCATCATCCTAGAGCAAACAGAAATCAGTAGGTGATTAACAACAGTAGCAACAAAAAGCCTGTATTGGCAGATGTTTTCATAAAAGCATGTTTGCTAATTTAGAATATGTTGAATTCACGCAGTACATATATAACAATTATTTAAACTTAAGCATATTTAATGAAAATAGGAGCAAAAAACTAAGGCCCTTCTTTGAGCATTGAAGACTCTCTTTGCTTGTTCCTTGATATAAAAATACCTCAAAGTCTGTGGTGACAGAGGCTGTTTGTGAAACTCCATGCACACTGTCATAGCCTGGTGGTGCTTCAGTTAAGGAAAAGTTCTTCTTGTGTAAGTCCATACACTTTCCGAGGGCTACGTCACAAATGAGCAGGAGTCTGGTGCCATCTGTCTCTCCCGGGTGTGAGTACTTGATACTTGTACTACATGCAAAAGGAAATAAACACATGTTTATAGCTTAGAGTGACTGGTCAATAACATATTATTGAAAAGACTTCCCTGGTAAACTGTTCTAAATTTTCCTGTTATTGAAATATCTCCAAAGACTCAATTTAGAACTTTATTATGCACTTATTTATTTAGTATTTCTTCTTCTTTTTTTTAGACAGAATTTTGCTTTGTTACTCAGGCTAGAGTGCAGTGACACGATCATAGCTTATTGCAGTCTCCAACTCCTGGGCTCAACTGATCCTCCTGCCTCAGCCTCCTGAGTAGCTGGGACTATAGATGTGCACCACACTTAGCTAACTTTTAAAATTTTCTGCAAAGATGGGGTCTCACTATGTTTCCCAGGCTGGTCTCGAACTCCTGGGCTCAAAGTGATGCTCCCTCCTCAGCCTCCCAAAGTGCTGGGATTACAGGCATGAGCAACCATGCCTGGCCTATTTCGCATTTCTATGTGACAAATATGTATATTGCCCTTATGTTGTGCTAGGCAGTGCTCAAAGCACTTTGTTTCCAGAGGGAAATGAATTCTACTGTTCTCCTAAATCTTTGTTAGCTACTAAAATATACACATTTTACCATCATAAATACCAGGGTGAAAAGAAAAGGAAAAATAACCACCTTATTAATTAGGAAAAAGTAGATTTAATTCTCTGCACTAAAGCTCGGAAAGGAGTAAGAACCGTGGGTACCAAGTGAGTAAGAACCGGTCAAAGGGAAAGACAAGCTCTCACAAAGCCTCCTGAATGGAAAAACAAACATTTCAAATGACATCCAAATGAGAAATGTTGTTTTATCTTTCTTTGGGAATCAGCAGCTTTAATAAGGCAACTCTTGCTATTAGGAGCACAGACTAGGACACACCTTTGGACACAACATTTTGGAGATGCATCTCTATTTTTTAAAGATTAAGTTCAAAATGCAGAAGTATGGCCAGACGACCCTTCTTTGTTTCACCCACTGAAAAAAAAATCAGTTCCCCCATTCCTTCTATAACCCTCTCCCCTTTGGAGGGCTCTTTTCCTGCAACTTACAAGCATGCTTCCTTCCTTCTCATTAAACCGCACTCTGGACTTCTCCCTGGAGCTGTCTCTATTCCTTCCTATCTCACCACGTTCTGGCAGAGGGGGCCAGTGACTGTCTCTTCTGGCTCATTTACCCCTTAATCCACTGCTGTTTGGCTCAATTCACATCTAAAAATTTTTACTTGGATACAGTGTGCATAGGAAAAAACATTTATGATATACATATTTAAAGAATAAGAAGATAAATATCCACATAGCTACCACTTAGGTTAAGAACTAGAACATCCCTAAAACTTCTATGCTGCCCCACAGCTCACCTTCTCTCCCACCCAGAGGTAATTTGATCACTGTCTTGAATTTTTGTATATTATTTTCTCTTTTTTTCCCATGTGGAATTTACTCCATAAGGAGCCACAGAGGGGACCCTGGGTAGGTTGGGAGAGGTTTTACTGTGTCCCCTTTTTTATAAGTTTTCTCTTTTGTGTGTTTTTTTTTTTTTTTTTTTTTTTGGAGACAGGGTCTTGCACTCTTTTACCCAAGCTGGAGTGCAGTGGTACAATCATAGCTCTCTGCAGCCTCAACCTCCTGGCCTCAAGCAATCCTCCCACCTCAGTCTCCTGAGGCTGGGACTACAGGTGTGCACCACTGCACCTGGCTAATTTTTTAAAACATTTTGTAGCTATGGGGTCTCACTATGTTGCCCAGGCTGGTCTTGAACTCTTGGCCTCAAGCAATTCTTCCACCTTGGCCTCCCAAAGGGTTAGGATTACCGGCTTTGAGCCACTGTGCCTGGCCTATTTTCTTTCATAGTATTAATGCACAGATATATGTCCCTCAACAATGTAATGTATACTTTTGCTTGTTTTTGAGCCTTGCACATACAGGCATACCTTGTTTTAGTGCACTGCAGAGATATTCTTTTTTTTTTTTTTTTTTTTTTTTACAAATTGAAGGTTTGCAGCAACTCTGTGTTGAGCAGGTCTAGGTCTACTGGTGCCATTTTTTTTTAACAGCATGTGCTTCCTTTGTGTCTCTGTGTCTCATTTTGGTAATTCTCACAATGTTTCAAACTTTTTCATTTTTATTATAGCTGTAATGGTGATGTGTGATCAATGATCTGTGATGTTACTATTGCAATTGTTTTGGGCTGCAACAAACTGTGCCCATACAAGGTGGCGAGCTTGGTAAATGTTTCGTGTGTTCTGACTGCTCCACTGACCAGTGGTTCCGTCATCTCTCTCCTTCTTCTCTGGCCTCCCTATTCCCTGAGATACAATATTGAAATTAGGCCAATTAATAATAACCCTATAGTGGCCTCTAAGTGTTCAAGTGAAAGAAAGGGCTGTACATGTTTCACTTTAAATCAAAAGCTAGAAATGATTAAGCTTGGTGAGGAAGGCATGTTGAAAACCAAGACAGGCTGAAAGCTAGGCCTCTTGTGGCAAACAGTTATCCAAGTGGTGAATGTAAAGAAACAATTCTTGAAGGAAATTAAAAGTGCTGCTCCAGTGAACATAGGAATGATAAAAAAGCAAAACAGCCTTATTGCTGATATGAAGAAAATGTTAATGGTCTGGATAGAAGATCAAACCAGCCACAGCACTCTCTTAAGCCAAAGCCTAATCCAGAGCAAGGCCTCAACTCTGTTCAATTCTATGAAGGCTCAGAGAGGTGAGGAAACTGCAGAAGGAAGGCTTGAAGCTAGCAGAGGTTGGCTGAGGTTTAAGGAAAGAAGCCATCTCTATAACATAACAATGGAAGGTGAACCAGCCAGTGCTGATGTAGAAGCTGCAGCAAGTTCTCCAGAAGATCTAGCTAAGATCACTGATGCAGGTGGCTTCACTAAACAACAGATTTTCCATGTAGACAAAACAGCCTTCTATTGGAAGAAAATGTAATCTAGGACTTCCACAGCTGGAGAGGAGTCAATGGCTGGCTTCAAAGCTTCAGATGACAGGCTGACTCTTGTCAGGGGCTAATGCGGCTGGTGACTATAAGCTGAAGCCAGTGCTCACTTACCATTCCAAAAATCCCAGGGCCCTTAAGAATTGTGCTAAATCTACTCTTTCTGTGCTCTATAAATGGAACAACAAAACCTGGATGTCAGCACATCTGTTTACAGAATGGTTTACTGAATTTTAAGCCCAATGTATAGATCTACTGCTCAACAAAAAAGGTTCTTTCCAAAATACAACTGCTCACTGGCAAAGCGCCTAGTCATTCAAGAGCTCTGATGGAGAGGTACAAGGAGTTTGTTGTTTTCATGCCTGCTAACACAACTTCCATTCTGCAGCCATGGATCAAGAAGTAATTTCAGCTTTGAAGTCTTATTATTTAAGAAACACATTTTGGGCTGGGCACGGTGGCTCACGCCTATAATCCCAGCACTTTGGGAGGCCAAGGCAGGCAGATCACCCGAGGTCAGGAGTTCGAGACCAGCCTGCCCAATATGATGAAACCCCATCTCTACTACAAATACAGAAATTAGCCAGGCATGGTGGCATGTGCCTGTAATCCCAGCTACTCAGGAGGTTGAGACAGAAGAATCGCTTGAACCCAGGAGGCGGAGGTTGCAGTGAGCCAAGATCACACCATTGCACTCCAGCCTGGGCAGCAAGAGCAAACTCCATCTCAAAAAAAAAAAAAGAAAGAAAGAAATACATTTTGGCCAGGTATGCCTGTAATCCCAGGAGTCTGAGGTGGGATGATCACTTGAGTCCAGCAGTTTGAGGTTCCAGGGAGCTATGGCTATGGTTGCATCTTACCGTACTCTCACCTGGGCAATAATGGAGCAAGACCCCAACTCTAAAAAGAAAAAAATACATTTTGTAAGGCTATAGCTGCCATAGACAGTGATTCCTCTGATGGATCTGGACAAAGTAAATTGAAAATCTTCCAGAAAGGATTCACTATTCTCCTTGTCCTTAAGAGCATTTGATGAATTATGGGAGGAGGTCAGCATATGAGTATTAATAGGGGTTTGAAAGAAGTTTACTCTAACTATCTTGGGTGACTTTGAGGGGTTCAAACTTCAGTGAAGGAAGTCACTGTAGATGTGGCAGAAGCAGCAGGAGAACTAGAATTAGAATTGGAGCCTGAAGATGGGACTGAATTGCAGCAATCTCATGATCGAACTTGAATGAATGAGGAGTTGCTTCTTATGAATGAGTGAAGAAAGTGGTTTCTTGAGATGGAATCCATTCCTGGTGAAGATGTTGTGAATATTGTTGAACTGACAACAAAGGATTTTGAATATCACATAAACTTAGTGGATAAAGCAGCAGCAGTGTTTGAGATAACGGACTCTAATTTTCAAGGAAGTTCTACTGTAGGTAAATGCTATCAAATAGCATCTCATACTGCAGATAAACCTTTCATGAAAGGAAGAGTCAATTGCTGAGGCAAACTTCACTGTTGTCGTATTTTAAGAAATTGCCACAGCCACCTCAACTTTCAGCAAGCACCACCCTCATCAGTCAGCAGCCATAGACATTGACACAAGACCTTCCACCAGCAAAAAGACAATGGCTCACTGAAGGCTTAGATGATCGTTAGGATTTTTAGTAATAAAGTACATACCTTAAAATTAAGGTATGTACATTGTTTTTTTTTAAACACAATGCTATTGCACACTTTAATAGAGTGTAAACCTTTTGTACTCATTGGGAAACCAAAAACGTGTGTGACTCACTTTATTGCAGTATTTGCTATATTGCAGTAGTGTGGAACCAAACCCTCAATTATCTCCAAGGTATGCCTGTATATAGAATTATCTAATAACTTTTGATCCACCAAGGTCCTAAGGCTCATCCATTTGACATGTGTAGCCACAGTCCAATTGTTTAAACTGTAGGACAGGACTTCATGTAGGACTCCATCAAAATGTACGGATCCACTCCACTGACGATGGACATCTGCACGATTTCCAGTGTTCTGTTATTACAGTGCTCTCTCTTTTTTTCTTTTCTTTTTTTTTAAGAGATTGGGTCTTGCTTTGTCTCCCAAGCTGGCTGTAGTGGTTCAGTCATACCTCACTGTGGCCTTGGACTGCTGGGCTCAAGCAATCCTCCTGCCTCAGCCTCCTGAGTAGCTTGGATTACAGGTGTGTGACACAATGCCTGGCTAATTTTAAAAAGCTTTTTTTTGAGATGGGGTCTTGCTGTGTTGCCCAGGCTAATCTCAAACTCCTGGACTTGAGCAATCTTTCTGCCTCAAACTCCTGAGTAGCTGGGACTACAGGAGTGTGCCACTGCACTCAGCTCATTTTTTGAGACAGAGTCTTGCTCTGTCACCCAGGCTGGAGTGCAGTGGTGTGATCTCGGCTCACTGCAATCTCTGCCTCCTGGGTTCAAGCGATTCTCCTGCCTCACCCTCTTGAGTAGCTGGGACTACAGGTGCACACCACCACACACAGCTAATTTTTGTACTTTTATTAGAGATGGGGTTTCGCCACATTGGCCAGGCTGGTCTCGAACTCCTGGCCTCAAGTGATCTACCTGCCTTGGCCTCCCAAAGTGCTGGGATTACAGGCATGAGCCACTGCGCCTGGCCCCAGCTCGTTTTCTTTGCTATTAGGTTTCTATTTAAGTCTTTTGCACATCTGCTTATAGGGTTGCTTATCTTTTCCTTATTGATTTGTAGGAACTCTTTAAATATCTTGGATCATTATCCTTTGTCCTGGGCCTGAACTCAGTCTCCATCCTTTAATTAGCTCTGCAACCTTAGGCAAGTTCCCTGACCTCCCTGAGTCTGTTTCCTTGCATTAAATTATGTTACAATACCAATTATGAGGTTGGCAGATGATGTACATGGGGTTCTTCTCACTGTGTTGCCCACACTGGACTGCAGTGACATAATCATAGCTCACTCCAGCCTTGAATTCCTGGACTCAAAGTGATCCTCCTGCCTCAGCCTCCCCAGTAGCTAGAACTATAGGTTCTATTAGCGCCACCATGCACAGCTAATTTTTTAATTTTTTTGTAGAGATAGGGTCTTGCTGTGTGGCATAGGCTGGTCTTAAACTCCTGGGCTCAAGTGATCCTCCTGCCCTGGCCTCCCAAAGAGCTGGGAGTACAGGCATGAGCCACCATGTCTGGCATAAGGGCAGATTTAAACATTATCAAGGATGCTGAAGATGAAATAATATTCCAGGCATATTGAGGTCATATGTAATAGATAAATCTGTGTTTTGGTTGAGAAACTCCCTCACCAAGGAAAGACAGAAGAAAACACACAGCAAGTACTCCGTAATGATTCTGTGATTAAGGATCGAACATACCTGAGCGAATCACTGAAATAAATCCCACTTCCAAGGTTTCCGACGTCTGTTCTTTGTACACCATGATCTTCCACTACTTTGGGTAAAAGCAACCCTCTGAAAAGAGAAGGGCAGGATAAGGTGTAAGCCCAACACTGACTACATCTCTCCCTTGCTCAGAATTTTGGCAGGTTCCTACTGAACTTCTGGCATTCAGAGAACTCTGCAATCAGGGTGAAGCCATGGTTGTTTCTGAAATACAAGGGAAATTTCTGCCTTTTATTATATAAACATCTATTGTTTGAATTTCACATTAGGAGATTGAATGAATTTTGTAAAATAGCTTTTGGGTTTTGGTCCTACTTAGAAAGCTCATCCCTACTTAAAGATTATTTTGAGAAGATTCTCCCATTTTTCATTTAGGATACTTTTATGGTTTTATTTTAAATATTTAAATATTTGCTCTGTCTGGAGTTAAAGTATGAGAAATTAGGTAAGGGTCCAACTTTATATTTTTTCCTTGTGGTTACCCATTTATCTCTATAGACAGTATTGAAGAACTTGTCTTTCTTCCACAAAGATAAGATCTACTTATATCCTAAATCTTCTGTGTTTTTGAGTTCATTTGTGTTTAATATTAATGTCACCCTCATTATGCTTCTTTTCCAGAATTATTCTGGTAATTTCAAAATTTAAAAAAAATTTGTGTTGTAGAATCAGCTTTTCACTTAAAAAAACTTATTGGTAATTTTATCATGATTGTACTAAATCTATAGACTAATCCAAGAAAAACTGGCATCCTTCTGATTCATGCAAGTTGTCTTTTGGGTTCCTCAGTAGTAGTTTAATGGTTTTTTGTTTTTTCTTTCTTTTCCCCAGGTGGATCTTGTATGTTTCTTTTTAAGTTTCTTCTGAGTAATTAATGGATCTACATTTAATAATATTTTCTCCTGCTCCTGTGACTTCAGTTTCAGCCCTAATATTAAGTAGTAATTCAAAGCAAACAGAATCTTAGAGTTATGTTTCAAATAAACAACTCATGTTGTCTGGTGTGCACTCTAATTTCTGGACTCTAAATATTGGGCTATCCCTAGATTAGATACACATGGAAGAGTCATGAATATAGAATCACTTTTCTTCATACGATACAGTCTTCAAGAAGCAATTCATACCTATGTACACATTTTTAAAATAATACATAATTTTTCAAAATAGAGATGAGATCTTGCTAGGTTTTCCAGGCTGGTCTTGAACTCCCAGCCTTAAGTGATCCTTTTGCCTCAGCCTCCCAAAGTGCTAGGATTACAGGTGTGACTCACCATGCCCAGCCATAAATATGTAATTTAAATTACACACTTAATTATAAAGTGTGTAATTTTCTCCAGAATGCAGTAAGCTAGCTGATTTTAACTGAAAAGACCCACATAATATAGAAAAAAGCAGGAAAAAAAGAAGTAAAACACTTCACATTTGTGAGCCTGAAATTTTTGAAAAATAAAGATGGCTATTCTTACCGACACAAGATTCCCACGATGTTTCGTACAGGAGAACCATGCAACAAGGGCCTCACATTGCCAAGTTTGCTCAAAAACTCTGTGGTTTCATTCACTCTGCCAGCTCTAAATATCTGCAAGACATCCACTGGGCTCTTACTGTAAGAATTAGAAGAAAAGCCTTTAGATTACATAATTGGAAACAAAACAAAAAGTCATTATAGCAGAAGAAATCCCAAAAGAGTCCAAATGTCCATTATCAGGAAACTGATTCAATGAGTCACAGCACAGTGTATCTTGGAATTATTATGTAGGTATTAAAAAAATCAAATTCTTTAACAAACATGAGGATATGTAGTAAAGTATACAGTAAAATATAAAATTTAAAAGTAGATTACAAAACTTTATACATAGTATTATCCCAATTTGTCAAATAAACAATAGTATATGGAATATATAATTCTTGCTCTGGGCAACAGAGCAAGACCATGTCTCTCAACAACAACAACAAAAAAGAATGCAACTTCTGGCTGGGCACAGTGGCTCAGGTCTGTAATCCCAGCACTTTGGGAGGCCAAGGCAGTTGGATCACTTGAGCCCAGAAGTTTGACACCAGCCTGGGCAACGTGGTGAAACCCCGTCTCTCCTAAAAATACAAAAATTAGCGGGGCGTGGTGGTGCACACCTGTAGTCTCAGCTACTCAGGAGGCTGAGGCAGGAGAATCACTTGAACCCAGGGCGGGGGGGTGGTGTAGAGGTTGCAAGGAGCTGAGATCGCGCCACTGCACTCCAGCCTGGGTGACAGAACGAGACTCTGTCTCAAAGAAAAGAAAGTTATCGGCTGGGCATGGTGTCTCACCCTTGTAACCCCAGCACTTTGGGAGGCTGTGGTGGGCGGATCATGAGGTCAGGAGATCGAGACCATCCTGGCCAACATGGTGAAACCCCGTCCCTACTAAAAACACAAAAATTAGCGGGGCATGGTGGTGCACACCTGTAGTCCCAGCTACTCGGGAGGCTGAGGCAGGAGAATCGCTTGAAGCCGGGAGGCAGAGGTTGCAGTGAGCCAAGATCACGCCATTGCACTCCAGCCCGGCGACAGAGCAAGACTCCATCAAAAAAAAAAAAAAAAAAAAAAAAAGTTATCGAATACCTTATTTTTAAGTGCTGTTTAGGAAACCAAGCAGGTTTGGAGAGAGGGTTGTCAAGAAAGTATTCTCTTGGGAGGTGACATTTATTGGAATGTGGCACTATAAAACGTGTATTTTAAGACCTCACTGGTTGTTATGGTTGGATGGGGCAGGAGTGGAGGAGAACATCTGGAAGGACACTGTAGACGGGATAACAGGATCTGGATTAAAGATGGCGGCAGAGTGAATGGAAGTAGCCAAGGGATGAAGGACACTTTGAAGGCAGAATTGACAGAACACAGTTATGTGGGGATGAGGGACAGAGAGACCCCACACTGGCTCTGAGTGGGTAGCTAAGATGGGGCAGTTGTTGGGGGAGACTAGGGTATGGCTGAGGGCAGCTGTGGTGGGAGGAAGGGCACATCTTCCCAATCCCATGTCCAGCGGCCTCAGGTCAGTACCTTGACATTAGCGATGGTGGGAGTATTTGCTTCCCAGAACTCAGCAAATATTCCAGACCAGGACTTTTCCTTCACAGAGCTGGCTTACCAGCACACCCCCGGGGTGAACAGCATCGGGGTGATTCAGGCTGGGTTATGTTCTACACCCAAATGTCAACAGTGGTTATATTATATCTAGGTTGTCTCTGGGTGGTGATATTTTGAGTGATTTTGTATTTTCTTCATATTTTTAGATATTTTCTTCATATTTTTAGATATTTTCTAAGCTTTTAGCAAAGAACACGAGTTTTATAACTAGAAAAAAGTAATATAAAGAAATCATGATTAGTGAAATGAAATGAAGAAAATCTAACTTTTCACAGCAGCAGGATCCTTCCCTAGGAAGAAGCCCACTTTAGCTGTGTGACTGCTTTTGTACGCAGAGGGTGGGGTGGCTTGCCAAGGGCTTGCTCAGGTAGCCCTGGAAGGCTGAACTGCCGCTGCCACTCCTGGGGCTTGACGTGGCTCTTCCTGTCTTCCTAGAGAAAGCTTATTGCCCTCCCGATTCCACCTTCCATGTCACTGGACTCTTACTTAGTACAGATCTCAGCAGACACTTAGGGGAGGGTCAAAAGTCAAACCAAAAGAATTTGATTACATATAAAAACAAAATATGGAGAAGGCCTGTGGGAATGAATATTTTTGAGACACAGTCCTGTTCTGTCTCCCAGGCTGGAGTGCAGTGGCGCAATCCTGGCTCACTGCAACCTCCACCTCCCGGATTCAAGTGATTCTTGTGCCTCAGCCCCTGGAGTAACTGGGACCACAAACGTGTGCCACCATGCCCAGCTAATTTTTGTATTTTTAGTCAAGATAGAGTTTCACCATGTTGCCCAGGCTGGTCTCAAACTCCTGACCTCAAGTGATCTGCCCACCTCGGCCTCCCAAAGTGCTGGAATTACAGGCATGAGCCACCATGCCCGGCCCGGACTTTTTAAAAATTAAAGTGAAATTCCAAAAAGATAAAATTAACCATTAAGTGTACAATTTGGTAGTATTTAGTACAGAACATTCAAAGTGTCATGTAATCACCACCTCTAGTTCCAAAATTTTTATTTGCCCAAAAGAAAACCCCGTACCGTTTGGCTGTCAGTCCCCAACCCTCCTTCTCATGGCACTAGGCAATTTGCTGTCTCCGTGGATTTATCTATTCTAGATATTTCATATAAACAGAATCGTATAATATGTGGCTTCTTTCGCTCAGCATATTTTTGAGGTTCCCCCGTTTGTAGTATGTGTCAGTGCTTCATTCCTTTTTCATGGCTGAATAATATTCTATTACATATATTTATCACGTTTTGCTTATCCACTTCCCTGTTGATGAGCATTTGGGTTATTTAACCACGTTTTGGCTGTTGTGAATAGTGTTGCTATGAATATTCAATACAAGTACTCAAATACAAGTACCTATTTGAGTACTTGCTTTCAAGTCCTTTGAGTATAGAACTAGGAGTGGAATTGCTGGGTCTTATTGTAATCATATGTTTAACTTGTTAAGGAATCATCTAACGGAGGCTGCATCATTTTTCCCTCCCATCAGCAATGTGTGAGGCTTTCAGTCTCTCTATATCCTCACCAACACTTATAATTTTACATTAAAAAGAAATCATATGGCTGGGCGTGGTGGCTCACGCCTGTAATCCCAGCACTTTGGGAGGCCAAGGCTGGCAGATCATAACATCAGGAGATCGAGACCATCCTGGCTAAAGCAGTGAAACCCCGTCTCTACTAAAAATACAAAAATTAGCCAGGCGTGGTGGCGTGCGCCTGTAGTCCCAACTGCTGGGGAGGCTGAGGCAGGAGAATGGCGTGAACCCAGGAGGCGAAGGCTTGCAGTGAGCCGAGATCGTGCCACTGCACTCCAGCCTGGGTGACAGAGCGAGACTCCGTCTCAAAAAAAAAAAAAAAAAAAGGAAATCATAGCCATCTTAGTAGATGTGAAGTGGTTTTGGGAAGGGATTTTGAGAATGATCAAGGAAAGCAGAACATAATTTTAGATGAGTCTGAGTCAGGCCATAAGGTAAGAGTGGCTGGGTGTGGTTTTAGTGGGGCTCTGGAAAACCAGCTCTCTAAACAGCAGCAGCAACGCCCCCGCACAGCCCTGATTTGCAGCATTTGCTGATTTCCATGGCGCAAATCCTTCCCGTGTCCAATTTCAAGCTACCAATGGTTTAACAACCAGCTCACCAAATCTCTTAAATGTTGACAACTGGCTCTCATAAGCTGGTATGTGCGGCTACAACTCACCACCATTCGTTCTAAGGGCTGTGCCAAGCTGACGAAGAGGAACTGCTGCAATGGAATGAACCACCAAGTCAAAAGAGTCAGTCCCATGCTCGAGAACAAGCATGCAATGGGGTTTCCAAACCGAGAAGCTGGGCACAGACTCAACCACGGTGACCCTCAGGGGTGCTGACACCCAGCAAGGGCTCATCTGAGCAGGTGGTCCATCATGTTTGTTGTTACTGGAGAATGCCCTTCAGCGCAGGACCCTGGGTATTCACAGTGAATGAGAGCACAAGTGTAACTGGTATTTAGGAATGTGTTTTCCAGGTTTTCAGGGGCAGTTTTTCATGCCACAGAGAGGCCACGTTAGAAGACGCCATACCCATATTCCTGCATGTTTAAATCTTAGTTTAAGTGGCTTTTTCTCTGTAATAACCTACAAAATACAAACTCGAACACGTTTTGATTTAAATTAAATTTAACTCTCAACAAGATTAGGTAACCTTGAAATCGGAGTGGAATAGAGGGTGATTTCAAGCACAGAATACTGCCCCAGGCACCATTATGAGCAGCGAAGAAAGTAATTTGTCATCACACCACCACTACTGTGGCTTGTTGCTGAAGATTAAATTATCTAGGTAATTACTGTAATCAGCTCTTTAACGGAGTCTCAAAGAGCATTATATTGTAACAGATCCTGAGATATTTCCTTTATGCTTACCTGTGATGATTCTGCAAAACCTCTTTTCTAACCCTGAGAAATTCTTCAGCATTCTGTTCAACGTGCTCAATTTTGCATCTCAAAGCTTGGTATTTGGCCAGGGATGGTGGGCTGGGTTTGGACAAATTAGTTTCACAGACATTAACCATGTCTCTTATTAGCTGTAGGTGGAAATAATACACAGATGTCAGAATCACCACATATCAAAATTAATATTTATATTACATTAACACTTTCTCAAAAAGATGGGAAAAGTCCATTTTCCCCCAAAGCTTGCTTTACTTTATTTATTTATGAGACGGGTCTTGGTCTCACCCACGCTGGACTGTATGTAGTGGCATGACCATAGCTCACTGCAGCCTCAACCTCCTGAGTTCAAGAGATCCTCCCACCTTAGCCTCCAGAACTGTATTTGAATGGGCACTATATGTTCCCTCTTAGCAATACTGATGACTGACATTTTTTTTCTTTTTTTTAAGATGGAGTTTTGCTCTTGTTGACCAGGCTGGAGTGCAGTGGCGTGATCTTGACTCACTGCAACCTCTGCCTCCTGGGTTCAAGCAATTCTCCTGCCTCAGCCTCCTGAGTAAGTGGGATTACAGGTGCATGCCACCATGCCCAGCTAATTTTTTGTATTTTTAATAGAGATGGGGTTTCACCATGTTGGCCAGGCTGGTCTCGAACTCCTGACTGGTGATCCATCTGCCTTGGCCTCCCAAAGTGCTGGGCTTACAGGAGTGAGCCACCACACCCGACTGACAGATTCTTTATGTTTGATGTTAGGTAAATCATAGAATTTTGAATTTGGAAGGGTCTTATATTTTCTCATTGACCAGTTCTTTCCTTATTTTGGATTACTGATTCCTCTGGGAATCTGTTGAAAGCGATTATTTCCCAAACATGCAAAATTTCACATCTATAAACTCCTCTGAAGTCTAGGACACGAATCTCTGATCTTGGCCAAATCCCTGCATGCACAGATGAGGCAACGCGGACCAAGAGAGTGACTTCAGCCTTGTCTAAGGCAGGGTTGGCTGCCGTGGCTGCCTTCCTCTACTCACTAAGCCTGCTTCTCTCCTGGCAGCTCAGAGGAGATGGCCCATTTCTGAGCAGCCACAGTGGCTGCAATCTCCTCACCAGCGACTGGTTTGAGAGATTGTGCACGACTTCATTCTGACCAGAGAAATATGAGTCTGCCAGGGGCTTCCGCTACATGACACACAAAGAACTATTACAGATGGGATGCTATGAACTACTGCAGCCATCTGCAGATCACGAGGAAGCCAGGCTAAGAGCAGAGCTGTCACTCTACAGGAAGTACAGAGGGACGGAAGGAGGCTGGGACCCTGATGATAACACTGACACACTGAGTCTCGGGGTGACCTAGGCCAGCAGGCAGCCCACAGCTGGACTTCTTATTGTCTGAGATCGTAAATGTCCTCATTGTTAAAGTTAGTTGCAGTTTCCCATTTCTTCTGCAGAGAGGATCCGAACTCATTCCAGGGTCTGAAAAGCTATTTTACAAGACAGCAATTTTAAAACTATTTCTGCATTTATGTCACTGTGCCAACATATTCACATTTGAAAATATGGTTTAACTTTCATAAGGATCCAGGGCTTTCTAAAATGGTTCAACAATTTATTTTCTAGCACAACTCTGGAGACAATTTCATGATTCAGTGTTATTTTATTCATCAGATTTCTAAAGACCCCCACCCTCAACGTATTTTATAGTAAATTGAATTCTATATTTCAGAGGTTACCTGGCAGAGGTCTGCTTTCTTAGCCAATAGTCCCAGGTTCACTTCTTTGGGCGTTGTGCCTTTGTGAGGTATCAGTCTGTAAAACTCTGTCATCATCTTTTGCAATTGCTCTGCTGTTTCTCCATTTTTCAGTGCTGCCTTTACTAGGAGGAGAATCCCCTCTGCCTTGCTCACCTTTCAACAGATCGTATATGCTTATTACAATGAAATCTCAATACAGAAATTAAGGAGCATGCACAAAACTATATAAATAATTGTTGGACATATCAAGACTACCCATTTTCTACTGGACAGCCATCACAAAGCAAATGCTGATCTTTACTGGAGACGTATCTCAGTTGTGGCAAAGATGCCATGAGGATTGTTGCAAAACTGGGCTCAGTTTTACTAGAGGAAAGAACCAGAGTCTTATATTTCTATACATATGTGGACACATCTACATACGTATACAGACAGAGAGAAACACTAATGCAACTGTGATAGACTTGCTTTTCACATGAGAAATTTAGAAAACTGTCAGAATCAGACCAGGGATAAAAACCTCCTGAATGTGTTTCTAATTACACAAGTACTTCATGGGCTTTATCCCAGTTAGCCATTTTCTCCTTGAGATAAATTAGTTTAATTCCACAGAGGAAAACTGACCATATTATTTCAATACAACAATGCAGTTGCACAAGTTGTACCATTGGGGATATCTTCTTTTGTCTGCTCTTTTCATTGCAATTATGCTTAATCAAGAAGGGAAGAACATTTTCTGGTGGTCTGGAGGCATGCCTGCCTTTCCTAAGAGTCAGAAGGTGCGAGACTGTGGAGTCACTAGGAAATGGGTTGGAGTCAGGGCATCTCACTGGGGACCAAGGCCACCCATATCCCTCCAGCTTCCTGCAAACCTCTTGGCACAGAGGATCAGGCCTCCTAATTGGCCAGCACCAGAAGCCTGCCTTCGATCAGCTCTTGAGGCTGATATTTTACAGACAGGGATGTCTAGGTTTCTCAGAAGCTTTTCTCCTCAGTGCTGTTAGTGGTCCCTTTCTTCAGGGTACAAGGAAAGAACATTTAGGAATGAATTCCAGAGCAGTCAGGCCAGCACGCAAACACATGTGTTATTGCTGATGCCAATCAACCAGGAGGCAGATTTCTCACATTCTGTTTCAGCGACACACCGACTTACATCGTTGAGGCTAATCCTGTTCACTGGCTTGAGAAGCATGTGTTCCAGGTGGCCCAGGGCCTCTGCCCAAATCATCTCTACTAAATCGCTCACCTCTTGGCTCAGAGTGCTTGAATTCATGACTTCCTCCAAAAGTAACTGCAACAATAAAATAGAAATGCCACCAAAAAGTCATCATGTGTGAGTTTGTGGAAAACTTACATGGGCCAACGAACAGAGGTGTGAGGAGAAATAATTAATTAGAGCCCAGGAGAGTCATCCCCAGCCAGGTAACTAAATCCTTTCTCTACTGGATCCTCCCTCTGTCTTCCTCCATTCTCTCTTCTCTGATTCCCTCCTACCCCCTTTTCTTCCTGTTCTATTTTTTCCTTCACCCTGTAAACTCTAGGCCTGTCAGTAGTAGTCAACACACGAAGTCAGGGTTAAGGACCCTTGACTCATGGCTAGGTTGTAAAGAGATCTCCCAAAAGCTGGGAGGGTCTGTTGCTGAAATAAGCAATACATCTCCTGGCTTGTTCTAAAACACATTCCCCACTCAACTTCCATGCCTTTCTATGAGTTCAGATTTCCTTTTCTGAACTCCTCCTCTTCCCTCCTGACAGTTATTTATTTATGTACTTGAGACAGGGTCTTGCTGTATTGCCCAGGTTGGGGTGCAGTGGCATGATCATAGCTCACTGTAACCTCGAATTGCTGGATTCAAGTGGTCCTCCTGCCTCAGCCTCATGAGTAGCTAAGACTACAGGCACACCACCATTCCTGGCTAATGTTTTTCAGTTTATGTAGAAATGGGTCTCTCTATGTTGCCAAGGCTGGTCTTGAACTCCTGGCCTCAAGTGATCCTCCTGCCTTGGCCTCCCAAACTGCTGGGATACAGGCATGAGCCACCAAGCTTGGCCCAGTTTTTTATTTGTAATAGAGAAAACATTTCTATTAAAAATATTCAATCAACAACAAAAAAATTATAAATCAATCTCACTGCTTGTAATTGTTCAGATGCTAATTGGGTTGCTTCAGGTGTGAAATGTTCTCTTAGTAGAAATCCTTGTTTCTTCAGTTCTTCAATGTAATTTTCATAGTATTCACTTGCATCTTCAGAGGTTTTCTTTATAGCAAACTGTCTTCTAGTCTGTGAATTATGGTGAACAGCAAAAGTACAGTCATTATTTACATATCTAGCTTTATTGAACACAAATAAAGCATTAGGTCCTTGACATGAAGAAGCTTAGAAATTAGTTTTTTTCAAATAATTACTTAAATTTTAAATTCTTTTTCTTTTCCTTTTTTTTTTTTTTTTTTTTTGAGACAGGGTCTTGCTCTGTCGCCCAGACTGGAGTGCAGTAGCACAATCTCGACTCACTGCAACCTCCACCTCCTGGGTTCAAGTGATTCTTCTGCCTCAGCCTCCTGAGTAGCTGGAACCACAGGCATGCACCACCACACCTGGCTAATTTTTTTTGTATTTTTTTGGTAGAGATAGGGTTTCAACCATGCTGGCTTGAATAACTCCTGACCTCAAGCAATCCACCCACCTCAGCCTCCCAAAGGGCTAGGATTACAGGCGTAAGCCACCATGCCTGGCCAGAATTACCAAAATTTTAAACTCTTAATAGCCTAAAACCTGGAGGTAAAGGGGAAAAGGCTTGAGAACGCACAGCAGACAGAAAAGATCATTTGTTTCACTGGAGAGTCACTCAAAGCTTCCTTCCAAATCTACAGACTCCTTACAAACCATTCTAATTAGCTTGGAAATCTGGTTTTCCAGCTTTTTGGAAATGAGAAAAAAAAAACAGGGGAGGGGAAAAAAGAAAAATACTTCAGAAAGGAAGAACTGTTAGAGACAGGCACACAGTGAAAATGAAATCACAGCCAATAGACAGGCAGGAAAGTTATTAGGTCATGCACGTGTTAAAGGCTCCAGCTCCTCCCTCATCCCAAACTGCCTACGGAGGTGGCACTTTCTGCTTTTCCGGGAAACTCCTGCCCCTGTAGTGGGCAGTGATCCTAACATTAACCCCAGGAAAATCTGGGAGAACCTGCCCCAGCTCAAAGCCCTGGTGTCCTTGTAGGTGTTGGCTGAGCCCCTGGCTTGGGGGTGTGGACCCCTGGAAAGCCACACTACTCAGGATACCCATAAGCCGCCCTCCTAGATAGGGGGGCCGCAGGATGCCTCTGAAACTTGGAAAATAGAAGTGCCTGTTGAAGTCACTCCATTTAAGAAGGTAGAGTTTAATGTAATTTTGGAAGATTCCCATCAAAATGGTTTTATTAAGCAGAAGGGCAGGCTGGAAAATCCTCTTCAGCAGAACAGCGGACTAAGGCTCACTGCTATCAAGGTGGACAGGCTTCTCTGCTCAGCAAACCAGGCTCACCCAGGGGATGCTATACACAGACTTGGGCTTGCTGAGGGAGGAAGGCACCCTGAGGGATGTCCTGGCCTAAACGATGCTATAGTTTTCTTTCCCAATGAAGAAAACAATAACACATTCTATCATGTTTTTCAGCTTCGTTTTTACTTACTTCTTACCCAAACAACTAAATCCTCCACAAAATACAGTATGCATTTCAGAGTACAAGGGTAACAAAACTCCTTCTCCTTCTTGGACACATTTGACCATGGATTCGCTTTCTAGCTCTGTTTCCACGGAAATCTGATAAAGATGGCATGTCAGCTGTAATAGTAGGCAAAATTGCTTATGTAATTGTGGCCTCTCATTGATAAATTGCATTGAGTCTGGGGGTTCAATGGTGGGAAACCCAAGCTTTGGGCTTGTCAGAGAGCAGACTCATATAATTGGGTATGTCCCTTGAGGGCATCTGGAACTTGAGACAATGCTACAAGAGCTATGGGCTCTTGTGGGGTAGGGCTTCCAAGCCAAGTGGATCTCACATCCACCTGATGTGAGTCTCTTTCTCTTGTACCTGAGCTGACACTCAGAGTGGGAACAAAGGGAAAAGCTCCTGGAGCCTGTGTGGGCCTCTGTGAGGGCCACTCTCATGGAGAAGTGACTGTTTCCTGGCCCAAGATAGAGCTGTAGGCAGGACGCAGTGGCTCATGCCTGTAATCCCAGCACTTTGGGAGGCCAAGGCAAGCAGATCATGAGGTCAGGAGTTCGAGACCAGCCTGGCCAACATGGTGAAACCCCATCTCTACTAAAAACACAAAAATTAGCCAGGCGTGGTGGCACATGCCTGTAATCCCAGCTACTCAGGAGGCTGAGGCACAAGAATCGCTTGAACCTGGGAGGCAGAGATTGCAGTGAGCCGAGATCGCACCACTGCACTCCAGCATGGGCAACAGAGTGAGACTCTGTCTCGGGGAAAAAGAAGAAAAAAAAAGATAGATCTGTAACTCTGAATGTCTACTTGAGAAGGCATCCTGGTGGGTGTTGCAGCATTTTATTTGAACTTCAGGCATTAATTCTAAATTTATTTTTGTTTCATGATTGTTTTAGATTGGAACTGTGCTCTTGACCTGATACTGACCTAGGGCAAAGGTATGGCCTCTGCAAAGCCTCTTTTGTTGTTCCCACGGCTCTGTGACCTTGAGCCGTCAACACCCCATATATATATTCAGGATTGGAAATGTCACAGTGGATTGTAATGATGAGTGTTATTTCTTTCTAGACAGTGATCTCTGATGCCAGGGTGTGAAGCTATTTTTATCTTTGAGTGTCAGCCCTAGTCGATTGCTTGGTACACAGCAGGTGCTTAATGAAGTGTATCAGTGGAATGCTTTCAGAGGTGTAAATATTAGGAAAATATCCCATAAGTGAAGTGGAACAAGGGCAGAAGTGCTATACACCCTGCACCCAATAAACATTCCCTTCTAGCGGGACCCTGTGCTGATCTACTCAGGGGGTGAGGTCCTCACCTCCCATACTCCAAAAGAGAACACATTTCCCCTTTGCAAAATTATTTACCAGGTGTTATGGCTGAACTGTACCCCTACAAAATGCATATGCTGAAGTCCTAACTCCCAGGACCTCAACAATGGGACTGTGTTTGGAGACAGAGCCTTTCAAGAGGTAACTGATTAATTAAGTGAGATCATAGGGGTGGGGCCCTGATCCAATATGACTGCTATCCTCATGTGAAGAGATGAGGACACAGATGCCCATAGGTGGAAGACCATGTGAGGACACAGCAAGAAGGCAGCTGTCTGTAAGCCAGAGAGAGAGGCCTCACTTCAGAAGAAATCAACCCTGCGGCACTTTGACCTTGGATTTCTAGCCTTTAGCACTGTGAGAAATAAATGTCTGTTGTTTAAGCTCCCCAGCATGTTGCATTTATTAATAGCAGCCTGAGCTAAGACACCAGGTAAGAAGAAAAAGGTTGGGAGGTCAGCTGATTCATTGAAACGAGTTATGAACAGAGGTCAGTAAACACATAGGAATCAATATAAGCAGCATTACCTGCATGCCATCATCCAGGAGGAAGTGTGAGGATATCAGGAAAGGACAGTCCCTGGAGTCCCGCGAACACTGCAGCTCTACAACCACAGCTTCCTGGCCTCCCTCCATTCCCACCTGGAAAACAGGATGTGCTTTCAGAAGCTGCACTTGGGAAACATCAAACTACATGTGCCATTTGAAAATGGTGATTATAATTATAAAATATGTTCATTTAGAGATATAATTTAGAAAATATAGAAAAGTATCAAGGAGAAAATTAAAATCTCCTAAAATCCTATGAGAGCAATACAATCACTATTAATATTTTGGTATGTTTCCCTCCTGTATTTTTACCATCCCATAAATAGATCTGTATGTTTATACCATACCATTTTTCATGTTTTCCTTATCAAAGAGGGAAACGTTATTTTCAAGTTACATTTTATTAACATATCTCAAAATACAAATGGAACATCACTTTGAAGGCTAGTGTCGATTTACATCTATATATATATTTTAGAGACAGGTCTTGCCACATTGCCCAGAGTGGCCTCAAACTCCTGCGCTCAGGAGATCCACCTGCCTTAGCCCCCTAAGTAGCTGGGACTATAGGCAAGTGATGCCACACCAGATACTAGTGTTGATTTTCATTTGTGGGGGAAAAAAAAGATTTTGTTTTTCTTTCTAATGCAAAAGGAATGGAAATGCAACATAGTGTAAATACTTAGTGTCAAACCTTCCCTTTCCAAATACAAGAAACCGTTGGTAACAGGGAAGAGCACTTTTATGTTTAATGCCATATTGATATTTTGTACTGTTTAAAATTTTTGCTATGAGCATGCATTACTTTTATAATACAAATACTAAAAATTTAAACTTTAAATTCTAAACATAAACATTTTCTTGACTGTTAAAATATCAGGTCTGGGTGCAGTGGCTCATGCCTGTAATCCTAGCACTTTGGGAGGCTAAAGAGGGAGGATGGCTTGAGCCCAGGAGTTCGAGACCAGCAAAATAGTGAGATTCTGTCTCCACAAAAATAAATATATAAATAAAATTAACTCATATTTTAAGGAATATATGATATTCAGGATATGCATAATTTTTCAAAACAATGAGAAAATGATCGAATAGGAAAAACACCCAGAAGACATTCAAACAGGTTTTTTTCTTTTTGCTAACTAGAAATCAGATTCTTACTTTCTCCAAGGTGTTATATTTTGCAACTTCAAAATCTTGAGGAAGATGAGGAATTTCAACATTCTGTGTACCAAACCTGAAATTTGTACAGTGTATGATTACAATTTTAACATTAAATGGATTTTAGGCTAAACAGAATTTCATACATTTTTTCTCGTACATCTTTACAAAACACGATAGATTCCTTACAAAATACATTCCTTACAAAAAGGCCTCCTCAGCTATCCCAGAAATTGTTAAAAGATCATTTGAAATGAGCTGGATGCCTCCTCTGCATAATTCTCCAACTCAGACACCCAGTACTGTAGCGTCTGCACTGGAAGATGGTCTCCACGTGAGAGGCAGAAAGAAGTGGGCCACACACTGTGGGGATGGGCTACTTGTGTTTGCTTTGGATCTGACTCTTAGAAGCTATGTCACTCCTCTCCAGACCACAGTCCATTCCTCTCTAAAATAAAGGAGTCAGACTTCTCATAATCTGTACTTTTCATTTTGGATTTTCTTCTCTTTAAACACTATTATTAACAAATAAGATTGAATGCGATGCCTAATTAACCCGATGTTTTGGGTATGCTTTAAGAAGCCATATAGAACTTTAGACTCCCATACTCCATTTGAGGAAGGCTGTTGTTATTTCCATTTTTGAAAATACCAGGCAAAATTAACAAACTGTCTTTACTCTAAAGGCTGCTCAGGAAAGTAATAGGATGAAAATAGGTTTTTTTTTTTTAAAGAATAAAAAAAAACCCACTGGTTTTCTTTTTAAACATCAATTTAATAATTGCACCCAATCTCATTTAATACTGAGAATTTAAAATAATGATCACTATACTAGTTGAAGAAAAAGACTCAAATAAAAAATCACTTAAGAGTTAGATACACAAAATAAATTAAAATAAGAAAAAGTCTACAAATAGAATTTTAATACTGTGCTTGAGGTTTACGCAAGATTTTACAAACTCTGTAGAGTCCCAGGAATCAGAAAGAAGTGAATTACTCAGTGAGTTCCACAGTGTCTTCCTGCTCTGTGGCACTGTCCGGGCATAGACCTTCTGTTTTCACTTCTAGAATTAAAGCAAACAGCACACTTGTTTACTGCCCAAAGACTTATTATAATTAGTTAACCTAAGTGCTGGAATTGTTAAGATTTATAAATATATCCTTAAATTAGTTATAATTTTGGGGATCAAAATTTCCCAGTGGGAAAAGAGGAAGGTATAATATTATAAGAGGAAGGTATAACCTTATGAGACAGTGAGAACATACTCTAATTCTATTTTAATAGGCATATCAGGAGAATTCTCATCTGTTATTATTTGAAACTCATTGATAGCCATACAATTTTCAATTGGCACTTTCCTCTTGAAGAGCACAAAGCGCACAGGATCAGAATGAGTTCCTTAGAGTCGGCACATCACGAGCAAAGGAGCTGGAGATGTTCTAGCTTAGAGGAGGGAAAGTCAAGAGCTCTACGTGAGCTTTTGCTTCATACTTTCTGTACAGAGAAACAGTAACACTATCTAGAGCACTGTGATATATAGGAATAACTCAGTGTGAGGACTTCCTTCCAGTTTTAATTATACTGTCAAGATTCCAAGGATCATCAGTGTATTTGTAGTAATTTGGAATCTGAATAAATTATGCTGGCTGTCATACAGTATGTTTTCAATGTGAAATGAGTCTACTATTTTGTCTATTTCTGTTGTAACTATCATTTGCTGGGACATGTGCTGGGACTGCAGCAGCATTTCTGGACTATTGTCTAAGGAGGCTCCACCCTGCCAAGTCATTACGGTATCTAACACATACCATGTGCTTACTGTAAGTTAGTATTTATCAGAACTGTGCGATTTTTGATATGACTCAGGAAAAGTGCATTTTTCATATCCAAAGGCTTTCTTCTTGGCCAGTTTCCAAAATAAAATCTTGGCTTATAAAGAAAATACGTTTCTTTTGGGGAGACAATCTTTTGTTTGGAAAGAATTTCTTCAGCAAAATGCTGGTCATCAAATTTCCAATCATTAGGTTGTAGTAATCACTGTTTAACACAAAAGCTTTCCCCTCCCCCTAGTTAAAATCACAATCAGGTTTTCTGAGATGATCAGTGTTTTGTGGCCATTTTAAATCTGACCCTACTAGGCTAGATATCAAGAAATCTGTTTCTATTGCTAAAGTAGTCTTTTGTCCTTTGTTATTTTTCTGTCCATTTTCTGAGGTAATAAGAAGTCTAATTTTTTTTTAGTATTTCTGGACAATTCTCTATGATATCTTTGACAAACCCAAGTGTGTACTGTGGCACCTATGATACATTAAATGCTTGCTATGAAATACCTACCAGGACTGCTCGGCTTCTGATCAGGAGGTGGTGTGATGTACAGGGGCTTATAAGGATCATAATTCTTTACATCCAAGAGTCTCTTTTCTCTGATAGATTCCCATATAAAATCTGGGTTTGCAATATGAACGTGGTTCTTTTGGATAGAATTCAGTTGGTACTGACTCAGAACATCAGCATTATCTAAGATTATATGTGTGCACTAAGGAAAAAAAGAGTCAATCCATTACGCATCAGGAAAAACAACATTTAAATAAGTTATTTGTATCTGTAATTTTCACCCTTAAAAAGTATTGTTTTAAGGTAGTTTGTGATAATCTTCCTCAAATTTCTAAAAACCTCTATAAATTATCAGTTTCTAGTTACATAAACATTTTAAAAATCAACTGTTTTTAAAGGATATGGATATGAATGCACCATAATTGATTAACCCTAGAGGTTATTTCTAAATTTTCATTATTGTAACCAATGCTGTGATGACTATCCTCATGTACACATCTTTCTGCACTTGTTCAACTATTTTCTTAGTAGTGGAAACGGAGGTTCACAGGTTATTCATTATTTATTTTAATTTGTAATTTTAGAAAATCTTGTTTCTTTGTAGAGATGGGGTCTTGCTATGTTGACCAGGCTGGTCTTGAACTCTCAGCCTCAAGTGATTCTCCCATCTCAGCTGGGTTTACAGGCATGAGCCACCATGCCCGCTTATAATTTTATTTATTTTTTAATAAATAGTAAACTCACATTGTAGAATATCTAAAAAATGAAATAATGACATATTAACTTCTTCCCCACTGTTTTCCCCAGTTCCTCTCTGCAGAGGCACCTGCTGTCACTTGCTCCTCGCGAATCCTGCTAGAGCTACACTATGCGTAGACACATGGCAGCGTGCTCCTCAGCCTCTTCCGTGCCGGCTTTTCCACTGAATTTACCTTGGCGATTGTTCTTCATCATTACACATAGAGCTGCCTCATTATCTACAGTAGCTGGGATGCACATTTCACATGTTTATGCACATTGACTTCCACAAGGTTGCACTCACAGTATGTGAGTTTCTAAAAAGGAGAGACCATGTTGGCAGTTCTCTACACAGAAGACAAACTGAGAAGGGAGAGCGGGCACGAATTACTTATCTGTCCACAGAGACAGTGAGACAGCTCAGTGTGGGAAGCTGTATAAGGGAAGTATATACAATTCTACCTGAACTGGAAGTAAACAGGGACATTGCATTTCTGGTATTCAGCTGGAGTTGAACACGCTTCACAGAATAGATGAGGCTCACAATGGCCAAGCTCCAGGGCTGAGGTCCAGGGAGGGGCAGGCTGAGTCAGCTCATCAATTCGTCAACAGAGGGAACAGCAGAGGACAGGGGCAGGCCAGTCTGGCACCTAGAGCCTTTGGATTTCTATTTTTACTTCTTACAGTGAGGTGGTTTAAAAAAGAGGTTAGACTGAATTATTTCTAAGATTTCATCCAGCTGTAAAATCCTATTATTCTGAACTGCCAGGCTTACAAGTTCAAGAGGCAGAAGGTAAATTCCTACAGCCTTTAAATGAACAAAACAAACAGCATAAGCTACACTGCGAAGATGAGTCTGCACTGCATGTCTTTCTTTCTGCACCCAGGAACCTGGCTTACCAGTATATCATCCCAGCATTGACACACTGGTGAGTGACGACTGCGCTTTTTGCAAATCCTGTGTACTATGACTTCTCTCCTTCAAGAATAGATATGGCTGGTCTGAAATTCTATTTTCATATTTGGCTGTGCTCTAGTAATATCCTGCTTCACAGGACATGTAGGATTGTCCTGCAGTTCAGGGAACAGGGAGAGGACAGGGCTGGGCCACCTCTGCCTCTCGGAGCCCAGCCTCCCAATGGGCCATGTCACAGTCTCTCCTGAGGAACTTCGAGTAGCTCACTCACTCTCTCCTGCTGCTAATCTCTGCTTCCTCTTCTAACCATGACCCTGTTCCCTGCATGCGTGATGTTTTATCATACTGTAGTTTATGACATTTGGAAATACCTGAGGATTTAATGAAAAGGAAAACTTTCCGCCATTTTCCTTAATGTCAGTTTGTAGCTTTTTCTTCTGCTGCCGAGGTAAGTACTTCACTTTCAAACAGAAGATACAATTTGCAAAGATTCCCATCATCATCCTATAGGAAAAAAAGTTTTTAAGGACTCTCTCTTAAGTCAATATGACAGTGAATTTAGAATTATTATACAAGCAAACTGTGGGAAAATTGGGTATTATCTTAAGAAAGATATTGTAATCATGTTATCAATTGAACATTGCAAAAGTTGAATAATATCCTAGCTTGCAATATGTGTGTTGGTTTAAGAATCGTTTCTAGCTTTTATGGTTGATATTACTACACCAAAAATCCCTTTGTACAGGCTCATAATATACATCTTAATAAAAACATGACAGATTTCAGTTACAGATCAAGTGTGTGACTCCAGAACATGGAACCATTTATTTCTAAATTAGAAATTAACATTATTTGATAGTGAAACCATGGGTTTTTTATATATAATTCTATGCATTCAAAAAGACTCCTTATGTGGACTTCTATTAAGCCATTCTGGGGAAAAACTGAACAACTGATAATAAAAATATACAACTATGTTTAAATGGAATATGTATGTGTGTATATACACATATATATTCTGCATTTGGGTTAATTCTTTTTTTTTTTTTGGAGACGGAATCTCACTCTGTCATCCAAGCTGGAGTGCAGTGGTGCGACCTCAGCTCACTGCAACCTCCGCCTCCCTGGTTCAAGCGATTCCCCTGCCTCAGCCTCCTCCTGCCTCAGCCTCCTCCTGCCTCAGCCTCCCGAGTAGCTGGGACTACATGCGGGCACCACCACACATGGCTAATTTTTATATTTTTAGTAGAGACAAGCTTTCACCATGTTGACCAGGCTGGGCTCAAACCCAGCCTCCCAAAGTGCTGAGATTACAGGTGTGAGCCACCACACCCAGCCTGGGTTAATTTAATTCATTTACTGTACAATGCATTTAACAATAAATTAATACATGGTGAAAAACTGGGTTTAATTTCCATTTTCTAAAATTTTTTTTTTTTGAGACAGAATCTTGCTCTGTCACCCAGGCTGGAGTGCACTGGTGCAATTTTGGCTCACTGCAACCTCCACCTCCTGGATTCAATTGATTCTTCTGCCTCTGTCTCCCAAGTAGCTGAGATTACAGGCGCCCACCACGACACCTGGCTAACTTTTGTATTTTTAGTAGAGTCGGGGGTTTTACCATGTTGGCCAGGCTGGTCTTGAACTCCTGACCTCAAGTGATCTGCCCACCTTGGCCTCCCAAAATTGTGGGATTACAGGCATGAGCCACCGCGCCTGGCACACCCCCGCTTTTTTTTTTTTTTAAGACAGGGTCTCACTCTGTCGCCCAGGCTAGAGTGCAGTGGCAGATCTCAGCTCACTGTAATCTCTGCCCACTGCAATCTCTGCCTTCCGGGAAGGGAAGGTGAGGGTTAAAGACATACACACACACACACACACACACACACACACACACACACACACACACAGACACACACACACACAAAGGAAAAGAGAGAGGAGACAGAGCGAGAGAGAGCGCGAGCTTGACAGCAAATGCGGCTTTATGTGCAGCATAAAACCTACAGAAGTAGGGGACCAGTCTAATGCCACAGCCCACTGCTAAGTCTTACAGGCTAAGGGTACTTATAGTTATGGGTGGGAGGGGTCTGGGCAGTATGGCTTGTTGCCCCGCAAGATATCGGTAAGATGTTCCCATGATTTGTAACCCCGAACAAGGGTTCTGGTCCTTATTCAGGTGGATGTCATCATGGCGTTTCTTGGACGTTTGCCCAAGAAGACATGAGAGGGAAGTTTCTTTAGAGAAGCCTTTGTTGGCCTTGCGGTCAGGCGGTTAGGAAGGATGTTTCTCACCGCCTAAACCCACGAGAAATGTTTCACTTTACCCAAAGTCTGCAAAATAGCGGGGAGCTCACAAAATGTTGCAGTTTGTGCTAACGCTGGGTTCAAGCAATTCTCCTGCCTCAGCCTCCCGAGTAGCTGGGATTACAGGCCTGCGCCACCACGCCCGGCTAATTTTTTGCATTTTTAGTAAAGACAGGGTTTCGCCATGTTGCCCAGACTCGTATTTGTCAATTTTTAAAAGCAAGGAGTCACGTCTAACAGGCTCCCCCAAAGTAAGCTGCCATTTGGCGATAGCAGTTCCCAAGTCCTGTATTAGTTTGGGGATCGCGGTTCCGGGTCCTGTTAGTTTGGGCAGGCAGGTCAGGTTCTCTGCCGTGGCCGGCGCGTCTTGGGACTAAGCTGATTTGCTGAAAGCCCACTGCCCTGCACCGCGATTGGGCTCCGCCATTTCTCCTTTACTCTGCCTGCCCTTTTACCTCCCACTCCTACAGGCCAGAGGCCCCGCCCTACCTAGTGCTGTGTCCGGAATTTGTGGGTTCTTGGTCTCACTGACTTCAAAAACGAAGCCGCCCGGACCCTCGTGGTGAGTGCTACAGTTCTTAAACGCGGCGCGTCGGGAGTTTGTTCCTTCCTTGGTCTCACTGACATCAAAAATGAAGCTGCGGACCCTCGCAGTGAGCGTTACAGTTCTTTAAGGCCGCGCATCCAGAGTTTGTCCGGAGTTGTTTACTCCTACCAATGGGTTCGTGGTCTCGCTGGCTTCAGGAGTGAAGCTGCAGACCTTAGCGGTTTAAAGGCAATGCGGACCCAAACAGTAAGCAGCAACAAGATTTACCTCAAGGAGTGAAACACAAAGCTTCCACAGTGTGGGAGAGTTCCCCAGCGGGTTGCCGTCGCTGCCTCGGGCAGCCTGCTTTTATTCCCTTATCTGGTCCCACCCACATCCTGCTGATTGGTCCATTTTACAGAGTGCTGATTGGTCTGCTTTGACAGGGTGCTGATAAGTGTTTACAATCCCTGAGCTAGACACAAAAGTTCTCCCAAGTCCCCACTAGATTAGCTAGACACAGAGCACTGATTGGTGCATTTACAAACCTTGAGCTAGACACAGGGTGTTGATTGGTGTATTTACAAACCTTGAGCTAGACACAGAGTGCTGATTGGTGTATTGACAATCCCTTAGCTAGACATAAAGTTCTCCAAGTCCCCACTAGACTCAGGAGCCCAGCTGGCTTCACCCAGTGGATCCTATACCAGGGCCTCAGATGGAGCTGCCTGCCAGTCCCACGCCTTGCACCCACACTCCTCAGCCCTTGGGCGGTCGATGGGACCGGCGCCGGCCGTGCTCGTGGGGGAGGCTCGTGCTGTGCAGGAGCCCAGGGCCGTCAGGGAGGGGGGCTCAGGCATGGCGGCCGCAGGTCCCGAGCCCTGCCCCTTGGGGAGGCAGCTAAGCCTCCGCGAGAAATCTAGCGCAGCGCTGGTGGGCCGGCACTCCTGGGGGACCCGGCACACCCTCTGCAGCTGCTGGCCCGGGAGCTAAGCCCCTGACTGTCCGGACCAGCGGGGTCAGCAGGCTGCTCAGAGTGCGGGGACTGCCCAGCCCACGCCCAACCGGAACTCGCGCTGGCCCGCAAGCACGGCACACAGCCCCGGTTCGGTTGCATGCCTCTCGCTCCACACCTCCCCACAAGCTGAGGGAGCCGACTCCGGCCTCGCCAGCCTAGAAAGGGGCTCCCGCAGTGCAGCGGCCGGCTGAAGGGCTCCTCAAGTGCGGCCAGAGTGGGCGCCGAGAGCAAGCGAGGGCTGCAAGGGCTGCCAGCACGCTGTCACCTCTCAGTACCTTTGCCCTGTGTGTGTTGGATGGTGGTACCCATTCCCTGGGCTCTCAACTGAGGATACAATGCCACTGTCTCCCTGACACCTCACCTCTGGGTCTCCTTGGCACCACAGAGGCTCGACGTCCCCAGCCTAGGCCTCCCTCTCCCCCTTGGCTGGAGACAACCACTGGGTGCTATTCTTGACTCCCTGCACCCCCACCTCCTTCTGCCAGCTGTCTCTCTTCCATCACAGCCCCTGATACAGCCCCAATGTATAGAACTTGTCCCTCCTGCTGCCACTCTGGCCCATGCCCTCACATCCTGACTGGCTCCCACTCCTGTTGGGCCTGTGTTCAATCTCTTCTCCACACTGCAGCTTCAGGAATCTTGATTTTTGTTTTTAAATTACATTTCAAATAAAATACAAATTGCTTATCATGGTTCAAGGCCAACAGCTATCTCATTCCCTCCTGGCCACACTGGCTTTTTCTTCAGGAGGAAGAAACCCACAGCTTGGTCCTCCAAGTCTTGACACATGCTGTTATATATTATAGTCCTTATCCCTGGGATCCCCAGCCCTTCCTCACCCCATGCTGTATCCCCCATCCAGGACACAATGAATGGACACATTAGGGATTCATATTTTTTAATCTTTCTTTTGAGGTCCGATTAAACTGAAGTCTCTTGAGGTAATTCTGCCTTTCCATAACATTAGCATGTAAAAGTTTCATTTGTTGACTGCCTCTTACATTCAATAATTAGCATCTGTGCATAGATAGGAGGGATGAAATGAGGGGTACCATAAAAGAGATTACACCACACTATTTAGGTTAATCTATGCTAGTTGTAATCTCTGACAATTAAAAACAACACACAAAAAAAACACTAAAAGCCTTTAATGACTCTTTAATAATTTCCAGGACAGCCTCTATGTGATATTGCACCCCCACTTATGCTGACCAAGGTTGGCTGACATGGAGTGGCTGCTCAAGTCCACCTTCCGATGGGTCCTGGATGTGTTAAATCCTCTGACCTGTTTAAAACATGTTTCCTGGAAAAGTGACTCATGGTCACTGTTGAAAATGTGAAAAATACAGAATTGTATAACAGAAAAAAAAACAGAACAAAACAAAAAAATCTCAAAACCTAGGGCTCTGTTAGCATCTTGTTTTGCATTTTTCTTCTGGGCTTTTTTCTAGGTCTATTGTAACACCTTATTTGTTTTTTGAGACAGTCTCACTTTTGTCACTTAGGCGGAAGTGCAGTGGTGAAACCTCGGCTCATGGCAGCCTCCGCCTCCCGGGTTCAAACGATTCTCCTGCATCAGCCTCCCAAGTAGCTGGGATTATGGGTGCCTGCCACCATGCTTGGCTAATTTTTGTATTTTTAGTAGAGACGAGGTTTCACCATGTTGGCCAGGCTGGTCTCAAACTCCCAACCTCAAGTGATCTGCACACCTTGGTCTCCCTAAGTGCTGGGATTACAGGCATGAGCCACCGCGCCCAGCCACAGACTGTATTTTTTATCAAATTGAAATCACACTACCTATCCTGCTGTTATCAGGCAGCATCTTTAGCATTTTGTCATTAAATATTATTGGAAAACATTTTTAATAGAGACTATCAGATATGGACCATAAATGAGTTATTGTTAGAAAATTAAATCATTTCTAATTTTTGGTATCATAAAAAGCTATGATGAACATCCTTATGTGCAAATCCTTGTTTCCATCTCCAACGATCATCCTAGAAAATAATACTCAACTAGAACTACTGAATCAAAGTTTGAACAATTTTTTTGTGTTAAAAGTTAATCATTACGAAGAAAAAATAAAAAGCACCTACAATGATGGAAATGCTCAAAACTAGACTGCAGTGATGGTGCACAACTTGGTAAATTATTAAAAATTATTGAATTGGGCCAGGCAACGTGGCTCATGCCTGTAACCCTAAGCACTTTGGGAGACCAAGTGGAGCAAATCGCTTGAGCCCAGGAGTTTGAGAGCAGCCTGGCCAACATGGCAAAACTTTATTTCTACAAAAAATACAAAACTTAGCTGGGCAAGGTCGTACATGCCTATGGTCCCAGCTATTCAGGTGACTTAGGTGGGAGGATCACTTGAGCCTGGGAGGTCAAGGCTGCAGTGAGCTGTGATCATGCCACTGCACTCCAGCCTGGGTGACAGAGACCCCATCTCAAAAAAAAAAAAAAGAGAAAAATTATTGAATTGTACAATTAAAATGAGTGAATTTAATGTATGTAAATTGTACCCCAATACATTTTTTAAATAGTATTTTTTGGATACATAATAGTTACATACATATTATGGGTCAATAAAGTTGTTTTTAAAAAAGCACCTGATCCCTCCATCCAAAAATAACCCCACTGTTGATTTTTGTTTGTTTGTTTTTTGAGCCAGTCTCGCTCTGTCACCCAGGCTGGAGTGCAGTGGCACGATCTCAGCTCACTGCAACCTTCTGCCTCCCAGGTTCAAGTAATTCTCGTGCCTCAGCCTCCAAGTAGCTGGGACTACAGAAAGGCACCACCATGCCCAGCTAATTTTTGTATTTTTAGTAGAGACGGGGTTTCACCATGTTGGCCAGGCTGGTCTCGAATTCCTGAGCTCAAGTGATCTGCCCGCCTCTGCCTCCCAAAGTGCTAGGATTACAGGCATGAGCCGCCGCACCTGGCCCCCACTGTTGATATTTTAATTTTTTTGGTATTATTCTTTCTTGTATCATTGTATTTTCTAAATTATTAATATTCTATATTTAATGTTATAGCCAGTTGCCCTTTACTTTTTAAATAGGACTTTCACTTTCACAGCTTATTTAGCTTTTAGTGATATCCTCCCCATGTCACTAAATATTCTTTGAAGGTGTTTTTAGTGGTTACATAAGCTTTGCATTTATTTAATCCTTCCCCAAGTCATCAGATACTTGGTTACTTAAAAGTGTTCACTATTAGAAATACACTTTAATTAAAATGCTTATACATATATTTTTTGGCCACATCTCTGTCATAGTTTCCCTAGAGTTGATGGCCAGAAATGTAATTACTGAATCAAGGAGTATAAACATTTTTTAGCCTTTTAAAAATTGTGGTAAAATATGCGAAGATAAAATTTACCATCTTAACCATTTTAAATGTACAGTTCAGTGGCATTAAGTACCTACACATAGTTGTGAAATCAAAGTATAAACATTTTATTTTATTTGAGACAGGGTCTGGCTCTGTCTCCCAGGCTGGAGTGCAGTGGTGCGGTCACTGTCACAGCTCACTGCAACCTGGACCTCCCTCCCAGCAATCCTTTCACCCCGGCCTCCTTAGTAGCTGGGACCACAGGCCTGCACCACCATGCCCGCCTAATTTTGGTAGAGACAGGGTCTTACTATGTTGCCAATGCTGGTCACAAAGTCCTGGGCTCAAGCGATCCTCCTGCCTCAGCCTCCCAGAGTGCTGGGGTTACAGGTGTGAGCTGCCACGCCCGGCCCAGAGTAAAAACATTTTAAACATAAATCTGTGGTCTGTTCTTAGCACCTGCGGCTGCGTGGGAGGTATGGAAAGGCGCACTTTGGGTTTCGTGAAATCTCAAGTGAGGCCTTGACTTCTCTCTTTCCACAGATTCATCTCTAGTCTCTGTAAAATGCCAGCCCTCTTCTGGGTTAACAGCGCCTAACCGACATGCGCCACCAGTTCTTCCTTGTTTCAAAGTGTTCTCTAAACACAGTTAGTTCATGTTTTCATCAGCGCTGATTATGTACATATGCGATGTGGCAGACACCGGGCTAGGGGCTGGTTATTCTCTAAGGCAAATCTGCACAGTCACTCCAGCCTGTCCCCCTTCCCAGCTTCTTCCCCAAATAACATTCACAGAGTGTCTTCCATCCAAAGACAGCAGGGAACAGCCCCGATTCCTAAGACACCCTCAGCGCGCCTCCTCACAAACTCCTGGCTGCTCCATAAACCATTGGTGTAGATGGAATCAAGTGGCTTCCTGCTTCACAGGTCTTCGTCTTTACCACTGGCATTTCCTCCTCTCGGAAAACCCTGAGGAGTCCCTTTCTGGGCAGTCTTGATTCTACAGCCTCCGCCTTCCGAAGTGTGTGAGTCACCACACGCTAAGATCACTTTTGATATACAGTGGGCATTCAATAAAAGCTTGCTTACTAAAAACTCTCACGTATCCATTAAAGCCCAGGATTACAGAAAAGCCTTCTGACACTATTTGCATTTTGGACTCAAATAGCATCAGTAATGCACCTCCCTAATGGGTTTATTAAACCCTTAAACAACAAAGATACTACTTTTATTTCACTCCTACATGATATACAGTAGCTCTACGCACACAAACAAGACCTAATGTTTACTTAATAAGTGATAAAGTCAATGTAATCAATCTGCAACACGCACATACTCAGAGCGAACTTCCCCTTTATCATAGCACTATGCTTGGATATTGTCATATAACTGTTGTCATTCAGCAGTCCAGAATCCAAAGTGCTTGGGCTTGAATATTTAGCAGCGCCTTGGTTTTCTAGAACCTGTGATCTACCAACTCGATCCTTGGGTGAACCATTCGGCCCTCTCAGCAGGAATTACTTAACTGAGTTAGAGGTTTTCAACTTTGGACCTCAACAAACACACTGTTTCTATCACGGTGTTCCCAATGAGTCACGAGGTCAGATAGTACTTCCTGATTACTCACCAAACCACCTTACTTTTGCACAATTCGAAACCTAACTTTAGGAAAGAAGGCGTTTGGCATACTGGAAACAAGAAACAACGCATACTACTGTGAACCGCACCGCACGGGGTGCGGAGACTTGGTGTGAGTGTCGGCTCCGGTGGGCGCCCCCCACCGCACCCCGTTTCTAGTCACCAGGGCTGCGCTGCCGGGCAGAGCGGAACGACCGCAACATCCCTCCCCGAGGGCGCTGGCTGCACTAACTAGTCCACCCCCGCGCCTCACAGCGCCGTCAGGCCCACAGCGCCAATGCCGCGCAGGGCAAGGGCGCAGCCTCTGGCGGAGAAGTAGTACTCGGGGTACTTCCTGGCTAGGACTACAGGGACCTTTAGGCAGCCCCCACCCCGCGGCGCCCACGCACCTGCCTAGAGGATCCAGCTAGCTCCCGGCGCTCCCGGATTCCGCGCTCCTTGCTCGCGGTACTTCCGTAATCTAGGCTCTCCCTGCCCCCGGGGCTGGGCGGGCGTCACTGCGCCGGAACCCCGCCCCGCACAAGCGCAGCGGCCCAAGCAGGGACGGTAGCCGGAATGCGCCCGGAATCGGGTCCGCCAGGTGGGGAGAGGTACCCGGCCTCTGGCGGGGTTTCTCTTCCAAGATCAGCCTGAGGGTTCAGGGCTTTGTTTCAGTTTCATATTTCAGGAGGGATTTGGTCAATGAGGATTAATACAAAGCTAGGCTTTGAGAGAGGTGGGTGGATGGTGCTGTCCTTTAACTGAGAAATGGAAGGGATTCACAAGGGCGGGAAAGAAGAAAATTTCGGGAAAGTTCGGGAAACAGGAGAGTGAGATAATAAATTTACTTTAAGCCTTCCTGCGTTTGAAATTCATGACAGTGCTTGTAACTAGTTGGAAATACATTTATCTGCCATTCAAGAGAGGCAGGGGGCTGGAGATACAGATCTGAGATTCACTGAAATGGGAATAAAGCAATGGGGAAGATTCAGATTTTTAGGATACTGAATAAAATGAGAATAGAAAGGATAGAGTAGAGAATACAGTGGAAAGGGTATGGGGTTGAATCCTGACTCCACAATTTATTACCAAGGGGATTGGGGACAAGGTAATTTACCAAGTTTCATCATTACAACCTACTCTATAGGGTTGTCTAAGAAACAAGAGATTCTGGGGGAGGAGAGAGACTGATTCCTAGAGTTACCACATCATAATGCTCAAAATGTCCAATCTTCAACAAAAAATTATGAGGCATGCAAAAAAAAAAAGGCGAAAAAATGGCCAATTCAAAGGAAAAAAGAAATGAACAGAAATTGTCCCTGAGCTGAGGAAGCACAGACATAGGAATTATTAGACAAATACTTCAGATAAACTGTCTTAAACATGGACAAAAAGTGAAAGGAAACATAGAAAAATAACTGAAAGAAAGAACCAAGAGAACAAAGTCTCAATAAATAGAGAATATGCAATAGAAGATGTGCAAATGGTCAACAAGCATGAAAAAAAGCCCAACATAACTTATCATCAGAAAAGTGCAAATCAAAACTGCAATGAGATACCATCTTACACCAGTCAGAATGGTTATTATTAAAAAGTCAAGGAACAACAGATGCTGGCAAGGCTTTATTGAAAAGGAAATGCTTTTACACTGTCAGTGGGAATGTAAATTAGTTGAACCACTGTGGAAAGCAGTTTGAAGATTTCTCAAAGTGCTGAAAACAGAACTGCTATACAACCCAGCTATCCCATTACTGGATACACATCCAAAACAAGAGAACTCATTCTACCAAAAAGACACATGCACTAGTATGTTCGTCACAGCACGCTTCACAATAGGAAAGACATGGAATGAACTTAGGTGCTCATCGACAATGGACTGGATAAAGAAAATGTGGTACATATGCACCATGGAATACTATGAAGCCATAAAAAGAATGAATGGAATCATGTCCTTCGCAGCAACGTCAATGCAACTGGAGGCCATTGTCCTAAGTGAATTAATGAAGGAACAGAAAACCAAATACCACATGTTCTAATTTGTAAGTGGGAGCTAAACACTGGGTACTCATGGATATAAAGATGGCAACAATAGACACTGGGGACTACTAGACTGGGAGGGAGGGGGAGGGGCAAGGGTTGAAAAACTATTGGCTACTATGCTCAGTACCTGGGTGAGGGGCTCAATCATACCCCAAACCTCAGCACCACGAATTATATGTAGGTAACAAACCTGCACATGTAGCTTCTGAATCTAAAATAAAAGTTGAAATTATTTAAAAAACAAGGAATATTAATAAAGAGATAGAAATTATAAAAGGAACCAAACAAATTTTGGAACTGAAAAGAACCAAAAAGAAATTGTGTAGTTAAAACGTACAATAGGACCAGGCATGGTGGTTCATGCCTGTAATCCTAATGTCTTGGGAGGCCAATGTGGGAGGATCACTTGAGGCCAAGAGTTTGCCTTGGCAACACAGGGAGATCCCCTCTCTACAAAAAAATTACAAAATTAACCGGGCATGGTGGTGCATGCCCGTGGCCCTAGCTACTCAGGAGGCTAAGGCAGGAGGATCACTTGAGCCAAGGAGTTCATGGCTGCAGTGAGCTAAGATCACACTCCTGCACTCCAGCCTGGATGACAGAGCAATATCTTGTCTCAAAAAAAAAAAAAAAAAAAAAAGAAGAAGAAGAAAAGAAAAAGGAAAAAAATACAATAACTTAAATGAAAAATTCACAAGTGATGCTCAAGAGTAGATTTGAGCAGGTAAGAGAAGGAATGAGCAAACTCGAAGATAAAACTATTGAAATTATTAAGTCTGAGGAGCAGAAAGTAGAAGAATGAAGATCCAAGTCCAAAAGATTGGTGGACACCATCAAGTGTATCAGCATATGCATAATGGGAGTCCCAGAAAGAAAAATGAGGGTGAAGGTGGCAGGAAGAGTATCTGAAGAAACAGTGGCAAGTCCCCAATTTGTTAAAATACATAATGTAACACTTCAAAGAAGCTCCATGAACTTCAAGTATGATAAACTCAAAAAGTCCACAATAGAGTTATATTAATAATCAAACTGTTGAAAGCCAAAGACAGAGAGAAGCTTAAAAGCAGCTAGACAGAAATGATCACTACATACAAAGGAACTTGCATAAGATTAACAGCCAATCTATTACCATGGGAGCCAGAAGGCAGTGGGATGATATAAAGTGCTCAAAGAAAATTCTATGTCTGTCAAAACTCTCCTCCAAGAAATGATAGGCCGGGCATGGTGACTCATGCCTGTAATCCTGGCACTTTGGGAGGCTGAGGCAGGTGGATTGCTTGAGCCCAGGAGTTCAAGACCAGCCTGGGCAACATGGTGAAAACCCATCTCTACAAAAAATATAAAAATTAGCCAGGTGTGGTGGCACGTGCCTGTCATCTCAGCTACCTAGGAGGCTGAGGCAGGAGGAACACTTGAGACCTGGAGGTTGAGGCTACAGTGAGTTGTGATTGTGCCACTGCCCTCCAGCCTGGGTGACAGTCATCCCATCTAAAAAAAATGTGTAATAAAAACCTATAGAATGCTTGAAGAACCATCCAACTACTATATAATTATTGCTATTTTTGAAGAAAGCAAAAATACAGGTGTGACAACTATTATGGTATTGTTTTGCTCTTATTACAACAAAGATTCAAGCTAGAAATCCTTTACTATCTTTTCAACATCATTCATCATTTGTCAGGCATTCTAGAATGTAGTGGATGTGATAATCCCTTTGTTGTATAGACTCATTAGGTTTCCAGGATGTTTTGTTGTAAGTCCAATGCACCAGCAACAGATTTACCTATATCAAACTGCCAAGATTTAAAAAATGTCTCTCAGCACCCAAGGTTGTTGTTAGAAACTTCTTTACTGAAGTAATTCTGGAAATCTGAGGTTTCAGGCCTTGGTGAAGAACTCCTTCACTCCTCCTGCAGGTGAAGCAGGATGTGGGTTTTCTTGGGTTTGCCTAGAGGCCAGACACATGCATCTCTGAGTGCATCTTCCCAACCTGTTAGAATTCCCCTTTCTGGCCTGGAAGACATGGGCTTGGGGATCATCCCTTGGCCAGGCTAGCACTTATGTTCTCTCTTTTTTCTTTTTAAGAGTTGGGGGTTTCACTCTGTCGCCCAGGCTGCAGTCTAGTGGTGTGATCATAACCTTAAACTCCTGGGCTCAAGTGATCCTCCTGCTTCAGCCTCCCAAGCAGCTAGGGCTACAGGTGCATGCCACCATGCCTGGCTAACATTCAAACTTCTGGGCTCGAATGATCCACTTCAGTGTTTCAAAGTGCTGGGATTACAGGTGTGAGCCACTGCACCTGACATGTGCTCTCTGGATAGAGTGGACACTTCCTACCATCAGACCAACAATGAAAAGTTGTTAACTCTTGGCTGGGTGTGGTGGCTCATGCTTGTAATCCCAGCACTTTGGGAGGCTGAGGTGGTGGATCACTGGAGGTCAGGAGTTCGACACCAGCCTAGCCAACATGGTAAAACCCCATCTCTACTAAAAATACAAAAATTAGCTGGGCATGGTGGCGCACATCTGTAGTCCCAGCTACTCAGGTGGCTGAGGCAGGAGAATCACTTGAACTGGGGAGGTGGTGGTTGCAGTGAGCTGAGATCATGCCAGAAGGAAAAGTCAGCCTTTATTCTGTCAACCAATGATACCAAAATTTTAAGGATAATCTAAAGGGCGGGTTTTGATAACTAGGGAACAGCTCAGATCACTCGCATCACTGTCTGTGTGGGTGCTCCAGGTCTGATGTGCTGATTGCAGGGCTGCAGAGTTGACTCCTGCATGTTCTCACATGTGGAATAGGAGTTAGGCAGCTGCAGCTCTGCAGTGCCCACACTGTCTGCACAGAAGCAGCATCTAAATATACTGTTACTTAAATCTATGTGAAGGTCACTTTGGAATTTAAAAAATTTCATGATTTTGGCCGGGCATGGTGGCTCATGCCTGTAATCCTAACACTTTGGGAGGCCGAGGCGGGCAGATTGCCTGGGCTCAGGAGTTCAAGACCACCCTGGGCAACATGGTGAAACTGCATCTCTACTAAAAATACAAAAAATTACCTGGGCATGGTGGTGCATGCCTTTAATCCCAGCTACTCAGGAGGCTGAGGCATGAGAATAGCTTGAACCCGAGAGGTGGAGGTTGCAGTGAGCTGAGATTGCACCACTGCACTCCAGCCTCGGCGACAGCAAGACTCTATCTCAAAAAAAAAAAAATGAATAAATAAAGAAATAAATAAATATTTCATGATTTTGTTAAACATCACTTCCTAATAAAGGGAAAAAATCCTTTTGTCACTGTGGAGAAGACTTTGTGGGGTGGAGTCACTACTGGGGATGAAAGAGAAAATGTTGAAGGAAGTCATCAGCTTTGTTGCTTTTCTTAATTGTAAGGTTTGAGTTTACTGCCTGATGATCAGAGCCAGAAGCACAGGTCTCCAGGAAATGCCATGACTGGATAGAGAGCCACACGCTGCTTCCCGTCATACATCTACCTGGACCTAACTCAGGAAGAAACATACGCTTCCTACATTTTATCCCATAAGCAAAGCAACTACTGCAGAACTGTTCATGGAGATTTTGTCTTAACTTCAAAAAGTGCTTCTCCTAATTTATTTTCTGTTGCACAGTATCAAGAAGCACCTGTGGAAAAAAAGGATTCAAAAGAAGAAAACCATAACCATCTTACAAGTGAGTTAATTGTGTTCCTCTCTTCTGTACTTAACTCATAGTGTTACTAAGTTGTCCTAAGATAAGAGAAGGCCTCTCTATGTTTTTTGTTTAAAATTCTTTTTTCAGAGATGGAGTCTTGCTGTGTTGCTCAGGCTGGACTCAAACTCCTGGGCATAAGCAGTCCTCCCCACTCAGCCTCCCAAGTAGCTGGACTATAGGCATGTGCTGCCCTGTCAGCTCTCCCTCTCATGCTCTCTCTCTCTGTATATGTGTGTGTGTATATGTGTGTGTGTGTTTGTCCCCTGTGGCTTTTTTTTTTTTTTTTTTTTTTTTTTTTTGGAGACAGAGTCTTGCTCTTTGGCCCAGCCTGGAGCGTAGAGGCATGATTTCAGATCACTGCAACCTCTGCCTCCAGGGTTCAGGTGATTTCTTGTGTCTCAGCCTCCTAAGTAGCTTGGATTACAGGTGTGCACCATTATGCCCAGATAATTTTTTGTATTTTTAGTAGAGATGGGGTTTTATCATGTTGGCCAGGCTGGTCTCAAACTCCTGGCCTCAAGTGATCTGCCACCTTGGCCTCCCAAAGTGCTGGGATTACAGATCTGAGCTACTGCACCCAGCCATAATTTGTCATTGATCACTTTTCAAAAACACGTTTTATCATGCTATTTTCTGTAACTGAGCTCAACATGTTTCTACATTGGTCACTCTTTAAAGACACATTTTCTTTTTTCTTACTTTTCTATTACACTTTTAAGTTCTAGGGTACAAGTGCACAATGTGCAGGTTTGATACATAGGTATACATGTGCCATGTTTGTTTGCTGCGCCCATCAACTCATTATTTGTTGGGGTGATCAGGCCCAATTCCAGACTGTGGGGGCTACGAAGTCTGGCGGAGTCAAATGAATAAGACAAGATAAGTTAAGGGTGCATAAAGTGGGTCCAGGGGGCTGACACTAGTATGGAGGCTGTGAAGGCCCCGAGCTCTGGGAGCCCACACTATTTATTGGTGATCAAACAAAGAAGCAGGCAGTGAGGACATGGGGGTCAAAAGGAAGTGGTGCATCAAGTGTTTGATCTATAGCTGTGTCAGTTTAGCATTTTCTTTGAAGCATATGGAATGAGTTCAGTTACAGAAAATAGCACATCATCTAATTTTTTACCAAAAAGCTAGCATTTACTTTTTAGGGCAAGATATTTGCATTTTCTGTGTGGGCCTAATATGCTCAAAATTGAGTTTTTTGATATTTGACAGGATGTGTTTTTTTAAACTGCTCTTAGTTAATACATACTAAATTCAGTGAAAGAAAACAGCACATCATATATTATTTGTGTGCTATATCTTGCTTTTAGCATTTAGGGATGTATATGCATATCTTCCTGAAAGTACAAAGTGGGCTCAGAAATGCTTTTTTTAAAGTTGTCTGAAACATTGTTTAAAAAAAGGATCAATGTCTAAACGTGTTCTGTTCAGTGAAAGAAAGCAGCACATCATCTAGATTTTTGGCACACAGCCTTCATTTACTTTTCGGAGCTAGATATTTGCATTTTCTGTGTGGGCCTACTATGCTCAGAATTGTGTTGTTTGAGATTTGACAAGTTGTGTATTTGAAAACTGCTATTAGTTAATACATGTTGAATTTAGTGAAAAAAAAAACAGTGTATTAGACATTATTTGTGTGCCATATCTTGCTTTTAGCATTTAGGGCTGTATTTTCATATCTTCCTGAAAGTTCTAACTAGGCTTTTAATAGTTTTTTTCTGAGTGTGTACAAATGTGCTTTTAAAAATGAATCAATGTCAAAACATGTTGAATTCAGTGGAAAAAAACAGCATATCAGGTAGGTTTTTGGTACATAGCTTGCATTTACCTTTTAGGGCCTACTATGCTCAGAATTGTTTTTTCTGAGATTTGACAAGCTGCATCTTTGAGAACTGCTATACCATGTAGAATCAAGTGAAGGAAACCAGAACATCATCTAGGTTTTTGGCACACCGCTTACGTTTACCCTTTATGATTAGATATTTGCATTTTCTTTGTTGGCCTACTAAGCTTGAAGTTGTGTTTTCTGAGATCTGTTTTCTAGATGTGTTTTCGACAATTGTGTTTTCTGAGATGGGTTTTTGAAAACTGCTCTCAGTTAACACATGTTGAATTCAGCAAAAGAAAACTGCACATGACTTATATTTTGGGTGCCATGTCTTGCTTTTAGCATTCATAGCTGTACATGCATATCTTCCCAGAAGTGCTAACTGGGCTCTGAAATGGTATTTGAGCTTGTACAAAATGTGTTTTTGAAAAGTGATCAATGTAAAAGCATCTTAAATTTATTGACAGAAAGCAGCACATCATTTAGGTTTATGGCACAAAGCTGGTGTTTACCTTTTAGAGCTAGATATTCGCATTTTCTGTGTGGGCCTACTATGCTCAGAATTAGGTTTTCTGAGATTTGACAAGATGATCTTTGAAAAATGTTCTTAGTTAATACATGTTGAATTCAGTGAACAAAATAGCAGATCATACATATTTTGTGCACCATATCTTGCTGTTAGCATTTAGGACTGTGTATGCATACATTCCTGGAAGTGCTAACTGTGCTTGGAAATGTTGTTTTCGGAGCTTGTAGAAAACGTGTGTTTAAAAAGTGTTCAATGTCAAGACATGTGGAACTCCATGAAAGAAACAGCACATAATATAGGTTTTTGGCAGAAAGCTTGTGTTTACCTTTGACGGCTAGATATTCTCATTTTTTGTGTAAGACTACTGTGCTCAGAATTGTTTTCTGACTTGAAAACGTGTTTCTGAAAACTGCTCTTAGTTAATAAAGACTGAATTCAGTGAAACAAAACAGCACATCATCTAGGTTTTTGGCACAAATTAGTGATCACTCTCAGGGCTAGATATTTGCATTCTCCTTGTGGGTTTACTATGCACAGAATTGTGTTTTTTGAGATTTTACAAGATGTGTCTTTGAAAAGTGCTTTTAGTTAATACATGTTGAATTAGTGAAGCAAAACAGCACATCATACATTATTTGTGTGCCATATCTTGCTTTTAGCATGTACGGCTGTATATGCATATCTTTCTGGAAGCACTGACTTGGCTTCCAAACTTTATTTTATGAGCCTGTACAAAACGAGTTTTTGAAAAGTGATTAATGTCAAAACATATTAAATTAAGTGAGAAAACAGCACATCATCTAGATTTTTGGCACAAAGCTTGTGTCCACCTTTCTGGGCTAGATGTTTGCATTTTCTGTTTGTGCCACCTAAGTTAAAAATTGTGTTTTCTGAGATCTCACAAGATGTGTCTTTGAATACTGCTCTTAGTTAATACATGTTAAATTTAGTGAAAGAAAACAGCACATCATACAATATTTGTTTGCCATATATTGCTTTTAGCATTTAGGGCTATATATGCATATCTTTCTAGAAGCACTACTTGGGCTTCAAAATGTCATTTTTTGAGTTTGTACAAACAAATTTTGGAAAGCGATCAGCATCAAAACATGATAAATTCAGTGAAAGTAAACAAGACAACATTTTGGTTTTTGGCAAAAAGCTTGCATTTACCTTTCAGGGATAGATATCTCATTTTTTCTGAGGGCCTTTTTGCTTAAAATTGTGTTTTTAAAAATATTTGACAATATGTGTCCTTGAAAACAGCCCTTAGTTACTATATGTTGAATTTGGTGTAAGAAAGACAGCATATCAAATATTATTTGTGTGCTATATCTTGCTTTTAGCATTTAGGGTTGTATATGCATATCTTCCTAGATGTGATATATCCAGGTCTAAAAATTGAAAGCAAGCTTTGTGTGCCAAAAACAAAAAAAAACCAAAAAAAACCAACTATATAATGTGCTGTTTTGTTTCACTGAATTCAACATGTTTTGCCTGAGAACAGTTTTTTAAAATTTGTTTTGTACAAACTGAGATCAAACATTTCTGAGCCCTGTAGGCATTCATAGGAAGATATGAATTTCCAATCCCAACTGCTAAAAGCAAATTTTGGGCTAAAATACTTTATGATGTGTTGTTTTCTCTAATAGAATTCCACACATTTTTAATTAAAAATGTTTTCAAACACTCGTTTCATAGAAACTAAAAAATGACACTCTTGAGCCCAGTGAGATCCCTTATGAAGATAAGAATATTCGGCCTTAAAAATGGAAAACAAGATTTTTTCCAAAGAACTTGATGATGTTTTGGGTTTTTTTTTTTTTCACTGAATTCAACATGTTTTTACCTAGAACAGTTTTCAAATACACATTATGTAGAAGCTCAGAAAAGACATATCTGAGCCCAGTGGGCACTCAGGAAAATATAGATATCCAGCCCTAAAGCTAAAAGCAAGCTTTGTGCCAAAAATCCTTTATGATGTGCTGTTTTCTTTCACTGAATTCAACCTGTTTTGATGTAGAGCAGTTTTCAAAGACTTGTCTTGTCGAATCTCAGTCAACACAATTCTGAGTACAACAGGCCCTCACAGAAAATGTGAATATCCAGTCCTAAAAGTTAAAAGCAGGATTTGTGCCTAAATTCATTAGGATGGGCTGTTTTCTTTGAGGAAATTCATCATGTTTTCATATAGAATCATTTTCAAACACAGGTTTTGTAGGCCTTCAGAACAGTCATTTATGAACCCAGTGGGCACTCATAGCAGAATATGAATACCCAGCCCTAATAGCTAAAAGCAACCTTTGTGCCAAAAAACTTGATGATGTGCTGGCTGGGCGCGGTGGCTCACCCCCGTAATCCCAGCACTTTGGGAGGCCGAGGCAGGCGGATCACGAGGCCAGGAGATTGAGACCATCCTGGCTAACACGGTGAAACCCTGTCTCTACTAAAAATACAAAAAATTAGCCAGGCGTGGTGGCGGGCGCCTGTAGTCCCAGCTACAGTGCGCGGAGATTGCACCACTGAACTCCAGCCTGGGCGACAGAGCAAGACTCTGTCTCAAAAAGACAGTGAAAGACAACTCCATATCATAGACGATTTTGGCACAAACCTTTCTTATATTTACTATGTCTGAATATTCACGTTTTTATTTGAAAGTTGAGTGGGTTCAAGCGTGTCTCTTCTTAGGTCTAAAAACGTGGTTTTACTAACTGTTCTAAGTAAGAATGTGTTTAATTCAGTGAAACAAAACAACACATCATAAGGATTTTTGGCACAAAACTTGTTCTCAGCTTTTACGTGTGCATATTTATAGTCTTTTATTAGAGTCCACTGGGTTCGCAAATTTGTGTTCTGTGTGTTAACAAAACTTACGTTTGAAAACTGTATTAAGTGCCGGGCAAGGTGGCTCACGCCTGTAATCCCAGCACTTTGGGAGGCCCAGACGGGCGGATCATGAGGTCAGGAGATCGAGACCATCCTGGCTAACACGGTGAAACCCCGTCTCTACTAAAAATACAAAAAATTAGCCGGGTGTGTTGGCGGGTGCCTGTAGTCCCAGCTACTAGGGAGGTTGAGGCAGGAGAAGGGCGTGAACCTGGGAGGCGGAGCTTGCAGCGAGCCAAGATCGCGCCGCTGCACTCCAGCCTGGGGGATAGAGCGAGACTCTGTCTCAAAAAAAAAAAAAAAAAGAAAAAGAAAACTGTTAAGTGTAAACATATTATCTTTTGTCAAAGAATACAGCACATCATAAATTATTTTGACACAAATTTTCTTTTAGCTTTTACAGCTGGATATTCGCATTTTCTTTGAGGGCCTAGTATGCACAGAATTGTGTAGTCAGAGATTCAACACAATTTGAAAAGTGACCAATGTCTAAACATGTTGAATTCATCAAAAAAGATAGCACATCGTACAGTATTTGTGTGCCATATCTTGCTTTAGCATTTAGGGCTGGATTTGCATAACTGCATAAAAAGACTAACTGGGCTCAGAAATGTTTCTTCTGAGCTTGGAAAAAACGTGTTTTTGAAAGCTCTTCAAATAAAAGCCTGTTGAATTCAGTGAAAGAAAGCAGCACATTATACCGTATATGTGTGCCACATCTTTTAGCATTTAGAGCTGGTTATGTCTACGTGCCTTTAAAGGCTAACTTGGCTCAGAAATGTTTGCTCTGAGCTCGTACAAAATGTAGTTTAGAAAAATGTTCAAAAGCAAAACGTGGAATTCAGTAAAAAAACCCTGCATATCATGTAATATTTTGGCACAAAGCTTGCTTTTTTTTAATACTAGAGCTGGTTATTCATATCTTTCTATAAGGGCTACATGGGCTAAAGTGTGTGTTTTTTAGCTTCTATATAACGTAGGTTTGACAATTGTTCCAAATAAGAATTTATTTAATTTAGTGAAAGAAAACAGCACAACATAATTAATTTAGGCAGAAGTTTGCTATTGGCTTTTAGGGCTAGATATTCACATTTTCTCTGTGGGCTTACTATGCTCAGAATTATGTTTTCTGAAATTTGACAAGATGTGTCTTTAAAAACTGCTGTTAGTTAATACATGTTGAATTCAGTGAAATGAAGCAGCATATCATACATTATTTGCATGTCATATTTTGCTCTTAGCATTTAGAGATGCATGTGCATTTCTTACTGGATGTGCTAATTAGGCTTCAAAATGTTATTTTCTGAGATTGTACAAAATGTGTGTTTAAAAAGTGATCAATGTCAAAACATGTTGAATTCAGTTAAAGAAAACAGCACATAAGTTAGGTTTATGGCACAAAGCTTGTGTTTATCTTTGACAGCTAGATATTCACATTTTCTGTGTAAGCCTACTGTGATCAGAATTGTGTTTTCTGAGACTTGACAGTATGTGTCTTTGGAAACTGTTCTTAGTTAATACATGTTGAATTCAGTGAAAGAAACCAGCACATCATACATTATTTGTGTGCCATATCTTTCTTTTAGCATTTAGGGCTTTTATGCCTATCTTCCAGGAAGCACTAACTGGCACAGAAATATCTTTTTCTGAGCTTGTACAAAGTGTGTTTTTGAAAAGTGATCAATGTCAAAACATGTCAAATTAAATGAACAAAAACAGCACATCATCTAGGTTTTTGGAACAAAGCTTGTGTTTACCTTTTAGAGCTAGATATTCGCATTTTTTCTGTGGGCCTACTAAGTTCAAAATTGTGTTTTATGAGATTTGACAAGATATGTCTTTAAAAACTGCTCCTAGTTAATACACGTTGAGTTCGGTAAAAGAAAACTGCACATCATACGTTATTTCTGTTGCTATCTTGCTTTTAGCATTTAGCGCTGTATACACGTATCTTCCTGGAGACGCTAACTGGGCTCTGAAATGCTTTGTTCTGACCTTGTATGAATGGGTTTTTGAAAAGTGATCAATGTCAACATGCTGAATTCAATGAAAGAGAACAGCAAATAATCTAGGTTTTTGGAACAAAGCTTGCATTTACATTTTAGAGCTAGATACTCGCATTTTTTGTGTGAGGCTATTATGCTCTGAATTGTGTTTTTTGAGTTTTGACGAGATGTGTCTTTGAAAACTGCTATTAGTTAATACATGATGAATTCAGTGAAAAAACAACAACAGATCATACATTGTTTTTGTGCCATGTCTTACTTTCAGCATTTAGGGCTGTATATGCCTATTTTCCTGGAAGCGCTAACTGGGTTCCAAGATGTTTCTTTCTGAGCTTCTACAAACGTGTTTTTGAAAAGTGGTCAATGTCAAAACATGTTGAATTCAGTGAAATAAAACAGCACATCATACATTATTTTGTGCCATATCTTGCTTTTAGCATTTAGGGCTATATATGCATATTTTCCTGGAAGCACTAACTTGTCTCTGAAAAGTTTTTTTCTGAACTTGTACAAAACGTTTTTTAGTTGGAGAAGTAGGTGAAACAGCCATTGCAAAAATTTTAACAGTGAGAGAATTATGACAGTTAATGAGATTTAATCTACCCAATTATCATGTTGCCTTTAACCTCCAACTGCCTTTACTCAATCCTGGGCTTGTGTCGAGATAACTTTGGGAGACATTTAGTTTATAGTTTAAATAAACTAAACTTTTCCCCCAAATTGACTGCCTTTGTAAATCTAATGAGAGGCTGTCAGGTTGTGAGCATGAGAGAAGTCTGAATTCTGCTAAGGTGTAGACATAAACAGTTACCAGCCATTATTCCAAAGATCACAAGATTTGCAGCTTCTAATTACTCCTGCAGATAACATCACTATTGTAGAACCTAAGACTGGTCTTTTAATATATCTTTTCAGGTTTTTGCATTGCTGAAGACTGACTTCACCCAGACCTACCAACTGGTCCTGAGACCCCCACCCAGGAACCTATTCAGTGCAGGAGGACAGCTTCAGCTCCCTACGTCTTCATGTGTGACCCAATTGATGAGCACTTCCTTCTTCCTGGCCCCCTACTGACCAAACTATCCTTTAAAAACCCTAGTCACTGAGTTTCCAGGGAGACTAATTTGACTAATAATAAAACTGGTCTCCCATTCAGCCAGCTCTGCATGAATTAAATTTTCTCTATTGCATTCCCGTGTCTTAACAAGTCAGCTGTACCTGGGCACTGGGCAAAATGAACCCATTGGATGGCTACATATGTCCAGGTTAATCCGGTCATCACTGGGGGACTTGTGTAGGGGATTTTGGCTCTGGAAAGGATGGATTAGAGAATCTCTGTCTTCTGCAGACTGAAGTGTGCAGATTATTGCCAAGAAAAACCTCTGAGAGGCACAAGCTCAGGCCTTGGGGACTTCATGCATGTTGTTTGCCTGCTGAATAGGAGGCTCCTGTGTCTGCCCTCACAGCTTGGTCTTCACTTATATGAGCCCAACTGGGAATGCTCTGTGTGATTCAGGTCCACTTAGCTTCTAGAATGCTCAGGTAGGAAGTAATCATTAGAAGCATATGAAGTATGTTACCCCAGGAGCATAGTAGATTAGCCATTGACTTTTTTCCCCCTGTTGGATCTTAATCTTCAATGGAAATTAATCACCAAGGGCTCAAAAACAGCCACTAAGGATTAACATGCTGTGTTGACAGTCCTGGCATGTTGGGACCCAGGCCCAGTCCCGAATGAGGAGGGACTTCACTTTCTTTTGCTCCTCCCCAGCAGCCCTCCTGTTGGTTTGGATACAGCTACCCTGGGTTCAGCTCCTGCCTTTTCCTTCACAGTTGCTACCCAGAAGCAGGGAAAAAAGGGGTCTGCTATTGATGATGCTGGTAACCCCCACTGGGTAAAACTCACTGGGTGAACAGGTCAGCCACACACACTACAAAAAAGAAGGGCATCTGCCTCAACAGTAGAGTGAAGAAAGGCAGAAGTCTGCTCCTTATGAGCTAGCCTCCAGGGCATACAAAGACATTCTTACACATTCATTCCTTTTTGTATTCACTTTTTGAACATTTATTGGGCATCTGTAGTATGCTGGGACGTTCATTGGTTCCGAAGACATGGAGATAAACATTGGGGCACTCTGATCCATAAAACAAATACTTCTAAACCCGCAAAAAAACTTAGCCACACACTAATAGTGGGGAACTTCAACATCCTACTGACAGCTTTAAATGGATCATTGTGGTGAAAACTAACAAAGAAATTCTGGACTTAAACTTGACACTTGATGAATTTGACCTAATAGTCTTCTTGTTTTATCCAAATTACCACTGTGTCCCTTTTAAGTAGGGCATTTAGACCAATTACATTGAAGGTTAATATGGATATGTGGGATGTTTATCCTGTCATTGTTTTGTAGACTCAGTTGTGCAGTTACTTGATAGAGTCATTGGACGATGTACTTAAGTGTTTTTATGTTAGTAGTACTCTACCTAACAAACACAGAATATACATTCTTCTCATCTGCATATAGAACATATTATAAGATTGACCACATGCTTGTCCATAAAGCAACTCTTAATAAATTTAAAAAATAGAAATTAGACTATACTCTCAGACCACAGGACAATAAATTCAACACCAAGAATATCTCTCAAAACCACACAATTATATGAAAATTAAACAACTTGCTCCTGAATGACTTTTGGGTAAACAATAAAATTACAGCAGAAATCAAAAATTCTTTCAAATTAATGAAAACAGGACAGAACATGCCAAAATATCTGGGATACAGCAAAAGCAGTATCAAGAGGAAAGTTTATAGTGCTAAATGCCTACACCAAGGGGATAGAAAAAATCACAAATTAACAGTCTAACATTGCACCAAAGGAACTAGATAGAAAAGAACAAATTAACCCCAAAGCTAGTAGAAGAACATAAATAAAATCAGAGCATAACTGAATGAAATTGAGAAGCAAAAATTTGTACAAAAGATCAACAAAACCCAAAGTTTGTTCACAGAAAATACAAACACAATTGATAGTCTGCTAGCTATATTAACAAAGTAACAAACGGGAAGACCAAAAGAAGCACAATCACAAATGACAAAGATGACATTACTACTGAATCCACAGAAATATAAAGATCTTCAGACTATTATTAACACCTCTATGCACACAAACTAGGAATTCTAGAGGAAACTGATAAATTCCTGGAAACACACAACCTCCCAAGAATGAATCAGGAAGAAACTGAAACCCTGAACTGACCAATCTTGAGTTGCAAAATTGAAGCAGGAATAAAAACCTACTAAGCAAAAAAAGTCCAGGATTAGATGGATTTACAGCTGAATTCTACCAGATGTACAAAGAACAGCTGATACCAATTCTACTGATACTATTCCAAAAAATAGAGAAACTCCTCCTTAACTCATCTATGAAGTCAGCATCATCCTGATATCAAAACCTAGCAAAGACACAACAAAAAAAGAAAACTACAGGCCAATATCCCTGATGAACTTATACACAAAGATTCTCAACAAAATATTAATACTAGTGAACTTAATCTAGCAGCACATCCAAAAGTTAATTCACCATAAAAATGTAGTTTTGATTCCTGGAATCAAGTTTGTTTCAACATATGCAAATCAATAAATGCGATTTACCACATAAACATTAAAAACAAAACCTATAGGATCATCTCAATGGATGTAGAAAAAGCTTTTGATAAAATTCAACATCCCTTCATGTTAAAAACCCTCAACAAAGTAGGCATCAAAGAAACATACCTCAAAATAATAAGGGCCATCTATGACAAACCCACAGCCAACATTATATGGAATGGGCTAAAGCTGGAAGCAGTCCCCTTGAGAACTACAACAAAATAGGATTCCTATTCTCACCATTCCTATTCAGTGTCATACTAGAAGTCCTAGCCAGGGCAATCAGGCAAGAGAAAGAAACATAAGGCATCCAAGTAGAAAAAGAAGAAGTCAAACTATTTCTCTTTATTGATGATATAATTCTATACCTAAAACCCTGAAGACTTCACCAAAAGGCTTCTAGAAGTGATAAACAACTTCATTAAATTTCACAGTAGAAAATCAATGAAAATCAAAAATGAAAATCAGTAGCAGTTCTATACATCAGTAATGTATGAGCTGAGAGCCCAATCAGGAACGCAATCTCCTTTACAATAGCCACAAAAGAAGTAATCTCTAGGAATACATCTAACCAAGGAGGTGAAAGATCTCTATCAGGAGAACTACAAAACACTGCTGAAAGAAATCATAGATAACAAACAAATAAAAAATTCCATGCCCATGGATTCGAAGAAATAAAATTGTTAAAATTTGGCCATACTGCCAAAGCAACTTAAAATTCTATTCGATCAAACTATCAATGCTATTTTTCACAGAATTAGAAAAGACTCTTCTAAAATTCATATGGAACCAAAAAAGATCCCAAAGATCCAAAACAAACCTAAGTAAAAAGCCAAACTAGAGGCATCACATTACCCAACTTCAAACTATACTGTAAGGCTACAGTCACCAAAACAACATGCTACTGGTACAAAAACAGACACATAGACCAATGGAACAGAACAGAGAGCTCAGGAATAAAGCCCCAGACCTTCGATCATCTAATCGTCAACAAAGTGGACAAAAACAAGCAATGGGGGAAGGACATCCTATTCAATAAATGGTGCTGGGATAGCTGGCTAGCCATACGCAGAAGAAAGAAACTGGACCCTACCTTTTACCATTTGTACAACAATTAACTCAAGATGAATTAAAGGTTTAAATGTGAGACCTCAAACTAACAGAATCCTAGAAGAAAACCTAGGAAACACTATTCTGGACATCAGCCTTGGGAAAGCTCAAAAGTCCTCAAAAGGAATTGCAATAAAAATAAAAACTGATAAGTAGACCTAATTAAACTAAAGAGCTTCTGCATAGCAATAGAAACTTTCAGCAGAGTAAATAGACAATGTACAGAATGGGAAAAATATTCACAAACTACGCATCCAACAAAGGTCACATATCCAGAATCTGTAAAGAACTTCAGTAACTGAACAAGCAAAAAATAAATAACCCCATTCAAAAACAGTCAGAATACATGAACAGATACTTCTCAAAATAATACGTACAAGTGGCAAACAAACATATGAAAAAATGCTCATCATCACTGATCATCGGAGAAATGTAAATTAGAAGCACAATGAGATACAATCTCACACCAGTCAGAATCGCTATTACAAAAAACTAAAAAAATAACATGTTGGTGAGGTTGTGGAGAAAAAGGAACACTTACACACTGTTGGTGGGAATGTAAATTAGTTTAACTACTCAACTACTGTGGATATCAGTTTGCAGATTTCTCAAAGAACTGAGAACTACCAGTCAATCTGGCAACCCCATTACTAAGTATATATCCAAAAGAAAACCAATTATTCTACCAAAAACTCATACATGCACTCACATGTTCATCACAATACTACTCACAATAGCAATGACATGGAATCAACCGAGGTGCCCATCAACAGCGAATTGGATAAAGAAAATGTGGTACGTATACTTCATGGAATACTACACAGCCATAAAAAGAACAAAATTATGTTCTTTGCAGCAACATGGATACAGCTGGAGGCCATTATCCTAAGCAAATTAACACAGGAACAGAAAACCAAATACCGCATATTCTCACTTGTAAGTGGGAGCTAAACATCAGGTATTCATGGTCATAAAGATGGAAACAAAAGATAATGTGGCCTACTAGCGGGGAAAGGGAGGGTGGTGGTGAGGGTTGAAATTCTAACTGTTGGGTAGTATGGTTGGTATTTGGGTGGTGGGGGTATTCATACCACAAACCTTAGCATCATGCCATTTACCCAAGTAAAAACTTGCACATGTACCCTCTGAATCTAAAATAAAAGTTGAAAAATAAAGAGCAAACAAAACTGGGCCAGGGCAGCAATTCAAAGCATGATTGATAGATAGATAGATAGATAGATAGATAGATAGATAGATAGATGACAGATTAAAATAAATCTAAACTACAAACTTGTCTTTTTACTGTCTTGATAATGTTTTCTTATGGATTCTAGTTTTTAATTTTGATGAAGTCCAATTTATGTATTTTTCCTCTTGTTTCTTGTGTTTCAGTGCTATATCTAGGACTCCATTGTCAAATCAAAGGTCATGGAGATTTATTTCTATGTTTTCTTTTAAGAGTTTTAACACTGGCCAGGAGCGGTGGCTCACACCTGTAATCCCAGCACTTTGGGAGGCCGAGGCGGGCAGATCACGAGGTCAGGAGATCGAGACTATCCTGGCTAACAGGGTGAAACCCCGTCTCTACTAAAAATACAAAAAATTAGCCAGGCGAGGTGGCGGGCGCCTGTAGTCCCAGCTACTCGGGAGGCTGAGGCAGGAGAATGGCGTGAACCCCGTGGGGCGGAGCCTGCAGTGAGCCGAGATCGCGCCACTGCCCTCCAACCTGGGCGACAGCGAGACTCTGTCTCAAAAAAAAAAAAAAAAAAGAGTTTTAACATTTATGTTAAGGTTTTTAATTCATTTTGAGTTGTTGTATATGCTGTCATGTAAGAACATCACCTCACTCTTTTGTATGTGGCTATCATTATCCCAGCACCATTTGTCAAAAAGAGTGTTTTTTCTCCATTGAATTTTTCCTGGCAATGCTGTGAAAAGTCAATTACCCATAGATACTTAAATTAGTTTCTGGATTCTCCATTCTCTTCTGTTAGTCTATGTGTAAAGTTACGGATCTACCCTTGACCCGGAATGCCTATCAGAAGCTGATCAAGTGCACACTTTCTGTTCTTATGATAATTACAACTGGGACTGGACTCTACAATATTTGACTGTATAGTGTCTTCCAAAATTCTTTCTTATAATATTTCACCTTGTTAATAAACTCCTGAGCCTAAGAATGGAAAGAAACATGTTTTATACTCACAGTTTCTTAATTTCGAAAACTATCCTGCATGGACTGATCACTCAATTTAGGAAGCTGGCATAAGGAGCATTTATTAGCATTCTGAACAGGGACCTCCGATCTAAGACTCTAAGTACTACAATCATTTAGTAGTGAAATTCCATTCTGTGATTGGTTCTTACAGAACTAGTTGTACAAAAGCCCAAAGATACAAGAAAGTTCACAGAAAACTGTTTGTAATACTTAGAAACTGGAACCAATAAAAAAGGTAATCAGTTGGGGATAGATCATTATAAAGCCTCCATATGAATGAATTATTCATGATTATTTAAAATTGAAATATGTCTGCAGTTACAGAATAAGTTGCATAGTATGATCCAATATGTATATAAACAACATCATATATGTATGTGTGTGTGTATATATATATATATGTATATGTGTGTATGTGTATATATTTCACCTTGTAATATTTTATCTTGTTAATAAAACCCTGGACCAAAAAATGTAAGTTAAAGGATTGTGTGTGTGTGTGTGTGTGTGTGTGGCGCACGCATGCGTGTGTGCTCATAACCAAATTTCTGCAGGAATAAAGGGAATGTTTCTATATGATGACTTTGCCTTTTCAAAAAAAAACAAAAAGCACATATATTTAAATTGTTTAAGGGGAGGTCCATGCTCTTGACCTTTAAACTAAATTGCCTTAAAACTTCCCTCCATAAATTCTCAAAATTCTTCTTGGAATTATCTGGGTTGACTGAGAACAGAGCTACAAAGAGCCATAACACTTTCCAAAGTTGGAGACAAAATATTCCTTTTAAGCTTGCAGGGCAAGCCCCTGGCTCCTAAGCAGGCTGCCTGTGACCCTGGATATGAATTTCAGGCCAGTTCCTTCTGCCTTTTGGAGTCTGGTCAGCCTACCTGGATTTTATGTTCTTCAGAAAATCTTTGACCTTTTCCAGGGAAAACTTCACTATATCACTATTTGCCGGTAAAACTTTGCTTATATTTTAGAACCTCTAGAAAGAATGCAACTCTGTATATACTTTGATGTTATTTTATTAAAGTCAATTTCAGAATTCTGACCTCCAGAACTCCAAGAGAATCCACATTTCCTCATGGATTTGCTACCTCAGTTTGTCCAAGAACTTATTGAAGTGCACCTCCTGGACCTGGCAGTCACTCCCAAAACAAGAGGAAGCAGCCATGAGCCACCAGAGCTCAGAGAACTTAAGTGACACACACAGATTCTCCTATTGGAACTGAGGTCCAGATGCCCAGGCAGGCCCAGAACTCATTTTTCTACAGATGAGGGCATCAATTCTGCAGTGCGCTCACGCTGTCTGCTCCAGACCTTCAGGCTCTTCTGTCTAGAATGTTCCTCCCTGCTCACTTTGCACACCCAGGACCCAGCTCAGATGGGACTCCTCAAGGACACCTACCCACCTGGCCAGTCACACCTTCCCGTGGCACCTGCTCCTTGCTGTCTCCTCACCAATCATACTCAAAGCAGATGCTATGGATTGTGTTTATTTACCAGCTACAGGAGCATTAACATTTTATAATTAATATTTAGTCAAGTTTAGTAAGCTGTATTTTTGAGGATATAGGCAGATAGTTTAGAATTTCAGATAAAGTGTTACAAAGTTCTTACTGGCATAAGCTCCAGCAATTTAATATGTTCATCCTTTTATTTCTAATATTGTCTATTTTCCTGATAAATCTTGACAGATGATTATCCATTTTTATTAGTGTACTTAAAGAGATGTTGATCTTTATTGAACTTTGCTGGATTTCTGTTGCAATTTTTTTATCCGTGATTTTTTACTAGCAATTCATATCTACTAATGTGTTTGGATTTATTCTGAAGACTTTTTCTAATATTTCTCAGATTAGAAACTCATTTCGCTAATTTACAGTCTTTCTTACCTTCTAATATATCATTTATAAGTCTAATATTTCCTTAAATACTGCTTGTGGTAGGCAGAATAACAGCATCCAAAATATGTCCATATAGTAATAGATATTGATGCAATGTAATCACAATGGGCTAAAAGTGGAAGACAGAAGCAGAGACTCAGAGAGATGTGAAGATGCAATACTGCTGGCTTTGAAGATGAAGGAGGGGACACAAGCCAAGGAATGCAGGTGGCCTCTAGAAACCAGAGCAGTCAAGGAAAAGAACGATCTTTTAGAACATCTACAAAGAATGCCACTCTGTAGATACCTTGATTTTATTAAAGCCAATTTCAGAATTCTGATCTCCAAAACTCTAAGATACTATATTTGTGTTGTTTAAGTCACTGGTTGTGGTCCTTTATTACAGGACCAATAGGAAACTAGTGCACTGCATTTGTTGGATCCACAAATTTATAGTTTTACCAATTATAACCTTTAAATATTTTAGAATATTCATTTTAATGTCTTCTTTCATCATCGGTTTTTAGAAGTTTATTTTTTCTGTGTGATTTTATGTCCAAATGAAGGCTATTTTTCTGACAATTAGATTAAGGTTAAATAATGTGGTCTGTGTGATGACAATCCTGTGACACATGCAGCTTAGGATTTCATCAATTATTCTAGATTTAATGCATGATCTACTGGACATATATAAAATATTAGACTTTAAAATAGGAAGGTTGAAATATTACATAAACTAAAAGGGCATCAAGTTTTTATTTTTTGCTACTTATATTTTACATATCTTTGTTGATCTTTTTTTCAAAATGTCTTTGCTCAAACAATTACTGAGAGAGTGTTAGACTCTGTTCATACAATTGAATTGTGCCTTTTGTAAAAAGAATTCTTCTGAGTTTTCTTGTAATGTACAACATGTAAAATACATATAGCCTCTTTCACCTGAAAAGCAGTATAGTATGGAAGGGCACAGGGACAAAAACACACAAACAAAAACCTTCACCGATATCATTGAAACCACAGCAAAAACAAATACAAAGCACCTACTGTATGCAGGAAACCTGCTGGGCCCTGGGGTACCTGCTCCAGCTAATTTCCGTGACAACCCAAAAGACCAGGACACAGATGAGGAGACTGAAGGTCGAAAGGTGAGGGCCTGTGGCAGGTGGCAGAATTAGGGCTGAACAAGCTTTGCTTGCTCCAAAGCCCAGGCTGTGGGGTGGAGAGCAAGGGCCACAGAAGATCTGTGCCCTCCTCAGAGAAGAGTCCTGCTCCTACCTGCCCTCTGCAGCCCACTTGGGTTGGCATCGTAGAAGCAGCCTTTCCCCAGCCACAGCAAGGCCAGCAGTGCCAGCATAGGGGCCATCTGAGTTCTCAGGAGAGGGCTACCAGCAGGGACTTGTGGGCCTCATCCAGGTGGCCACCAGGTTGTTGGCTACCAGAAGGTGCGATACATCCTCCACATCCAACTCATTGGCAGTGTGGCCAGCTGGTGCACGCCGTGGGGCTTCCCTGTGGGGAGAGTGGCTCAGGATGGGCTGGCCCCTTCCCCACACCCCCTCGCCTACCCAGCTGATTGGGCCACAGGTAAATCCTGTCCCTATGCACCTGGCCTGGGTAGCTTCCTTCCCACAGGACTGCAGAGACCTGTGTCCCTTTGGAGAGACCCCCACGCCATGCCATCCCCAGAACCCACAGCTGCACTTCCCGGTGTGCAGCCATCGACCCTACCTTCCCCTCAATCTCTCCATCGCCTTGTCGGGGAGGCACTTTACAGATGACAGAATTGAGGTTACACCGATGCTCAGCAGCAGGGCTGACCCTGAGCAGATCCTGCATCAGTTTCCTTTTCCACAAAAATTTGGATTAGCAATATGGCCTTCCTGGGCTCTGGACCCACGGGTGTGTTTGTAGGCAGAACAAGGTAACACAGGGGCTACACGTGGCATGTGTCTGTGTCCACGTAGGAATGCTGGCAGTGTTCATGAATTCTCACTAGGAAAAGGAGCCAGAGCCTCAATTTTGACAATTTCCAGATACAAATATATGGCCTCAAATCACATAAAAGAAAGAAGAAAGTTCTTCCTCACCAGCAAACCAAAGCCATACAAATTAGGCACCTGGGAGGCAGAGGAAGAGTGAGAGAGAGAGAGAGAGAGAGAGAGACTGTGTGTGTGTGTGTGTGTGTGTGTGTTTAGTGAGGTGGCGGCTGACATCAATGGTGACCCAAAGACATCCCCAGTCTCAGTGGTTTTAACGTTGCTAAAACTCCTTCCTGTCATCTTCCAGCAGTCAGAGGAGTACTCATCAAAACAGCTGAGGTTGGCAGAAGAATTTGCACCCATTAGGTTGGCAAAGAATTTGCAAAGTGAGCATCAGGGCTGGGTGGAGGACGGGAGGTGACCAGATGGTTAGGGGGACAGCTCCTAAAGTCAAGGATCCTACAGGTGGCAGTGCTTCCTGATCCAGGAGCTCTATATCTGTCTCCATCTTAAGGAGAAAACATTGTGGAGACAGGGTATCACTCATGATGTGTTACAACTAAGAGCAAAAATCTAGGACTCTCCAAAGGAATAACAGCACGTGCATAGGATGGGCCATGGGGCTACCAGGAAATATTATTAGCAACAAAGGGGATTTTCGTGATCCATTGAGTATAAAAGGTAGGATATAAATGGCATCCACAGCACAAACTCAATTTTCTGAGATCTATTTTATATGCACACACAAAAAGACCAGAAGGAAATGTGAGCAGTGGGAGAATGGGTAAGTTTCATTGTTCCCTTTCCATTTCTGAGTTTCTAATTTTCTGTGGAGAGAAAGCCCACGATACATCATGGTATTTGAGAGGCAGGATCCTAAAATCTAAGCCCTGGAGCTAAATCTGCCATCGATGCCGTGGGAAATCACTCCAGCACTGTGCCTCAGTTTGCTCACCCATAAAATAGAAAGAAATACGTCCTTCCCTACCTCAAAGGAGACCAGAATGCAACAGCAGCCCACATGCATGTCCTCTGACTGGTTTATGCTCTTCCTGCGCAGTAGGGCTGTCTATGTCCACAGCCTTATGCCCTGTGCCCTCTAAAACCCTGAGTCGGGTCTGAGCTGGAGCATCCTGCAGCCCTCCTCCTGCAGCAGCCCCGCTGGTTTCCAGGCACATAGGCCTTGGCGGCCAACAGTTCCTCCTCCGGCAACAGCCTGCATGTGGTGACACAGTCCAGTGTGCACAGAATGCACTCTGGCTAGCACCCGCAGCAGCTCGCAGCTGCACAATTACACACAGCTGTCTGGGTGTGGTGCCCCCTGCTCCACCACCTCTTGGAAGTCTTCCTGGATGCACCAGGAATTTCCTGCTGGCCAGCAACGTCCTCGGCCTTTGGGTGCACCGAGATGAAGTCCTGGAGGGTGCTGGCCACATCAGGAGGTAGGGGCATGGCAGCTGAATGCAGCCAGGTTGAAGGCAATGGGAAGCTGGAAGTGCTCAGGACAAGGTGCTGGTCCTCCCTTGGCAGAGGCAGGCCACGAGATCCTTGGCTGACATCATGCGGATGGTCCTGATAGACCCATGTCCAGTCTTCATGACACCTTGGGGACGGAGAGTGCGGTCAATGCACACGGGTCAGCCAGTCCATACCCCCGTGGCCACCCATGCCCAGCCTCAAGCCACCTCCTGCTCTCCCCCAGTGAGACCCTAGGGTCAGTGTAGACCCCACTGCATGAAAACTGGGGGATCCAGCCGTTAAGGGGCATTTGTGGTGCTCCCTCAGTAGGTGGTCTCCGTGGCCTGGGGTTGGGGTCTATTAGGGTCTACCAGGCCCACTCCCAGCCCACTGTTTACCTCGTGGGCCTCAGCTTCCTCCTCTGCAGAATGGGACGCTGACCCTGCCCAGCTTAGTTCCTTCTAAGAACATCTGATCCCTGAGTGCCCACCTGGGCAGGGTCTGGGTGGCCTGAGGGGTCAGGACCCAGCTATAGGACCCCAACCCCCACCCCTTACCCCTCCCAGCACTGGGCCACGCAGGAAGGCAGAACTCCCCAACCCCAACCTGTCAATCCAGGAGCCTTCTCAGCTGGACCCAGGGCCACACCTCTGCCCACCGGCTCACACCTGGGCCATGCAAGGCAGGGTGGATGCACCTGCCTGGCCCTTGAGCGCGTAGGGGAGCCACCGTTTCCCACTTCGGAGGCTCAGTTCTGAGGTCGGGATTCCAGGCACTCCCTTCTCCCCCATTCCCAAACCTCCTGACTGGAAGAACTCTCTCGGCACAGCCTTTTCTTTCGGGGTCCCAAAGTGCCTGTGAGCAGGCAGCTCCCGATCTCCTCTCTGTGACACCCACAGACTCAAAAACACCCATGTGCTCACTCATGCAGACAGGCGCTCTGGCCTGCGGCTCTGAGGCTGAGCCGGCTTTGCCTTGGTGAAGGACAAGGCCCTGGCGACCCAGATTCTCTCGCGGGTGGCTGGGGACAGAAGGGCGGTGGCGTGCTGGGCTGGCTGGAGGGCCCCAGGCCCTGGCGCGAGTCCTGCAAGGATGCTGCCTCCAAGTGTGCTTGTGGGTGGCGGATCCCAGGGCCTCCCGGGAGAGTGTCCACTCCTCCTCGGGGGGCCTGGCTGCTCAGCGGCGCCCCTCTGTGGTGAGACTCGCCCAGGCCCATGTCCGGCCCACCTCGCCCCAGCCAGACTCCCCTGGGCAGCCTCAGGACAGAGAACCCTGAATTCAGAGGGAGGCTGGAGGTGTGGGGTCTCTAGGCACTTGCAGGGTGGACACCCAGGGCTCACCCTCAGCCCTACCCAGGCGTCCCCAGCCTCACGCTCGCAGAGCTGAGGAGGGGGCTTCAGGAAGGTGGGGGCTACCTCCCCGCCCAGTACCGTCAGGCTCTGAATTCGTACCTGGGAACTCTGCCTTGGCTGACTTGGGGACCCCTTCACTGCTCAGCCTTCCCCTCTCTTCCTGCCGCGGGCGGTACACCTAAGCTCCCTGACTCTTCCCACGCGGCCCTGGGTCCCCTCCCCACAGGCTGTTCCCTGCACCCGCGGGTGGGACTGGACCCTTCCCTGCACGTCCAGCCTGCTTCCCGCGGTCTTCCTCCGTCTGGCCCTGGCATCCCGCTCCTCTGGCCCCAGGCTGTGTGGGGACAGCTTTCCCCCAGGCCCGTCGTCAGTGTCCTGAGCTCCGCCGACTCCCGCCCGCTGGCGTCGCAGGCCTGGTGACAAGCTGTCGCTGGCCTCTAGGGCTCCTGGGACTCAGGCACACAGAGCTCCCTCGGGGCCAAATTTGTGTCACGCGCAGGGACACCGGAGATGCGTGCACAGTCCGTGTAACGGCCTTGCTTGGCGCCTCTCTGTTTCTCTTCTGAGGGGCTGAGAGTCGCGGAGTTTCCTGGTTGGAGGCTGTGGCGGACGCGATTTGCTTCCTCGTATAGGGTTCCGGAGGCGGCGAAAAGTCCAGCGGGTCTCCGAAGCCGGTAGACAGAGCCATGAAGACGTCGGGCTTCAGGAGGGGGAAGGGCGAGCTGCCCTGGGGCTCAGCCCCCGGAAGGCGGGCGCGGGCGCCGGGAGTGAGAGTGCGGACCACGCCTCCTCCCAGCTCAGGCGCCACGACCCGGACAGGGGGTTCGACAGGCTCCGCAGAGCTGCCGGCGGGGACCGGACAGAGACAATGCGGCGGATCCTTTCGCTGCCGAAGAGTGGCGTGGCTGACAGAGACGAGAAGAACAGGTAATAGGAACCGGAGCCCGGCAGGGGAGGGAGGAGGGCGAGTCGGGGAGAGGCCTCCTTTCCTGCTCCCGGCCCACCCCTGTCCCCGAGGGCGCTGGGCTTTGTTCCCTCTGCAGCCCGCAGCAGCCGGTGTGGCAACCTTACAGGAGCGCCAAGGTCATCATTATGAGCAGCGCGATGAAAACAAAACTTCAGCTGGTCCGATCCTCTCATAATTCCCGTTACTTTACTGAAAGTTTTAGTGCTTTAACTAAAAAAAATTAAACATACCTAGCTTTTTATTTTTGTTGTCCACATTTTAAACAACGTTATATATGCTATGGAAACAAGCATCATGAGAAAAATAATTTCTATATTATATTAACTTCTGGGCTAAAAATTCTTTGGATAAAAATCTAATATCCCTTTTATATCCACCTACACCTGAGTAATAAGTTATTTCATGAATGACCTCAGAAGGATCCTTTGAAGTGAGAGCATGGTTCCCTGTTCTTGAATAGTAAAACTCATTTTTCTTTTTTTCTCTTTCTTTCTTTCTTTCTTTCCTTCTTTCTTTCTTTTTTTTATTATACTTCAAGTTCTGGGTTACATGTGCAGGACGTGCAGTTCTGTTACATAGCTGTACACGTGCCATGGTGGTTTGCTGCACCCCTCAACCCGTCACCTACATTAGGTATTTCTCCTCCCCTAGCCCCCCACCGCCCCCGACAGGCCCTGGTGTGTGATGTTCCCCTCCCTGTGTCCATGTGTTCTCATTGTTCAACTCCGACTTATGAGTGAGCACATGTGGTGTTTGGTTTTCTGATCTCGTAATAGTTTGCTGAGAATGATGGTTTCCAGCTTCATCCACGTCCCTGCAAAGGACATGAACTCATCCTTTTTTATGGCTGCATGGTATTCCACGTGGTGTATATGTGCCACATTTTCTTAATCCAATCTATCATTGATGGACATTTGGGTTGGTTCCAAGTCTTTGCTATTGTGAATAGTGCCAAAATATACATATGTGTGCATGTGGGAAGACTCATTTTTCTCAAGATGTGAACTCTTCATTTTAGATAAACCAAATAAAAACATCAAGGTTTTAAGATTTTTGGGTTACATATGCTACCTTTTACTGTTATGATGACATTAAGAAAATTTTTGTAACAGAGCAAAGACTTGCCCTTGTATATATCAAAGTGTGATATTAAGTTCCATTTGCTAAAAGATGAGAAGACAGATAAATGTGTGGAACAGAATAAAAAATGCACAAACACTGAACTATATGTAAAATTTTAGAACCTGATCCTGATGACATTTCATACGTGTATGAAAAGATGAGTTATTTGTAAATGAAATGTCTGTTAACTGGAGAAAACTAGCTAGATTTGTACGTTACAAAAATAAGTTATTGATAGAATATGCATAAAAACTTATACAAAATTAGAAAATGCCAGAATAAAACATGAATGCCTATTTATACAGATACATTTTTGTGTTGACAAAGACCTTCCTATGAATGCATCCTGCAGGTTGATTTAGAAAACAAAAATTAAAACTCCCCTTACATCAGAAAAAATTAACAAAAGACAACATACTTGCAAAATATTCACATTATATACATAAATATAGACATATATTATTTGCAATGAAAAATATATTTTCCTTTTACAGAGAATTTTTTTAAAGAAATGGGAGCTATAATTTTAAATTGGCCAAAGTACTTTTTCCAGATCTACTAGTGATCTGGAAAATCAGTAGTACTTATACCAGTGCTTAAAGTTTAAGTTGCTGTTAACTTTTTAAATAAACAATTTGGTGGCGAACATCACTCTGAAAAAGATATGTATTCTTTACTCATTAATTCCGTTATACTAAAATATTTTCAGGAAATAATTAGAGATGCATACAATTCATTTTTCTCAGCACTGCTTCCAATAGCAATGTGTTAAGGAAATGGGCAAATAAGGGATTTTATAAATAAATTTCAGTGCATCCATAGGATGAAATTATATGTAACTACTGAAGGTAGCAATAGACATGGATGCATGTTGACATGGGAAGATGTACTTTGGTATATGAGGTGAGAAAAAATCGATTTGTTTATACAAACACACAAACAGAATGGTCTTGTGGTAGCCGAAAGTATACACAAAATGTGATAAAATTTTGTTATTTTGGGACATTTGTATTATAGGTGATTTATTTTCCTTTTTATTATTGTGATATCCACAATGAGCATGTATAACAGGTTTAGTGAAAGTTTATTATTACTGAAATAATCCTAGGTAAGAACAGGAATATGAATCTTGAACAGATAAAAAGAAGTTCTTGCTTTCTATTAATTTTTTTTTGTGGATTGGTATCTTCTGCCAAGGTTTAGCCTCTCAGAAATAGAGGGAATCTTTTAATCTGTGCTGGTAGATTGTATTGTGTATACTCTTTATCATATACATGTCTTTTATTATGGATAGATTTATTACATACATGCAAACAATTATAATTTAATAATTTTATTTTAGTGGCGTCCTTATGAAAATAAAAAATAGCAAATATAAATCATTTCTATTGCACAAATGTTACTTATCTTTACGAGTTTTCTGTAAAAATATTGAACTCCTCAAATATATTTATGTAGTCTTTTAATCCATTTATTCACCAAATGTGACCTGAATACCCACTATGTATTTTACTCTCTCTCAGGACCTTTCCAAGCTTAAAAACTTTATGTTTACCTACCCAGTCTGAGCAAGTTGAGAGAATTAAAATTGGACTATTAGGACTTAATCTAAGTTGAAGCTTTTCCTCCCTCCTTTCAAACAAAAGCATTTCTGAAGGTAGAAAGTTGTAAAAGATAACCTTTAAACTATTCTTTTGAAAATTTATAACAGTGTTTCTCTTTTCTTAATTTCAACTTTTATTTGAGATACAGAGGGCACATATGCAGATATCATACATGGGAATATTGAGTGATGGTAAAGTTTGGAGGACAGATCGCATCACTCTCGCCATGAGCATAGTACCTGATAGTAGTAATTTAACCCACTCCCTTATAACAGTCTTAAAGACTAATATTAATCATTGATAATATCTGATTTACATATATCATATAAATCAAAATATTGAATAAAATGAGCCATGCTTATTCATTTGAATTTTGATGTTTCTTTGGCTTAAAGTTTTCTGAAATCCAAGTAAGAACAGTTTTTTGGTAAAAATGTGTCATTGTTATCTCAGCTGTTTTTTTTTCGCTGTTCTTTTTTGGGTTGTCTTCCTATTTTTTATTTCTATGGGTACATAGCAAGTGTACATAATATATTTATGGGTACCTGAGGTATTTTGATACAGGTATACAATGCATAATTATCATATCAGGGTAAATGGGTATATCTGTCCCCTCAAGCAGTTACCGTTCTTTGTGTTACAATATTCCAAATATACTTTTTGGCTATTTTAACATATACAATAAATTATTATTATTATTATTATTTTTTGAGATGGAGTCTCGCTCTGTCGCCCAGGCTGGAGTGCAGTGGCGCCATGTCGGCTCACTGCAAGCTCCGCCTCCCGAGTTCACGCCATTCTCCTGCCTCAGCCTCCCGATTAACTGGGACTACAGGCGCCTGCCACAATGCCCGGCTAATTTTTTGTATTTTTTAGTAGAGACGGGGTTTCACCGTATTAGCCAGGATGGTCTGTATCTCCTGACCTCGTGATCCGCCCGCCTTGGCCTCCCAAAGGGCTGGGATTACAGGCCTGAGCCACCACGCCCAGCCAATAAATTATTGTTGACTATAGTTTCCCTGTTGTGCCATCCAGCGCTAAATCTTATTAATCCTATCTAAATATTTTTGTACCAGTTAACCATCCCCACTTCCACCCTCCCCCAATCTCAATACCTTTCCCAGCCCCTCCTAAGTATTGTTCTACTGTCTATCTCCCTTAGTTCAATTGTTTCCATCTGTAGCTTCCACAAATGAGTGAGAACATGCAAACTTTGTTCTTCTGTGGCTGGCTTATTTTACTTAACATAATGTCCTTCATTTCCATCCATGTTGTTGTAAATGTCAAGATCTCATTTTTTTTATGCCTGAATAGTACTCCATTGTGTCTATGTAACACTTTTTCTTTACCCTTTCTTCTATGGATGAACAGTTATTTCCCAAATCTTGGCTATTGGGAATAATGCTTCAATAAATATGAATATGCTCATAGTTCTTCAATATACTGATTGCCTTTCTTTGGGGTTTATACCTAGCAGTGGGATTGCTAGATCACATGGTAATTCTATTCTTAGTCTTTTCAGGAACTTCAAAACTATTCTCCAAGGTGGTTGTACTAATTCACTTGGGTAGTTGGGAACGTGTCTGTACTGGGGACAGATAACTGAGACTACACGTAGTTTGTTTACCGGAAGGAGGGAAATAGCTCCTACTCTTGGTCATTTGAACCCATTTTTTGGAATGGGTGCTTTCATACACGGAAGATTTCAATGTTGGAGACCGTCATTGAGTCCTAGAGGGATCTGTAAGTAGGAGCCCATAGGAAAGAAGATATTGAGATAGCAGTTGGGAAAAACAGAGATACAGCTTTCAGGACTCTATTTTTCCAGCAGTCTCTCTCCTTGGGTTTCAGAGCACCTATGAAGATTCTCAAGGGCTTGCTAGTTGGTGTGGAGCTGAACTAGGCAGGACCTACGCAGGGAACATAATTAAAGTTTATCTTTGTTAAGGTTTTAATCTTTCTGCAAAGCATATTTCCAATAATGACATAGACACTTGTTCCTTTAACTTTCGTACATTGAGCTGTCAAGCATTTCAGACATTTCAGGGAACTGTCTACACTGTTTTAGGGTAAAGGGCAGCAATAGGGCCTACTTAAGTGGTTTCCATGCTGAAGAACCAAGACTGCCATTTTTTAGTGGCACAGATTAGCCTTTGAACCAGAGACAGGTAATGGAGAAGACACAGTGTCTCTTTCTACCTTGTTTTAAGCGATCAGTTGGTTCCAGTTCAGGTAACAAAGGTTACGTCACTCGTTAATTGGATATTGAATTCAGCCTTCAGGACAGACACTTCTGAAGACAAATTATTCTCAGGCTCTGCCAATATATTGCCGGTCACTATTTGTTAAGGAACTAACGGTGAGTCTTCATCGAACATTTCATAGGTTGGGAAAGGTGGAGGCAGAAATAGGTAACTAAAATCTTTTTGAAAAAGAGGCCAATTTTAATTATATTAAGAAATATTATTTATTGTATAGATAGCTGACCTTTCCCCAGATTTTGTTTTTGTTTTTGTTTTTGTTTGGGGGGGTGATACCCAGACACAAAACAAATAATTTTTTTTTTTAAGAGAAATGAACTCACTCATTTTTCTTGTATGTTTTTCTCTTTAGACTGTGCAACGAACAGAGTTCTGGTGACTCATGGCTTTCAATAGATGATGAACTCTTTGAATAGTACCAAGGTAAAGTGCAATAGAAGATGAACTCTGAATAGTACCAAGGTAAAGTGCTCTTTTGTGAAATAAATTTTCTTGCTCTGAATCTAGTTTTGCATAGTATTTACTCTTCAACTGTGGCTGCGGTCTACCTATAATAGTTTTATGGTCTTGGGGAATAGTTGGTCAGAAAAAAAACGTATTATAGAAATATGACTATTTGAATTGCCTTTACTTTTTTTCTTTGGAAAATGGGAAAGGGTGCTAAATACTTAGAGGAATTGGGGGCTGAAAAATGGCATGAACTGGGAAATACATGGTGACAGGAAAACTGTATGTGGAAAAGCTTTCCCACAGTAGAGGAAACTTAAAATATGGTCAGCGTTTATTTGGTGAGTATTCTCACAGGAACTTTTCAGTCATACTATTGTGATCTTTATAATCCTTGTGCCTGAATACTTTTAATGGGTTCAATTACTCATTATAGTAACCATAGAATGTCCCTGGTGTCTTTCAGTTCCAAAACTGTAAAGCACATATCATATGGTTTCCTTTTACTTTCTTGGATGCTTATTGTGGGATGACACAGTTTTTAGTAGGAAACTTTTTCTCTCTTTGGTCCTTGGTTCTGTAATTAGACTCCAATAACATTGTGGAAATGTAGCTGGGCATGTTGGCACATGCCTGCAGTCCCAGCTCCTTGGAAGGCTGAGGCAGTAGGATCACTTGAGTCCAGGAGCTCCAGACCAGCCTGGGCAACATAAGAAGACCTCACCTCTAGTTTTTCTTTTATATATATATATATATTTATTATACTTTAAGTTTTAGGGTACATGTGCACAACGTGCAGGTTAGTTACATATGTATACATGTGCCATGTTGGTGTGCTGCACCCAGTAATTCGTCATTTAACATTAGGTATATCTCCAAATGCTATCCCTCCCCCCTACCCCCACCCCTCAACAGGCCCCAAGAGTGTGATGTTCCCCTTCCTGTGTCCAAGTGTTCTCATTGTTCAATTCCCACCTATGAGTGAGAACATGCGGTGTTTGGTTTTTTGTCCTTATGATAGTTTGCTGAGAATGATGGTTTCCAGCTTCATCCATGTCCCTACAAAGGACATGAACTCATCATGTTTTATGGCTGTATAATATTCCATGGTGTATATGTGCCACACTTTCTTAATCCAGTCTATCGTTTTTGGACATTTGGGTTGGTTCCAAGTCTTTGCTATTGTGAATAGTGCCGAAATAAACATACGTGTGCATGTGTCTTTATAGTAGCATGATTTATAATCCTCTGGCTATATACCCAGTAATGGAATGGCTGGGTCAAATGGTATTTCTAGTTCTAGATCCCTAAGGAATCACCACACTGACTTCCACAATGGTTGAACTAGTTTACAGTCCCACCAACAGTGTAAAAGTGTTCCTATTTCTCCACATCCTCTCCAGCACCTGTTGTTTCCTGACTTTTTAATGATCGCCATTCTAACTGGTGTGAGATGTTACCTCATTGTGGTTTTGATTTGCATTTCTCTGATGGCCAGTGATGATGAGCATTTTTTCATGTGTCTTTTGGCTGCATAAATGTCTTCTTTTGAGAAGTGTCTGTTCATATCCTTTGCCCACTTTTTGATGGGGTTGTTTTTTTCTTGTAAATTTGTTTGAGTTCAGTGTAGATTCTGGATATTAGCCCTTTGTCAGATGAGTAGGTTGTGAAAATTTTCTCCCATTCTGTAGGTTGCCTGTTCACTCTGATGGTAGTTTCTTTTGCTGTGCAGAAGCTCTTTAGTTTAATTAGATTCCATTAGTCAATTTTGGCTTTTGTTGCCATTGCTTTTGGTGTTTTAGACATGAAGTCCTTGCCCATGCCTATGTCCTGAATGGTATTGCCTAGGTTTTCTTCTAGGGTTTTTATGGTTTTAGGTCTAACATTTAAGTCTTTAATCCATCTTGAATTAATTTTTGTATAAGGTGTAAGGAAGGGATCCAGTTTCAGCTTTCTGCATATGGCTAGCCAGTTTTCCCAGCACCATTTATTAAATAGGGAATCCTTTCCCCATTTCTTGTTTTTTTCAGGTTTGTCAAAGATCAGATGGTTGTAGATATGTGACATTATTTCTGAGGGCTCTGTTCTGTTCCATTGGTCTATATCTCTGTTTTGGTACCAGTACCATGCTGTTTTGGTTACTACAGCCTTGTAGTATAGTTTGAAATCAGGTAGCGTGATGCCTCCAGCTTTGTTCTTTTGGCTTAGGATTGTCTTGGCAATGTGGGCTCTTTTTCGATTCCATATGAACTTTAAAGTAGTTTTTTCCAATTCTGTGAAGAAAGTCATTGGTAGCTTGATGGGGATGGCATTGAATCTATAAATTACCTTGGGCAGTATGACTATTTTCATGATATCAATTCTTCCTACCCATGAGCATGGAACGTTCTTCCATTTGTTTGTATCCTCTTTTACTTCATTGAGCAGTGGTTTGTAGTTCTCCTTGAAGAGGTCCTTCACATCCCTCGTAAGTTGGATTCCTAAGTATTTTATTCTCTTTGAAGCAATTGTGAATGGGAGTTCACTCATGATTTGGCTCTCTGTTTGTCTATTATTGGTGTATAAGAATGCTTGTGATTTTTGTACATTCATTTTGTATCCTGAGACTTTGCTGAGGTTGCCTATCAGCTTAAGGAGATTTTGGGCTGAGACAATGGGGTTTTCTAGATACACAATCATGTCATCTGCAAACAGGGACAATTTGATTTCCTCTTTTCCTAATTGAATACCCTTTATTTCCTTCTCCTGCCTGATTGCCCTGGCCAGAACTTCCAACACTATGTTGAATAGGAGTGGTGAGAGAGGGCATCCCTGTCTTGTGCCAGTTTTCAAAGGGAATGCTTCCAGTTTTTGCCCATTCAGTATGATATTGGCTGTGGGTTTGTCATAGATAGCTCTTATTATTTTGAGATACGTCCCATCAATACCTAATTTATTGAGAGTTTTTAGCATGAAGTGTTGTTGAATTTTGTCAAAGGCCTTTTCTGCATCAATTGAGATAATCACATGGTTTTGTCTTTGATTCTGTTTATATGCTGGATTACGTTTATTGATTTGCATATGTTGGACCAGCCTTCCATCCCAGGGATGAAGCCCACTTGATCATGGTGGATAAGCTTTTTGATGTGCTGCTGGATTCTGTTTGCCAGTATTTTATTGAGGATTTTTGCATCGATGTTCATCAGGGATATTGGTCTAAAATTCTCTTTTTTTGCTGTGTCTCTGCCAGGCTTTGGTATCAGGATGATGCTGGCCTCATAAAATGAGTTAGGGAGGATTCCCTCTTTTTCTATTGATTGGAACAGTTTCAGAAGGAATGGTACCAGCTCCTCCTTGTACCTCTGGTAGAATTCGGCTGTGAATCCATCTGGTCCTGGACTTTTCTTGGTTGGTAAGCTATTAATTATTGCCTCCATTTCAGAGCCTGTTATTGGTCTATTCAGAGATTCAACTTCTTCCTGGTTTAGTCTTGGGAGGGTGTATGTGTCGAGGAATTTATCCATTTCTTCTAGATTTTCTAGTTTATTTGCGTAGAGGTGTTTATAGCATTCTCTGATGGTAGTTTGTATTTCTGTGGGATCGGTGGTGATATCCCCTTTATCATTTTTTATTGCGTCTATTTGATTCTTCTCTCTTTTCTTCTTTATTAGTCTTCTAGTGGTCTCTTAATTTTGTTGATCTTTTCAAAAAACCAGCTCCTGGATTCATTAATTTTTTGAAGGCTTTTTTGTGTCTCTATTTCCTTCAGTTCTGCTCTGATCTTAGTTATTTCTTGTCTTCTGCTAGCTTTTGAATGTGTTTGCTCTTGCTTCTCTAGTTCTTTTAATTGTGATGTTAGGGTGTCAATTTTGGTTCTTTCCTGCTTTCTCTTGTGGGCATTTAGTGCTATAAATTTCCCTCTACACACTGCTTTGAATGTGTCCCAGAGATTCTGGTATGTTGTGTCTTTGTTCTCGTTGGTTTCAAAGAACATCTTTATTTCTGCCTTCATTTCGTTGTGTACCCAGTAGTCATTCAGGAGCAGGTTGTTCAGTTTCCATGTAATTGAGCGGTTTTGAGTGAGTTTCTTAATCCTGAGTTCTAGTTTGATTGCACTGTGGTCTGAGAGACAGTTTGTTATAATTTCTGAGGAGTGCATTACTTCCAACTATGTGGTCAATTTTGGAATAAGTGCAGTGTGGTGCTGAGAAGAATGTATATTCTGTTGATTTGGGGTGGAGAGTTCTGTAGATGTCAGATGTCTATTAGGTCCACTTGGTTTAGAGCTGAGTTCAATTCCTGGGTATCCTTGTTAACTTTCTGTCTTGTTGATCTGTCTAATGTTGACAGTGGGGTGTTAAACTCTCCCATTATTATTGTGTGGGAATCTAAGTCTCTTTGTAGATCTCTAAGGACTTGCTTTATGAATCTGAGTGCTCCTGTATTGGCTGCATATATATTTTGGATAGTTAGCTCTTCTTGTTTAATTGATCCCTTTACCATCATGTAATGGCCTTCTTTGTCTCTTTTGATCTTTGTTGGTTTAAAGTCTGTTTTATCAGAGACTAGGATGGCAACCCCTGCCTTTTTCTGTTTTCCATTTGCTTGGTAGATCTTCCTCCATCCTTTTATTTTGAGCCTGTGTGTGTCTCTGCACGTGAGATGGGTTTCCTGAATACAGCACACTGATGTGTCTTGACTCTTTATCCAATTTGCCAGTCTGTGTCTTTTAATTGGAGCATTTAGTCCATTTACATTTAAGGTTAATATTGTTATGTGTGAATTTGATTGTGTCATTATGATGTTAGCTGGTTATTTTGCTCGTTCGTTGATGCAGTTTCTTCCTAGCCTCAATGAGCTTTACAATTTGGCATGTTTTTGCAATGGCTGGTACCAGTTTTTCCTTTCCATGTTTAGTGCTTCCTTCAGGAGCTCTTTTAGGGCAGGCCTGGTGGTGACAAAATCTCTCAGCATTTGCTTGTCTGTAAAGTATTTTATTTCTCCTTCACTTCTGAAGCTTAGTTTGGCTGGATATGAAATTCTGGCTTGAAAATTCTTTTCTTTAAGAATGTTGAATATTGGCCCCCTCTCTCTTCTGGCTTGTAGAGTTTCTGCCAAGAGATCAACTGTTAGTCTGATGGGCTTCCCTTTGTGGGTAACCCGACCTTTCTCTCTGGCTGCCCTTAACATTTTTTCCTTCATTTCAACTTTGGTGAATCTGACAATTATGTGTCTTGGAGTTGCTCTCCTCGAGGAGCATCTTTGTGGCGTTCTCTGTATTTCCTGAATTTGAATGTTGGCCTGCCTTGTGAGATTGGGGAAGTTCTCCTGGATAATATCCTGCAGAGTGTTTTCCAACTTGGTTCCATTCTCCCCGTCACTTTCAAGTCCACCAATCAGATGTAGATTTGGTCTTTTCACATAGTCCCATATTTCTTGGAGGCTTTGTTCCTTTCTTTTTATTCTTTTTTCTCTAAACTTCCCTTCTCTCTTCATTTCATTCATTTGATCTTCCATCACTGATATCCTTTCTTCCAGTTGATCGAATTGGCTGCTGAGGCTTGTGCATTCGTCAAGTAGTTCTCGTGTCTTGGTTTTCAGCTCCATCAGGTCCTTTAAGGACTTCTCTACATTGGTTATTCTAGTTAGCCATTCGTCCAATTTTTTTTCAAGGTTTTTAACTTCTTTGCCATGGATTCGAACTTCTTCCTTTAGCTTGGAGTAGTTTGATTGTCTGAAGCCTTCTTCTCTCAACTCGTCAAAGTCATTCTCCATCCAGCTTTGTTCCATTGCTGGTGAGGAGCTGCGTTCCTTTGGAGGAGGAGAGGCACTCTGATTTTTAGAGCTTCCAGTTTTTCTGCTCCGTTTTTTCCCCATCTTTGTGGTTTTATCTACCTTTGGTCGTTGATGATGGTGACGTACAGATGGGGTTTTGGTGTGGCTGTCCTTTCTGTTGTTAGTTTTCCTTCTAAGAGTCAGGACCCTCAGCTGCAGGTCTGTTGGAGTTTGCTAGAGGTCCACTCCAGACCCTGTTTGCCTGGGTATCAGCAGCGGAGGCTGCAGAACAGCGGATGTTGGTGAACAGCAAATGTTACTGCCGGATCATTCCTCTAGAAGTTTTGTCTCAGAGGAGTACCCGGCCGTGTGAGGTGTCAGTCTGCCCCTACTGGGGGGTGCCTCCCAGTTAGGCTACTCGGGGGTCAGGGACCCACTTGAGGAGGCAGTCTGTCCATTCTCAGATCTCCAGCTGCATGCTGGGAGAACCACTACTCTCTTCAAAGCTGTCAGACAGGGACATTTAAGTCTGCAGAGGATTCTGCTGCGTTTTGTTTGGCAATGCCATGCCCCCAGAGGTGGAGTCTACAGAGGCAGGCAGGCAGGCCTCCGTGAGCTGCGGTGGGCTCCACCCAGTTCGAGCTTCCCAGCTGCTTTGTTTACCTACTCAAGCCTCAGCAGTGGCGGGCGCCTCTCCCCCAGCCTCGCTGCCACCTTGCAGTTTGATTTCAGACTGTTGTGCTAGCAGTGAGCAAGGCGCCGTGGGCATAGGACCCTCCAAGCCGGGTGCAGGATATAATGTCCTGGTGTGCTGTTTGCTAAGACCGCTGGAAAAGCGCAGTATTCGGGTGGGAGTGACCCGATTTTCCAGGTGCCGTCTGTCACCCCTTTCTTTGACTAGGAAAGGGAATTCCCTGACCCCTTGCACTTCTCAGGTGAGGCGATGCCTCACCCTGCTTCGGCTCATGCTCGGTGCACTGCACCCACTGTCCTGCACCCACTTTCCAACACTCCCCAGTGAGATGAACCCAGTACCTCAGTTGGAAATGCAGAAATCACCCATCTTCTGCGTCGCTCACGCTGGGAGCTGTAGACTGGAGCTGTTCCTATTTGGCCATCTTAGCTCTGTAGGGTCTAGCCCCACAGGGTCGGTGGGTTTCTCCCCGTTTGTGGAGACGAGAGAGCGTAGAAATAAAGACACAAGACAAAGAGATAAAAGAAAAGCCAGCGGGGCCCGGGGGACCACTACCACCAAGACGCAGAGACCAGTAGTGGCCCTGAATGCCAGCCTGCACTGATATTTATTGGATACAAGACAAAGGGGCAGGATAAGGAGTGTGAGCCATCTCCAATGATAGGTAAGGTCATGTGGATCACGTGTCCACTGGACAGGGGGCCCTTCCCTGCCCGGCAGCCCAGGCAGAGAGAGAGAGGAGACAGAGAGAAACAGTTTACTTTATTATTTCTGCTTATCAGAGACTTTTAGTACTTTCACTAATTTGCTACTGCTAACTAAATGGCAGAGCCAGGTGTACAAGATGGAACATGAAGGCGAACTAGGAGCATGACCAATGAAGCACAGCATCACAGGGAGACTGTTAGGCTTCCAGATAACTGCGGGTGGGCCTGACTAATGTTAGGCCCTCCACAAGAGGTGGAGGAGTAGAGTCTTCTCTAAACTCCCCCAGGGAAGGGAGACTCCCTTTCCCGGTCTGCTAAGTAGTGGGTGTTTTTCCTTGACACTAATCCTACCGCTAGACCATGGTCTGCTTGGCAACGGGCGTCTTCCCAGACGCTGGCGTCACCGCTAGACCAAGGAGCCCTCTGGTGGCCCTGTCTGGGCATAACAGAAGGCTCGCACTCTTGTCTTCTGGTCACTTCTCACTATGTCTCCTCAGCTCCTATCTCTGTATGGCCTGGCTTTTCCTAGGTTATAGTTATAGAGCAAGGATTATTATAATATTGGCATAGAGAGTAATTGCTACCAACTAATGATTAATGATATTCATATATAATCATATCTAAGATCTATATCTGGTATAACTATTCTTGTTTTATATTTTATTACACTGGAAAAGCTCGTGTCCTCGGTCTTTTGCCTCAGCACCTGGGTGGCTTGCCGCCCACAGGCTCCACCCCGCTAGTTTTTCTTTTAATGTGGAAATTCAGAAATTTAAAATTTCTGTCTCAAAATCTGTATTACAAAGAGATTCCCACGTGTTTCCTAAGCCATTCTATGAAGAATATATTTAAAACTCTTCATCTAATTGAGCATACATGTTTTTCCTCAAGTGACAACCAGCTCCAGAAGCAGAGACTGTTAATAACCATGTGGTAATACTTTAATTTCAAACACTTTTTGCCCTGTAGTTGTAAAAAATATTCACAGACCATCTTTGTATCATAGTTTAAAGTTTCAAATTTCAGAAGCTTTTGTATTTCATTGTTTACATAATCATTTTAAAGGTCCTGCACTACTGTGAGCTACTGAATGTTACGAAACATATTCTTGTGTATCCTAAAGTACCTAAAGTCTTGCATGTAAGAAGCGTTTTAATCATTTTTGAACATGAAGAAATGAACAGACAAGTAAATTTCTATATAATAGAATGTTATAGGTAGTATAACATGCACAGGATATCTAATAATAACATCTATTGCATTTCCAAAATATGGCTTAAATTAAAGTTTAGGATATAAGTGCACATGAATTATGCAAATATGTTATAAATAAGAAGGAAATAAATTAGAAATATGTCATCAGTAGGAAAGCAGATTACAGTATATTTTCTAATATTCTCTAACTGTAAGCTCAGATTTGGATTTTACATGAAAATTTCTTAAGCTTTCTTTTAGCCCCAACCTACGCTCTTTTAAATATATCTTTAAAGGTTGAACATTACTCTTTATAATTTTGATTTCCTATGCTTTCTCCTGGTGGAATATTGATGAAACATTTCTTTTCTCTTTTATCTCTCTGTAGTAATAATGTTCCAGCTTTCACATAGTGGTAGATGACCATGTTTACCTGAATGAATGTCTTATTTTGTAGAAAGAAAATTGAAGTCTTTATTACAGAATACTTACAAAAAAATTATAAATTCTAATCAGTATTTTTAAGGGTGTCCTATGACCAAAAGTCTCCATATAGATCTGTACTTCTCCATGTACCTTACTGTAGTTAACATCATAAGAATGACACTCATAAATATTACCTCCTAAGTAGGTCTAATGAACAAATTTGGGAAGAAATGTGAAATCCCTTTGTAAACTGTGAAGTATGTATACAAATGTGGGACAAAATGATCACGGTGGGATTCAGTGATTTAGTAAATATTGAGGATTCTTTTTGTAAACCTGAATGATGAAATGGCAGTAGTGCCGAAAAAAAAAAAGAAATTTAGAACAGGCATGTCGATTTCTACTTTGGTTTATGTTAAGTTTCAGCAGACTATGACTGGGAATATCCTAAGGGAATCTAGTGATTTGGCACTTGAGACCTTTCCGATGAGATTGTAAGTGTTTTTGACCTTGAAGGAATTTCTGTTCTTGACTACTGACTGTGTGCTAGGCAGTGAGACACTGAATGTACAAGATGAGGCTTATGATAGAGTAGTAAGAGCAGAAAATCAAGTAAAGAACAAACACTTCTAAGTCACTATAAGTGCTTCCTATAAAGAAAACAGAGAATGTTAGGTTACGGCACATTGAAGAAGTGCGTAGTTAGGATGGGGGCCGGAATGGGAGTAGAACTGTGTTCTCAGAGAAGATCTTTCTGAGTGTGACATTTAAGCTGCCAACTAGAGGACAAGAAGCAGCGAGCCATGTGAAAGTCTAGAAGGAGGATATTCTGGACAGAGAGAACAATGGGTCACATCTGTTTTTCATTTTGTTCTCAACATCCAAAAAGCAGGAAGTATGGTAAACATCCTCGTCCTCATGTGTATTATTAGAATGTGTAGAAAAGAGAATGTGTAAATAAGAGCCTGGGACTGTTTAGATGCTTCATAATAAATGTTCTTCTCCTTCCCTTTTTACTAACTCTTGCTATACTTTCTTGAAGTTATTTCTTAATTGGGAAAGAATGGCATACTATATCTAATATTTGCTTGCTTTTATTTAAACAAGGCATAAAGAAAAGGCTTCTTACTATTTTGCCATTTTTCCTGTCAGTAAAAATTTTGCCAAAAATATTTTGATTTTTCCAAGCCCTTCCTTACCTAAATAAAGCAGCTTTGACAATGTTCTGCTTACACTCAACATAACATACCCTGAAGTTACCTATCATGCCGAGTATCTTATTTTAACACTAAGATCATTTATGTAATTAGAAATATTTTAAATATGAATGTTGTAAGTATTATACCAATTGTGTATTTTTTTTAAATGCCCTCTTATTGTTGGTAGTGAACACAAAGTTGAGTTAGGTATTTGAAGTTAGTTCCTTGTTGAAATATACACAAGAGTTAATATTGTGTCTGTCACTGTGTTTCCTTTGGCTTTCTATGTTCAGTTTACAGTGTCAATAGCCATATGGAGATAAAAGTTTTGCTTGATCTGGAGAGCGTGTATGAGTTTCTCTATTGAAATATTTTGGTTTTCAACACATGCTTTCCTTCTAGGTCTCATTGCTTTTAAATCAGGAAATTCAGAACATGTTTAGGAAATATTGAGAAATTCATTGTTTTTTCACTGAAACTCATTATTCATTATAATTTCAACAGACTACCTTTGAGAATGTTCCACAGAAATATGATAGTCGCTTAACTGGAGCTGATGGTCAAAGAGGAAAAATTACAATAAAGGAACAAGAAGGTAAGAACTGTATTTTATTTAAAAATTTGACAGAATGTTTAAAAACATGAGCTCTGTTATGTTCTAGTAGCCAAGGAAAATAAGGTATTAAGTGCATAGTCAAAAAAAAGAGAAGTGAAATAGTGATATGTGGTATATTTTGTAAGACATTAGCAACCGATTTAATTGAGAGTGCCTAAAGGAGCTGAATCATTAGTTCCAATTCAAGATACTCTAAGACCTGAGGAAAGTCAGAAAATAAGGAAGAAGAAAAGAGTAAATGAAGGAATGAAGAGTGAAAAGGCAGAGAGTACAGGGAGTAAATGAGGGGAAAAAAAACAGATATATGCAATGAAGGGCGATAGAGTAAGATAATTATTTGAGGAGAATATAAAGTGAGCTTCCAGTACTGAAACTTGTCAGAGAAGTCAAGCAAAATGTTGCCACTCTTGCTGTTTTCCTTACTTTTGGGAATGCATTAAGGATGGAGGTACCTGACCACGCAGAGCTATGTTTTATCTGCGATAGAGGAATGTAACGCATGGTCAGCCATGCATAAATTACATGTCTATAATTTAATGTGCTATAAAATGTTTTTATTCATGGGACAGTATCTTAGGGGCCAAAAGAAGAGCATTGGAAAGAAGAGGGTAGGATTAGTTATGGAGAGATCAAGGAAGCTATAGCCTGATAAAAAGTTCATTAGGAACCTTACGACTTGTAATGCAGCTTAGATTTGGAGGATGTGATACGGTGGAGCTTGAGGCTGGATTCCAAAAGGGCAAGTTGAGGTTAAGGAATGTGGGAGCACACTGAGTATAGATCAGAGCTTCCCAAATTTTAACAAATCAGCTGAGGACCTTGTTAGAAGTGCACATTCTGATTCCACAAGTCTGCGATTCTGCATTTCTAATAAGATCTCAGGTGATGCCGACCCTTGTTGTCCTAGGACCACACTCTGAGTAGCAAGGGTATAGCTGTGCCTTTAGAGAAATCTGGAAGAAGAGTCCTTGGATAACCACTCAAGACATAACAGGATTAAGGGAAAGCATGATTTTCCTTTTATTTCTGAGCGTGTCTCTGGCCAGAGGGGAAGGAGAAAGAGATGAAGAAATAGAAATCATCACTGGAAGATCCCACTGCTAAATGAAGAGAAGAGAAGTCATGGGAATAGTCCATCAAAAGAAGGCAGAAGGGTCAGAATCAGGACAACAGATGTACAGATTACTTTTGCACAGGAAGAGGAATTGTGAGTAGAGGAGGAGGGAGGAAAGAAAGAAGTTGGCTAGATCATTTTGGATTTCATAATAGGGAAACTTGAGAGCTCTCACTTCTGATGGCTGCAGTATATTGGCACTCAAACGGAAGATTAGGTGATTGCTGTTCCAGGAATTACTGGAAGGAGGGAGTGCTAGAATGGGGGTAAACCACAGGAACTAATTTCTTCTCTCTGTAACTATCAGACATCAAAGATGCATGTTTTGTCCATATGAGTTAATCAACTGAGGTAAAGTTAAATGTAGGAGCTTTGGCTGCTTTTTCTTTAAGGCAGCCGGTTTTTTAAATAGGATAACTGTTTTGTAAAAGTTTATCATGGATGACATGATATGCCAACCCAAACTAAGTTTAGAAACAAAAAAATTACAAAGTTTATTCCTCAAATACAAAAGGCATTACTTTACATAAATATTACACCCATTTTGGTATATAAAAGGTCAGTAGTAACTAATAATTATGTAGCAATGCATTTTTTATTAATATTTCAATGTTGAAAGCTTCTTACACATTATTTTTAGACATGTTTTATATACCTTCTTGCATGAGTGGATCAAAAAACTTAAGATGGCTAAACTAGAGGATATAAGAAATGTAGACCTATCAGTAAGCCCAAGTAGGTATGAAAAAAAAATGAAGATTTTTATGAACTATTTTGTGTAAGTGTGGATCCAAAGCAATCACTTCAGAACACTTTCTCTGATGAGAAATGAATTAAACATTCAAATGAACTGTCATGACAACTGTGTGCTTTCTGCATTCTAGGACCAGTTGAAGGACATGATAAATGCTTGTAGTAGAATGGTATAAATGATTCTGATGTGTCACATTAAAGACACACTATAGCGTTCTACCATCAGCTTGGACATTTATCTGCCCAGGGTCATGATTTGCTCCTCTGGTTAAAGATCATTTTTCTCCTCCTCAGCATGTACACATGGTTGTGTGCATACTTTTCTCTCAGTTACAGATATTCGAATCAGAATCTTCCCTTTGAAATGTTAACTGCATGTTTTATTCAACCTATCTTCTTAGTTTTCTTCAGGATATTTCTGTTATGTTGTTGTCCTGACAAAAGAGATGCACCCCTAAATCTAAACTCATTATTTTTAAAGCGAAGCACTAAGATTAAGCTTGATACTAATTCTGAGTGTATGGTTAGATTGATCATATTTATATATAATTGATTATATGTCCATTTTGCCTTCCAGATTCTCTTGAGCAATATCATCACTTGAAGGTAATTACTTTTCTATATTTATCTTTAATTATTAACCACATAGTATATGAAATATATATTACTTATTAATCATTTTGTCTCAAAACCCTTTCAGCCTAAGATTGAAATGAAAGAGTATGTTTCGAACCAGGCAGTCGGAATGAAAGATGTACAAGCATGCACATCAGGTAAAAATTTTTGCAATACAAATTTAACTCTGGAAAGAAGCACATTAAAATATTTTAAATGCTAGCAGTCTTCATATTCCTGTCTTTTTTTTCAAATTTGATGGATAGATTTGATATATATAATGCAGACATTAGTGTTGGTATCTATGTTTGAAAAGCATTATATTTAGAAGCATAAGATAAATTTTTAAAATGTAAGCTCTAACTTAGATGTATCTTCTATTATGTATTGCTACGCTGAAGTTCTCAGTTGGGAATACCTATACTCATTTGGGTTTCACAGAGGTGAATTATGAGACTACAATTTTTTCCCGTGTCAGAAATGCTTGTCGGAATTCTGATCTTTACCTAGAGGAAAGCTTTCCTTGCTAACATGTCAATTTTGTATAAAGTTTAGTTACTTCATCCTAGTGTTAGACTGATTATCTGAAGCAAATTGGATGTTTTGATTAATGTGTGTGTGTGTGTGTGTGTGTGTGTGTGCAGGGAATATCTTGGAGTACAAAAATGAGGAAAGTAATCTTTTTTTCATGGCTATTTGGCAGACACACTCATTTCAAAGAGTGATTCTGAAACTTTATAGGCTTAGGGTTTTTTGTGTAATTGATAATTATTGCATAGAAGTAACCAACACCCTGAATTAGGTGTTTGTCATTGTAATGCACTTTTCATACATTTTACCATATATGTGTATGGTCATAAATCATATGTAGAATTGGTGTTTCTGTCCTAAAATTTCAATCATATAAATGATTGTACATTATAAATATATTATTCAGCAGCTTTCTTTTGCTTACTCAGCGTTATAGTTTTGAGATCAGTTGATATGTTTTGTTCACACCCATTGATTTGTCCAAAGAGATCCATTGCTATTTTCAGAAGTAGTTCTAGTTGAGTTTAAATTTCCTATAGTATTTCATGCTATGAAAGTACCACATTTAATTCAACTCTCTTTTGTGGTGAAAAAAAGATAAAAACATTAAAAAATGATGGCATACCCCAAAGAGCTTTTGTTTAAGTGGATTGTATCTATTGATATTTACTGTATCAGAAACTGAAGCTGAATAATTTAAAATATAAGCATGCACCGCCATGCATTCCAATAGCCATTATAACTCTGGCCCATTAAGCACCCATGATCTTATGACACATCATGTGTCTAATGGTTAAACATAAGTCTTGTTATTAAAAGAAAGTTCATATTCCTGAAGAATCTTTATTATTAATAAACAAAGCTCTCATGGAAAACAAAATATATAATATCGCTGAGTGAATCAAAGTAAGTAACACTAAAAAATAAAAATGTCAAAGATTATGGTTAATAAAACCTATGTGAGTGAATGGCAAGTACGGGACATGTAGAATACAATAAGCCATGCAGGAGTGGTGTGTTTCTGGGGGAGTGGAGGACATGGGACTGCTTCTGTTTTAGAAGGAATTTCTCCACGTTAGTCAAATTGTATTATGATTTACATTCTAATAATGAAAACTTTCTTTTCAGCTTTTTCAGATTTGGATTTTAATAGTTTGACCTTCAGTAATGAAATTCATGAAAGATCTGAGAATTTGAAAGTTGGTGGTCTACGTCCATTTGTATCTCCACCAATGACCAACACTGTGTTGGGATCCACAGACTTGGGACAGATGAACTTAATAGATCAAGAAAAGATGACCACTGCAGGTGCGTTTCTATTTTGGAATCACACTCTCCGTGACCTGTGTTGAGTTACAGCTACTAGAAAACAAAGAGAGCAAAGAAGGTAATAAAGAAGCATGGAGAATTCAGTCCCAGCGTAGCTGTGCTTGGCTTCATAATACCATAGTTGTGACTTTCAAAGAATCATTTTGTGGCAAAGTGTGTATTGTGTTTACACCCCCCTTATATAAGCTATAACCAAACAGAGGACCTATCAGCAGGGCATTTGTGTTCTTTAACCAAAGCAACATAAAAATAACAAAGAGAATGAGAAGGATGAGTAATTTTGTTTAGGCTAGTATTTAACATAAACTTGAATGTGAGTCCAAGGATTACATGTAGAACTTTGGGACTGGGGGGGAAATGTAGGCAAGGATGTAAAGATTGCCTGCTCAAACACAATGTGGTTTCTTTGCTTTATTTTCATAGCTCTGAATTTGTATCAGTTGTAACTACATAAAATGTTGCCCCTAAAGCACCTTCCAAACCCCAAAATTAAGTTATTTTTAACAACTTCTGTGACTTTATGTAGTATAGAATTGTCTTTCCCAGTATGAATGGGTATCCTTGAGAATTTGCTAGATGGTGTCTTTTCGGCTGTGTTCACACAGTTTATCACCTTGTTTTAATGAATAACAATTTACTAGGAATACTAGTTTGAAGGAAGGTGGTGTCATTAAAAAGAACGTGAAAATACATTTTAATTTTACTAGGACACATAATCTGTTGAATAACTGCATCTAATATGTGTTCTACTTTATGTCCCAGTTAAATTCATTGTCTTTAATCAGGTATACGATCAGATCTATATAGTAATAAATCATAAAATATTTTTGCACCCCAATAGTTTCATTTCATTTTTTACATGGCAAAACCCAGTCTCTAGAAAAAATACAAAATTAGCCGAGCATGGCAGCACATGCGTGTGGTCCCAGATACTCAGAGGCTGAGGTGGGAGAATCTCTAGAGTCCGGGAGGCAGAGGTTGTAGTTAGCTGAGATCGCACCACTGTGCTCCAGCCTGGGGCTACTGAGCAAGACCTTGTCTCAAAAAAATGACACAAAAGAAAAGATGATTTGAAAGATTGTCCCATACAGTTTAGGACAAAAGGGATAGACATGCATAGAAAGAATGTACATTTCAGGTGGTAAAGATACACTAGGAAAATCAATGCAGTACTAAGGCAGCCCCAAGGAAAGTGACGCCTGTTTATCTGAGGAAAGATAGCAAGAATCAAGGAATACTTCACACAGCAATGTGAGTGATGAAAAAGAAATGGTTAGAATAGTAGAGGAAAACATTTCTGATATCGAGAACAGGATGTACACTGGTAAAGTATAAACAGTTACAGTAATTCTGGAAATCATTGATCATAGGCATAATGTGTTGTTAAGAATGGCACTACTGGACCAGGCGTGGTGGCTTATGCCTGTAATCCCAGCATTTTGGGATGCTGAGGCAGGCAGATCACCTGAGGTCAGGAGTTCAAGATCAGCCTGGTTAACATGGTGAAACCCCATCTCTACTAAAAATACAAAATTTAGCGGCTTGAGCCACCTCACCCAGCTGAAAATTTTTTTAAGACAGGCTGTCACTGTGTCACCCACACTGGAGTTTGAGTGAATGCAATCTTAATGGCCACAATCAATATTCTTTTTTAGGTCACAGTCAAAATACTTTATTGATAAAGACCTCTCATGTTTATCTCAAAAGAAGCTTTAAGGATTGTCTAGGAATCACCATATGCTATTTAGGTTCTATGTCTCAAAAAAAGAAAATGCTGAAATAATGTAGAACATTTAAATTCACTATTACTAATTACACAGTTTTCTGTGATTGGAAATGGTCATCAAGCCAAAGGGAAAATTGCAATTTTCATACGTTATCTTGAGTAATTTCACTTAGAGATTTCATTGAATTAATTCTTTGTCACTATTGTTGGTAAATTAAGAGTTTTTAGGAAGCAATTTCTGTAATGAAATTTCAGATGTTTTGAATATTTCTGTTTTATAGTTAACTGTGTAATACTTTTATTGAGGTTTTCAAATACAATTACTGTGCAGTTAAAGAAAGCCATGTTATGTCCAGCTTTCAGTAATTGCTTGTATGGGCTATCTATAGTCCCTGGATGAAATAATGCTTGAGTAGATGAATAAAAATACATGAATGAATTATAATATTTTGACAATGAAGATTGCCTATAACCTTATTTTTAGCATAATTCCCTAAAGTTATTTGTGTTATATGTTTGAATGCATTTCAATATGAACTTGGTAACAGTCATTTCTATTTTTAGACTTCAGTGACATGGGAGGAGAAAATAATTGGGCCCGATGGTTATTATTACTAGATTTTCCTTTGCTTGAATCTAGGCATGTGTCTTTCATCTATTGGAATAAAAACATTAAAAATAATCTGTCGTATATTTTATATAATCTGATTCATTGGTAATCTAATCTTGCAGTATAAACGGGGTGCATTAAGCACTTGTAGTATATATTAAGCCTGAGAGACTGAAGTTTCTTTTCAGTGTTCCTATTAAGTATATGATGATGGAAATTTTTCAAAATTTTTAATGGAAAATGATGTCCCAATTCACTCTTTTCTTTTTGATTTTAGATGGGAAATGTAAAGTCATAAGATCAATAGGTTGACTGTGACAACTTTGTTTACTTACAGAGAGAACAGGAAATGAGAATGGGTGATATGGGTCCCCGTGGAGCAATAAACATCGGAGGTAGGGATTTGAAGCAAAAGGCTTTTGTAACTTATCATTTTTGGGGGGACTGTATACGCTGTTTGTGGTATCTACATATCAGTAAGAAACTAAAATACGGAACCAACATTTCTAAAGGTGAAATCTCTTACATCCATTAAACTGGAATGCAATACAATTATATTAAAAATATATACCTGGGAAGAAAATTCTCATTTTGTTTTTGTTTGAAGGCTAAAAGAGGTGTTATACATTCATAAGCTTAATGAAAGAAACATATAAACCAGGTTGTAATACAGCCTGAAAGGAGTTTAGTCATTGCATGGTGTAATACAGCTCTGTTTCTGCAGTTTTAAAATCAAATTTATGCCTTCTAATTGGCTTTTTTTTTTTTTTTGGCAAGACCTCACTCTGTTGTGCATGCTGGAGTACAGTGGTGCAATCTCTGCTCCCTGAAACCTCGACTTCCAGGGCTCAAGAGATCCTTCCATCTTACCAAGTAGCTGGGACTACAGGCACGCGCCACCATACCCGGCTTATTTTTTGTATTTTTAGTAGAGACAGGATTTCACCATGTTGCCCAGGCTAATCTTGAGCTCCTGGGCTCAAGCAGTTTGCTGGCGTTAGCTTCCCAAAGTGCTGATATTACAGGTGTGAGCCACCTCACCTGTCCTAATTGAACACTGGAAATTGATAGTTTCTGAGTTGGAAATTGATAGTTTCTGAGTTGTGTTTTTAGGCTTTTAGAGAGCATTTTATAGATTTCTATCTTAAACTAGCTCTTTGTGTAACTTTGAAGCTGTTTTCCTTCACTTTAATGAATATTGAACTTTTTTCCTTTAACCTACAGTATTGTGCACAGAAGTGCACTCAGTCTTTGTAGACTATGACTCGTCAAGCGAATTACATGCGTGTTGCCAATGCATGTTTTAGAGTTGACTAAGCTTTTAAGAAAGTATATTAGCAACTTTAGTTTGGATTTGCTCGTATAGCCAAGTTGCGAGGGAAATAATGCCAAGTAAATAACCTGAAGGAAAAACAAGTGTGGCATATTGTAGGCCTTACTAAATTTGAAATTTGAAATGTCATACATTTAAAAGTTGGATACGGAATTAAATTTTATTAAATTAATCGTCCCACAAAAGCTGTCCCACCTTAAATTGTCCCACAAAAGGTGTTATGAAGCTAAAAATCTTTATATAACTTAAATGTGCATATTGTTTTAAAGATTACACTACCATGGCAAACAATATTCTTAACATGCACACCCATTTACAAAATCAAGTATGTTCTTAGCATGTATAGTCTATCAAATGAAACTTAAAACAAGTCATGTGTGGAATGAACATTTTCCATGATCAGCTTTTTTTCTTAAACTTCTGTTGCCAGTTTTTCAGGACTACTAATCAGATGATGTAGAGTCATATATTGCTGTTTACTTGGTCACTTTTTACCAACAATTAGTTAGTGAATATCTCTGGTATATGCAGGAAGCAAGAAACATGGCCCTTGCCCATAAAGAACTTAATTGTGAAATTACTACAGTGGATATGTGAAATAATTAATGAACCAAGAGTGTCTACATTCCAAACTATGAAGCATAGTTGAGTATAATGATGTCCAAGTGGTCCAATATTTATGTCTTTTTTAGAGTAAATTTTGGGATGGTATTTAATATAATCCATGTAATTTTAAGGATTTTAGGAATAAGATTATTATAGATTATAGGCAGTTTAATAGGCCATTATAATTATTAGAGTGACATTAACATCAAAGCTAAACTTTAAAATAGTATAAAACTTAAAACCGTTTCTGATGGTATAGAGATACTCTGCAATTTTATGAGAAGAAATATAAGAATATGCCTTTAGAGTCCTTATTTAGTTAGGAATTGAGGAGAATTAAAAATTTTTGTGACATTTTATTCACCAGAGGACCTATTTACATTTTAGCACTTACTCTCCTAAAGTCCAGTTTATCTAATTTTCTCTTCCGTCTTTATCCAATGTGAGACTTCATCATACTTGTTTTGTAGAGCTATTAATCATTATCATCCAGTTGGGTTGTTGGGGAGTTAAAACTGTCATAGCTAATCAAGTTACATTGATGGAAAGTGGCAGCAGATTTTCTGGTGTATCACTAGTGTGTATAACCAAGTGAAACCTACATTATAATGCTACGTTTCTAGTAACCAGATAATGCTGACATTTCTTAGATCTTTAAATTTATTTATAGCTATGTGGTGAAAGATGTGAGTACTAAAAGTAAGGTTCTAAGTTAACTGCTGTTAGTTGAAAATATTATTTTTGATTTTTTTATACCCATAGATGTATAGTTATTTTCCAAAGCCACCATTGTAAAATTACATTCTATTAAAGAGAAAGAGAGGAAAAAGAAACTTAATTTGTTTCTTGGGGGATAGTTGAGGTAAGACCCCTCTTAGATATTGTTCTTGTACTCTCTTCATTTCTAGATTGTAGAAATTATTAAAATAGCTATTTAGGGCTATACTGAGGGAGTGAAAATATTCTTGGATAAAATATATTTATTGGCAAGAGCATTTGGGGTGAAGGAAACAATTCCTTCCCACGAAGTTGCTAGGTTCCTGGGGATTGGATTCGAAGAGCAGAAGTATGATGCAGGGGCTGGTAGGGACTCAGCCATGTAGAGATTTCAGCTGCATTATAATGTATCTTTGAGAAATTGAGTTCTTTTTGTCAGAAAATTGACCTATGTAATGAAATACTAGAAGAAAACCCTAAATTAGAATGGCTTTGTTACGAATTTTTAATGATAAACAAGTGCTACCACTTAAAAGGGAAAAAAATTTTCAAAGAAAATACCTAAAAATGTGTTGTATTTGAGATCATCATATATGTAGTATTAGAGCACAGACACTATTAAAATTAATACGAGGTAGGTGGATTTTTTTAATGAAAAAACTTGAAATATATCAGATTGTCCCCATTTACGGAATTTAAGCTTGTCAGAAAGATCCAGATAGCTATATATTTTATCTGCATTTGGTTGAGGTAGCTTTTAAAAATAAGTTTTGTTATAAGTCATTTCAATTTTTTTGTTTAGATTCCATATTTCAATATAAAAAGTTAAAAAAAGAGTACCTCTTGTAATTTAGCAAGGTATTCCATAAACTCAAGGAGGAAAAAAAAACTAAGATAAGAGGCTAGTTATAATCATCTTTATGTATATATTGCAGGAAATGATTTCCTCTCTGGCAACTTAGCATAATTTATATGCTAATATTTTTAGCCATGGCTTAAAAAAATTAAGTGGTTTTGTAAGTGCTAATCCTTTGTTACTCATTTAAACTGGTAAAATGTAGTCCCCATTGTTAGGGATTATTTGGTTTAAAAGCCAACTATAACAAATAATAGTGATGTCTCAAAGCTTGCCAACTGTTACAGTCTTAAATGCCCTAAAATAATTGATAGTCTCCTCGTTGATTTTATGTACGTTTGGCTTGGGGATGAAAATTCTAATTCTAGAGTGTAGGTAATGCCCTATTAGAGATTAGATAATGCATATTGCATTCTCAAGGAATGAAAATAATTTTAATAACGGTCTTGGTATATAGATTGCATAAATATTGTTAAATTTTAAATGTTTACTAAACTAAGATAGGACAGCTCTAAGTATAGATTGTTTTACATAGATGCGTTTAACCCAGCACCTGCTGGTAACCAAGGTCCTCCTCCAATGATGGGTATGAATATGAACAACAGAGCAATTATACCTGGCCCACCAATGGGTCCTGGTCCTGCCATGGGACCAGAAGGAGCCGCAAATATGGGAACTCCAATGATGCCAGATAATGGAGCAGTGGTAATGTATCATAAACATTATTTTGATTATATTCAGTAATGTACACTTCTGCATCAAGGATAACTTCACACTTAATATAATTTGGTATCATTTGTTTTGGCATCCAATGAAGAAGAAAATTTTGTGACATCATATGTTGATTTATTAGAGATAGTTTTTAAGTAGTCCAAGAATTAGGATTACTGTCCGTGGCATGCTGTGGTACCTCAGTATATAGCAAATACATATGCTAATTACAGTTATTTTTCTGTGCTTTTAATTTGCATTCATCATTTACCAGCATTCTAATGTTCAAGAATTTTATGATGGTGTTCTTTTCCTGTGTGGACTCCTTATGTTTGATGGGGACAAAGTCCAATATGTATGAACACAGAGTTTTCAGTAAATTTTTTTTTTTTTTTTTTTTTTGAGAGAGAGTCTCGCTCTGTCACCCTGGCTGGAGTGCAGTGGCGCGATCTCAGCTCACTGCAACCTCCGCCTCCTGGGTTCAAGCAATTCTCTGCCTCAGCCTCCCGAGTAGCTGGGATTACAGGCGCCCACCACCACGCCCAGCTAATTTTTTTGTATTTTTAGTAGAGACGGGGTTTCATCATTTGGCCAGACTGGTCTTGAACTCCTGACCTCATGATCCACCTTCCTCAGCCTCCCAAAGTGTCAGTAAATGTTTTTATTTTATTTTTTTATTATTTATTTATTTATTTATTTATTTGTTTATTTATTTATTTATTTATTTTTTGACACGGAGTCTGTCTCTGTTGCCCAGGCTGGAGTGCAGTGGCGCACTCTCAGCTCACTGCAAGCTCTGCCTTCCGGGTTCACGCCATTCTCCTGCCTCAGCCTCCTGGGTAGCTGGGACTACAGCTATCTAGTCCCAGGACATAATTGCTGTGGAATCATAAAGATGTCAGTTCTCCCAAAATTAATCCATAAATTTGATGCAATTCCAATAAAAATTCAAGAGGATTTTTTACAATACTGAACAAGCTAATCTTACAATTCATGAGGAAGAGCATATGTTTAAAAACAAAGCGTCGAAGTGGTAAACTTATTCTACCAGATTTAAATAATTATTAAAAAGTTAAGTTAAACAGTGTGGTATTGGTGCAGAGATAGATGTATAAGCTAATGAAATGAAAGAGAGCCTAGAAAGTGCACAAATAATATATGGAAATATAAATGACAGACATGACATCAGAACTCAGTGGTAAAAGATGAGAGTATTCAATAAAGGGTGATGAAATTTTTGGCTATTAATATTACGATATAATAAAAAATAAATATTTGGTCCTTGTCCTTAGTTCCTGACACACAGTTCCTAAAGTCCTTGGAATCTCCAGAGTGATGATTGAATTAATCACCAATGGTGAATGGCAGTGATTATCAATGAGAACCAAACCTGAGTCTGCAGGCTTAGGGCAGGGGCCCAGACAATGAGAGGGGCTCTTCTCTTTGAGACTTGTCATCTAGAACTCATTGTCACTGGAGGCCAAAGCATAAATGAGCCTATCGGTTGCCTTGGGTTACAAGAACAAGTTTTAATTAATTAATTAATTAATTATTTTGAGACAGACTCTTGCTGTGTCACCCAGGGGCTGGAGTACAGTGGCACGATCTCGGCTCACTGCAACCTCTGCCTCCCTAGTTCAAGTGATTCTCCTGCCTCAACCTCCTGAGTAGCTGGGACTATACGCACATGCCACCACACCGGGCTAATCTTTTTATTTTTAGTAGAGACGGAGTTTCGCCATTTTGGCCAGGCTGGTCTTGAACTCCTGACCTCAGGTGCTCCGCCCACCTCGGCCTCCCAAAGTGCTGGGATTACAGGTGTGAGCCACCATGCCTGGCCAAGTCTGAGTTTTTATTGAGAAAGCCAAGTAGCAGTTCAGGGACTTGTGGCCACTAATTGTCTCTGAGATTCAAAGTCTGTTCTTTCTTTTGGGGACTGAGATGGACAGATAATCATGCAGACTTAAGGAGGAGCCATAGCAATGATTCGGCATGGGAGGAAGTCTGAGCTAGCAAGAACTGGAGGAACAATTTCCCTCTGTAGGAATTCCTGCTCTACCTACTTGCTATAGGAGTAAAGTGGTCATGATTTAAACAGTCTTGTCTGTACCTATTATGTTATAAGGACGTGTTCATGGCCCTATCTGCTAAGAGTGAGTTGTTCTTATAAATAAAATAAAAATAAGTAAATTTATACACACACTATTTGTTATGCAAATCCTAAGAGTGATATTCCAAAAAGCCAAATTTTATAAGTAAATAAGTACATAAATTGGCCTTTTTTGTTGAGACGGAGTTTTGCTCTTGTTGCCCAGGCTGGAATGCAGTGACACAATCTCACCGCACTGCAACCTCCACCTCCTGGATTCAAGTGATTCTCCTGCCTCAGCCTCCTCAGTAGCTGGGATTACAGGTGTCCACCACCATGCCCAGCTAATTTTTTGTATTTTTTTTTAGTAGAGAAGGGGTTTCACCAAGTAAGCTAGGCTAATTTCGAACTCCTGACCTCAGGTAATCCACCCTCCTTGGCCTCCCAAAGTGCTGGGATTACACGCATGAGCCACCGCACCCGGCCAAGAAAGACACTTTAGACGGTGTCAGAGTTGAGGATTTGGCCTGCAACTTACTGCAGTTGCCACACTGCAGTTTCCACACTGTGGCCTTAGAAGAGTCTTATCCAGTCCTGAAATCCCAGTGCCTTGGAAACATCAGGGCTGGTCAGAAGGACAGTAAGTCCTCAAGGCGCCAGCCCATGCTCCTCCCCACAGATTGAGGGGTAAGTATTCTAAGCTCTCTGCAGGACCCGTATCCTGGATGTGGACACCCAGTCCTGCTAGGACCTGCTTCCAGAAGAGTTGATCCCAGCCATGAAACTGCACTGATATCTTCATCCTGTATCAGCCTTGTGAGTAGTCAGTAACTGGGACCACAGGCGCGCGCCACCACGCCTGCTTAATTTTTTTTGTAGAGACGGATTTCGTCATGTTGCCCAGGGTGGTCTGGAACTCCTGAGCTTAAGTGATGCACCTACCTCGGTTTCCCAAAGTGCTGGGATTACAGGCGTGAGCCACCACCCACAGCCCAGTTTGTGATCTTTTATGCATTGTTTCTTTCATGTAGCATGTTTTCAAGGTTTATCCAACTTGCAGTGTATTAATGCTGAATAATATTCCATTGTGTAGACATACTGTATTTTTATTTTTTAATTTTGTTTATTTTTCATTGATACACAATAAATATTTGTACATATTTATGGGGAACAGATGATATGTTGTTACATGCATAGAATGCGTAATGATCAATCAGGGTGTTAAAGGTATCTGTCACTTTGAGTATTTGCCATTTCTATAGGTTGGGAACATTTCAAGTCCTCTCTTATAGCTATTTTGAAATACACAATACGTTGTTGTTAACTGTAGTCACCCTACTCTGCTATAGAACATTCGAACTTATTCCTTCTGTCTAACTGTATTAACCAACCACCACTTTTTTCTGCCAACCCTCCCATGCTTCCCAGCCTCTGGTATCTATCTATCCACCATCAACTTTTTTAGCTCCTACATATGTGATAACATGCAATATTTGTCTCTCTGTGCCTGGCTTACTTGACGTAACAATGACTTCCAGTTCCATCCATGTTGCTGCACACGACATGATTTTATTCTTTTTTATGGTTGAATAGTACTTGAAAAAAAATATATATATATATCACATTTTCTTTCTTTCTGCTTCTTTCTTTCTTTCTTTCTTTCTCCTTCTTTCTTTCTTTCTCTTTCTTTCTTTCTTTCTTCCTCTCCTCTCCTCCCCTCCCCTCGCCTCCCCTCCCCTCCCCTCCCCTCTCCTCTCCTTTCCTTTCTTTTCTTTTTTTCTTTTTTGAGACAGAGTCTCACCCTGTTGGCCAGGCTGGATTGCAGTGGTGCAATCTCGGCTCACTGCAACCTCCACCTCCCGGGTTCAAGCAATTCTCTGCCTCAGCCTCCCGAGTAATCCCGAGTAGCTGGGATTACAGGCACCCGCCACCATGCCTGGCTAATTTTTGTATTTTTAGTAGAGACAGGGTTTCACCATCTTGGGCAGGCTGCTCTTGAACTCCTGACCTCATGATCCACCTGCCTCAGCCTCCCAAAGTGCTGGGATTACAGGCCTGAGCCACCGTGCCCAGCCCACATTTTCTTTATTCATTTGTTTGTTGATGGACACTTAGGTTGATTCTATATTTTTGCTATTGTGAATGGTGCTGCGGTAAACATGGAAGTACAAGTATCATCTCTTTGATGTACTGGTTTTGTTTCCTTTGTATAAACACCCAGTAGTGGCATTGCTGGATTGTGTGGTAGTTCTATTTTCAGTTTCCTGAGAAATCTCCATACTGTTTTCCATAGTAATTATACTAATTTACATTCTTACTCAGCAGTGTATGAGTTCCCCTTTCTCTGCATCCTCACCCACATCCATTATTATTTTGTCTTTTTAATCATAGCCATTCTCACTGGGTGAAGATGATAGCTCATTGTGGTTTTAATTTGCATTTCCTTTATGATTAGAGACATTGAGCATTTTTTATATACCTGTATGTCTTCTTTGGAGAAATATCTGTTTATGTCCTTTGCCCACTATTTGTGTATGATGTATGTATGTATGTATGTATGTATGTATGTTTTGGAGTCAGGGTTTTGCTCTGTTGCCCAGGCTGGAGTGCAGTGGCATGGTCTCGGCTCACTGCAACCTCCGCCTCCTGGGTTCAAGTGATTTTCCTGCCTCAGCCTCCCGAGTAGCTGGGATTATAGGCACCTGCCACCATGCCCAGCTAATTGTTTGTATTTTTAGTAGAAATGGGGTTTCACCATATTAGCCAGGCTGGTCTTGAGTTCCTGACCTTGTGATCTGCCCGCCACGGCCTCCAAAAGTGCTGGCATTACAAGTGTGAGCCACTGTGCCCAGCCTCTTTTACTGTTTTTGACTTAAAGTCTGTTTTATCTGATATAAGTATAGCTACTCCTGATCACTTTTGGTTTCCCTTTGCACAGAATATCTTTTTCCACTCCTTTCCTTTCAGTCTATATGTCTCCACAGGTGAGGTGAGTTTCTTGTAGGAAGCATATATTTGGGTCATTTTTATTTTTAAAATCCATTCAGCCTGTCTATGTCTTTTCAGTGGAAAGTTTAATCCATTTACATTGAAGAGTATTTTTGACATGTGAGGGTTATTCCTGTCATTTTATTAATTGATTTCTGTTGGTTTATTTGTCTTTTGTCTCTTTCTTTCTCTCTTATTGTTTATCACTGTGGATTGGTGGTTTTCTTTAGTGATAACCTTTGAATTGTTTTTCTTATTTGTGTGCTTGCTCTACCAGTGGGTTTTATACTTTCCTGTGTTTCCATGATGGTAGATACCATCCTTTTGCTTCTGGGTATAAGACTCCCTTACATATTTCTTATATAACTGGTCTAGTGGTGATAAATTCCCTCCGCTTTTGCTTGTCTGGGAAGACATTATTTCACCTTCATTTATGAAAGATAACTTTGCTGGATGTAGTTTCTGTGGCTGATGGTTTTTTTCTTTCTGAACTTAGAATATATCATGCCATTCTTTCTTGACCTGTAAGGCTTATGCTGAGAAATCAACTGTTAGTCTGATAGGAGTTCCCTTATTTTCTCCTGCTGTTTTTAGAATTTTCTCTGTCTTCAATTTTTGACAATTTGATGATAATGGGCCATGGAGAAGATCTTTTTGAATTATATCTGTTTGGGGATCTGTGTGCTTCCTGTATCTGCAAGTCTAAATCTCTTGCTAGACTTGGAAAGTTTTGTTACTTTGTTAAATAGCTTTTCTATTCCCTTGGTTTGTTCTTTGCCTTCTGAGACACTGAAAATTCAAATGTTTGGTTGCTTTATGGTGTCCCATGTGTCATGTAGGCTTTGTTCATTCCTTTCTTCTTTTTTTTTAATTTTTGTATGATAGGGTTATTTTAAAAGATCTGTCTTCAAGTTCTGAAATTTGTTATACTGCTTGACCTAGTCTGTTGCTGAATTTTTTTTTTTTTTTTTTTTTTTTTTTTTTTTTTTTTTTTGAGACAGAGTCTGTCTCTGTCACCCAGGCTGGAGTACAGTGGTGCCATCTTGGCTCACTGCAACCTCTGCCTCCTGGATTCAAGCAATTCTCATCCCTCAGCCTCCCGATTGGCTGGGATTACAGGCACATACCACCATAGCCAGCTAATTTTTGTATTTTTGTAGAGATGGGGTTTTGCCATGTAGGCCAGGCTGGTTTCGAACTCCTGACCTCAGACAATCTGCCTGCCTAAGCCTCCCAAAGTGCTGAGATTACAGGCATGAGACACCATGCCTGGCCTTTTTTTAATGTTTACTCCACATTGTGTCAGTCCTCACATGTCTCCTGGGATCCGTCTGATATGTAATCTGTTCGTTTTCCAGCAGTGATAATTTCATGTAAAATCCCAAATCTGATCTGAAATATTTTCTCTTCTCTTATTATCTTTACATAAATATTAACCATTTTGACATACTGAGATATAATTCAGTTGGTTCATGACTATGCCAGTAGCTCCATTTTTATATACAAATAGACATGCCTAAATCCCGTTTATTTTTTTGTATGCACATTTATTTAATTTTTAACTTTTATTTTAGGTTCAAGCGTACATATGGAGGTTTGTTATATATGTAAATTTTGTGTCATGGGGGTTTGATGCACAGATTATTTTGTCACTCAGGTGATAAGCATAGGACCTGATAGGTAGCTTTTTGATACTCACCATCCTCCCAGCCTCCAACCCTCAAGTAGGACCCAATGTCTGTTGTTCCCATATTTGTGTCCATGTGTACTCAATGTTTAACTCCCACTTATAAGTGAGAACATGTGGTATTTGGTTTCCTGTTCCTGTGTTAGTTTGCTTAGAATAATTTTTAAGCTGGAGCTGGATGGCCTCCAGCTCCATCCGTATTGCTGCAAAGCGCATGATCTTGTTTTTGTTTTATGGCTGCGTAGTATTCCACGGTATATGTGTGCCACATTTTTTCTATTCAGTTCACCATTGATGGGCACCTAGGTCAATTCTGTGTCTTTGCTACTGTGAATAGTGCTGCGATGAACATACGTGTGCGTGTGTCTTCATGGTAGAATGATATTGATATTCCTGTGGGTATATACTCAGTAATAGGATTGCTGGGTCACAGGGTAATTCTCAAGTTCTTTGAGAAATCACCAAACTGCTTGCCATAATGGCTGAACTAATTTACATATCCACCAGTAGTGTATAAGCATTCCCTTTCCTCTGCAACTTTGCCAGCATCTATTTTTTGGCTTTTTAATAATAGCCATTGTGACTGGTATGAGATGGTATCACATTGTAGTTTTGATTTGCATTTCTCTAGGATCAGTGATGTTGAGCACTTTTTCATGTTTGTTAGCTGTGTGTATGTCTTCTTTTGAGAAGTGTCTGTTCATGTCCTTTGCCCCTCCCTTTTTTTTTAATGAGGTTGTTTGTTTTTTGCTTGTAAATTTCTTTAAGTTCCTTATACATTCTGGATATTAGACCTTTGTCAGATGCATAATTTGCAAATATTTTTTCCCATTCTGTAGGCTGTCTGTTTAGTCTGCTGATAGTTTCTTTTGCTGTGTAGAAACTCTAATTAGGTTCCACTTGTCTGTTTTTGGTTTTGTTGCAATTGCTTTTGGCATCTTCATCATGAAATCTCCACAAGGTCCTACGTCAGAATGGTATTTCCTAGGTTATCTTCCAGGGATTTTATGGTTTTAGGTTTTACATTTAAGTCTTTTAACCATCATGGGTTGATTTTTGTTTGTGGTGAAAGGAAGGGGTCCAGTTTCAATCTTCTGCATATGGCTAGTCAGTTATCCCATCACCATTTGTTGAGTAGCAAGTCCTTTCTCCATTGCTTGTTTTTGTTGGCTTTGTCGAAGATCAGACAGTTGTAGCTGTGCAGCTTTATTTCTGAGTTCTCTAACCTGTTCCATTGGCCTGTGTGTCTGTTTTTGTACCAGTGCATGCTGTTTTGCTCACTGTAGCCTTGTAGATGGTTTGAAGTTGGGTAGTGTGGCATCTCCAGCTTCGTTCTTTTTGTGTAGGACTGCTTTTGCTATCCTCCACATAGCTAGTCAATCACAAGTTGTGCTAATTTTTTCTGCTGTTTCTCCAATCTGTCTCTCCTCTCAATTCTCACTACCACCCTGGTTTTCCAGGCCCTCAACGTCTCTCACCCAAGCTGTGTAGTAGCCTCCTGACTGATCCCCGACACTTCAATGTTACCCTCTCTCCTAAGCTGTGTAGTAGCCTCCTGACTGATCCCCGACACTTCAATGTTGCCCTCTCTCCTAAGCTGTGTAGTAGCCTCCTAACCGATCCCCGACACTTCAATGTTGCCCTCTCTCCTAAGCTGTGTAGTAGCCTCCTAACTGATCCCCGACACTTCAATGTTGCCCTCTCTCCTAAGCTGTGTAGTAGCCTCCGAACTGATCCCTGACACTTCAATGTTACCCTCTCTCCTAAGCTGTGTAGTAGCCTCCTAACTGATCCCCGACACTTCAATGTTGCCCTCTCTCCTAAGCTGTGTGTTAGCCTCCTAACCGATCCCCGACACTTCAATGTTGCCCTCTGTCCTAAGCTGTGTAGTAGCCTCCTAACTGATCCCTGACACTTCAATGTTGCCCTCTCTCCTAAGCTGTGTAGTAGCCTCCTAACCGATCCCCGACACTTCAATGTTGCCCTCTCTCCTAAGCTGTGTAGTAGCCTCCTAACTGATCCCCGACACTTCAATGTTGCCCTCTCTCCTAAGCTGTGTGTTAGCCTCCTAACCGATCCCCGACACTTCAATGTTGCCCTCTGTCCTAAGCTGTGTAGTAGCCTCCTGACTGATCCCTGACACTTCAATGTTGCCCTCTCACCCAAGCTGTGTAGTAGCCTCCTGACTGATCCCTGACACTTCAATGTTGCCCTCTCTCCCAAGCTGTGTAGTAGCCTCCTGACTGATCCCTGACACTTCAATGTTGCCCTCTCTCCTCACCACTGAAAGACAGCCTACCTGAAACAAAATTATCCTGAGACTTCCCTTCTTAAAATCCCTTTTTGACTCCCTATTGCCTATGAAATAATGTCTGTACTTCTTAATATACTGTGCAGGCATCTCCTGTTACTCCCTGCTCTACATTTGTTACAGCAGTAATAGGTAAATGTTTATAATTTCCCCTGAAGTCCCTGTGCTATTCAATGCTTCCATGTATTTATTCATTATGATCTTTTTCTCTGAAACTCCCTCACCACTTTTTCTCCTGGTTTATTATTTATTGTCCTTCACGCCCAAGCTCAAGCATTATCTTTTTCAGAAAACCTACTTTGAAGTTCCAGAGTGGACCAATGGCCACTTTTAATGCTCCCCATAGTGTTAATCTCTATCTTTTCACTTTAAACATACTTTAAACCTGCTTCCTGAGTATAAAGTTTGTTATAATTTTAATATTTGTATTTTTCTATGTCTTTTTCTTCCCTTTGTGGTTTCTGTTAACTCCTGCTTAAGGTAGTTTGACTCTTCACGTCTTTGTTAAATTTTAGAAATAGCTCATATTTGTCTAAACTTTAACTTTGGGTATCCTGAGAGACCGGAATTGAGATGATTTGCCTGGTTTGTGCTTGGTTCTGGAAGTAGTACCAATCAGGAACCATTCTAGTTAGATTTATTGGTTTGAGGTTTCTTGGACTATGAGTATGGTGTAAATTCAAATTCCAGCGTAAGAGTAAAGCTGGTTAGAAAACATTAGGGAAGACTTAAAATTATTAATGTTTTAAAATCCACTGCCTGCAGACTGATTTGCTTATTGGTTCACTTGTCATATCCTTCCAACTTTGTCTTTTCTACTAAATCTATAACCCATTTTGGTGCCTGGGTTTATGTGAAGGTCTCAGACTCAGTTCCCTACTTTGTCAGGTTCAAATCCTATTAGTCAGTTAACCAGAAAAATTCTAGATCCCCAGGATTGCTGAACAGATTCCCAGGAATGTGTCAGAGCATTTCACAGTCCCCTATTGACATCTCATTCCCAGCTTTTTAAAAAAGAAAATATTTTGATTTTCCTATTGATTGCTGCAATTCCTATTTACTACCTCAGGCAGCCACGATGTTAACTAACAAAGCTCTAGGTTTTTGGTTTTGGCACACTTCCATGGCATCTCTGGCTTCTGTGTTGACTGATGACTTTAGTTTCACCTCTGGATTGTGTGTGCGTGTGTGTAATCATTTTGTACTTCCTTTACATTTTGTGAGTTCAGAAATATATTTAAAAGTGTATTTGGAGCTGGGCACAGTGGCTCATGCCTGTAATCCCTTTGGGAGGCCGAGGTGGAAGGATAACCTGAGGTCAGGATTTCGAGACTAGCCTGGCTAACATGGCGAAACCCGTCTCTACTAAAAATACATAAGTTAGCCGGGCATGGTGGCATGCACCTGTAATCCCAGCTATTAGGGAGGCTGAGGCAGGAGAATCACTTGAACTTGGGAGGTGGAGGTTGCCGTGAGCCAAGATCACATCACTGCACTCCAGCCTGGACAACAGAGTGAGACTCTGTTTCAAAAAAATGAATACAAAATAAAAAAATAAAAGTGTATTTGGAAGTGATGTCAGTAAAAATGGCAAGCTAGGAACCTTCAAAAATTTCTTATTCATAAAAGCAGCTGGGAACAAAGGAAGCAACTTTTTCAGAACTCTGGAAAATATCCAAAGGGTTGCCTCAATCTTGGGAGCATTTATTGAAGAATGTAGGCTGAATTTTGGTGAGAATACTGCACTTTGTAGTGTTGTTACTTTATGCTCAGCACATCCTCCCACCTCCATGGTAGCCTTGAAAACCAACATCCTACAATCTTGGTGAAAAACAAGCTCCTGGGAACCATAGAAAGGAACAAAAGGGGGTTGGGACTCATTCAAAGCCTTATTCCCAGAGAAACGTCATTATGTGACCTGACTAGGAGGTCCCAGGAAGACCCCACGCACAAAACTATCTTTGTTTGGCCTGACTTAGGCTCCCCCAGCCTTTGTTCAGGGGATATTTGTTAAAGACAATCAGAGGCAATTTTTGAACATCATGGCTACCTGTGGTACAGATAAGTTGAGATACACAATATGCTAACAAAAATGTAAACAAAGGCCGGGTGCGGTGGCTCATGCCTGTAATCCCAGCACTTTGGGAGGCCAAGGCGGGCAGGTCATGAGTTCAGGAGATTGAGACCATCCTGGCTAACATGGTGAAACCCTGTCTCTACTAAAAAAAAATAAAAAAAAATTAGCCAGACGTAGTGGCGGGCGCCTGTAGTCCCAGCTACTAGGGAGGCTGAGGCAGGAGAATGGCATGAACCCAGGAGGTGGAGCTTGCAGTGAGCCAAGATCACACCACTGCAGTCCAGCCTGGATGACAGAGCGAGACTCTATCTCAAAAAAAAAAAGAAAAGTAAACAAAAGAAAACAGAAAAAAACAAATGCTGAGAGTACTAAACCTAATTGCTGTCAGAAGACATTTCTGTTCATGTCTTCCACCTACAAATTTAACATCTTTTCCATCTCAACTAAGTACTTATCATGCACTGTAGCTGTAACTTTTGTAGCTTGAGGTTTGACAGCAAAACTGACACAAATTTCTTTGTTCTTCTTCACAATTTTATAGGTAGAGGATTTGTCCTTACTGTAAATCTTAGCAACCTCAGCCTATAATATTTTTCTTTTCTTATGATGTCAGAGACTTTCATCTTTTCACTTAAAGGAAGCACATTGTGGCTTCTCTCTGGCATATCCAAATTGCCAGGATAATTACCACTGCATATTGGGGCAAATATGAAGTGAAATAAAGGTTACTTGTATACAACCCCTGTGATGCCATGATAGTTGGTGTGATAATCAGGATGGCTACTAAGGGTCTAATGAGACTTATTAATCAAGAGTTCTACATGTAGCAAAAATATCCTTCAATGTTGAAGGAGAAATGTAAGACATTAAGCATCTTAAGACATTTAAGACATTCCTTGGTAAACAAAACTAAAAAAATTTGTTGCTTGAAGACATCTCTATGAGAAATACTAATGGGAGTCATTTAGGCTGAAATGAAAGAATACTACGTAGTAACTCAAATCCACATGAGGAAATAAAGAGCTGAGAAAGATAACTATATGAGTAAGTATAAAAGGCAGTATAAGCATAAAGCAGTTCTCATAAATGGGTTGATGAACATAAAGCATATGAAGATATGTTTTATATGACATTAACAGCACAATGGAAGAGAGAGGGAATGGATTGACATAGGAAAAAGTTTATGTATACTATTGTAATTAAGTTGGTATTAATATGAACTACATAGTTATAAATCAACATGTTAATTGCAATATCCAGGGCAACAACTAAGAAAACAACTCAAAAATGTAGTAAAGGAAATGACAAAGAAATAAAAATTGTACACTCTAAAACTATTTAGCATAAATCTTACTTTATCAATGATTGTATTAAATGGAAATTTCTCTCAATTTAAAAGGAAGAAATTTGCAGAATGAATTCAAGGATATGATCCTACTACACGCTGTCTATAAGAGACATGCTTTAGACCAAGACTCAAATAGATTGAAAGTAAAAATATAGAAAAAGATATAACAAGCAAACAGTAACCAAAAAACTAAATAAATAAATAAGGAGATGGAATCATGATACAAAATTAGAAAAAAAAACAGACTTAAAGGGAAAAATTTTAATTAACAACAAAGGAGATTTTATAATAATGAGAATCAATCCATCAAAAATACATAACAGAGCCCCAAAGTGTCCATGAAGAAAAAAATGACAGAATTGAAGGGAGAAACAATTCAGCAATCATAGTTGAGGACTTCAATTCCCCACTTTCGTTAACAGCTAGACAATTGGGCAGAAAATCAATAAGAAAATATAAGACTTGAATAATACTATAAACCAACTAGATTTAACAGATATCTGTAGCATTCTCCATCCAACAACAGAGTATACAGTCTCTATAAGTGCACATGGAACATTCTCCAGGAAAGACCATATGCTGGGCAATAAAACAACTCTCAATAAAAGATTTAAATCATACAAAACATGTTCTCAACTGCAATAAAATGAAGTTAGAATAGTAAGAGAAGGAAATTTGGGAAGTTCACAAATATATGGAAATGAAACAATGTACTCTTAATCAATTGGTCATAGGAGAAATCCAAGAGAAATCAGAACATATTTTGAGATGAATGAAAACAATGATTCCACATCTCAAAATTTGTGGAATGCAGCTAATTCCATGCTTAAACGCAAAATTATAGGTGTAAATTCTTACATTAGAGTGGAAGAAAGATATCAATGAATAATTCAACTTTCCACCTAAAGAAACTAGAAAAAGAAGAGCAAACTGAAACCAAAGCAAATAAAGCAAGGATATAATAAATTTTAGAGTGAAAATAAATAAAATAGCAAGCAGAAAAACAATAGAGAAAATAAACAAAACCAAAAGTTATTTGAAAAGATCAACAAAATTGATAGCTTAGCTAGCCGGATCAAGAAAAAAAAGAAAAGAACCCAAAAATGTGGTAAATAGGTTAGGTACATAATAACCATAAAAACCCTAAACCCTTAGATAATCTAGTAAAAATTACGAAAAACCAACAGCTAACATTAAACTTAGTGGTGAAAGTCTTAAAGCTTTTCTCCTAAGATGAGGAACAAGACATGCTTTTTCTTTTTTTTTTTAAGTTTTTTTTTTTTTAATTATTATACTTTAAGTTTTAGGGTACATGTGCACAATGTGCAGGTTAGTTACATATGTATACATGTGCCATGCTGGTGTGCTGCACCCATTAACTTGCCATTTAGCATTAGGTATATCTCCTAATGCTATCCCTCCCCCCTCCCCCGACCCCACAACAGTCCCCAAGAGTGTGATGTTCCCCTTCCTGTGTCCATGTGTTCTCATTGTTCAGTTCCCATCTATGAGTGAGAACATGCGGTGTTTGGTTTTTTCTCCTTGTGATAGTTTACTGAGAATGATGATTTCCAATTTCATCCATGTCCCTACAAAAAACATGAACTCATCATTTTTTATGGCTGCATAGTATTCCATGGTGTATATGTGCCACATTTTCTTAATCCAGTCTATCATTGTTGGACATTTGGGTTGGTTCCAAGTCTTTGCTATTGTGAATAGTGCCGCAATAAACATACGTGTGCATGTGTCTTTATAGCAGCATGATTTATAGTCCTTTGGGTATATACCCACTAATGGGATGGCTGGGTCAAATGGTATTTCTAGTTCTAGATCCCTGAGGAATCGCCACACTGACTTCCACAAGGGATGAACTAGTTTACAGTCCCACCAACAGTGTAAAAGTGTTCCTATTTCTCCACATCCTCTCCAGCACCTGTTGTTCCCTGACTTTTTAATGATTGCCATTCTAACTGGTGTGAGATATTATCTCATTGTGGTTTTGATTTGCATTTCTCTGATGGCCAGTGATGATGAGCATTTTTTCATGTGTCTTTTGGCTGCATAAATGTCTTCTTTTGAGAAGTGTCTGTTCATATCCTTCGCCCACTTTTTGATGGGTTTTTTTTTTTTCTTGTAAATTTGTTTGAGTTAATTGTAGATTCTGGATATTGGCCCTTTGTCAGATGAGTAGGTTGAGAAAATTTTCTCCCATTTTGTAGGTTGCCTGTTCACTCTGATGGTAGTTTCTTTTGCTGTGCAGAAGCTCTTTAGTTTAATTAGATCCCATTTGTCAATTTTGTCTTTTGTTGCCATTGCTTTTGGTGTTTTAGACATGAAGTCCTTGCCCATGCCTATGTCCTGAATGGTAATGCCTAGGTTTTCTTCTAGGGTTTTTATGGTTTTAGTTCTAACATTTAAGTCTTTAATCCATCTTGAATTAATTTTTGTATAAGGTGTAAGGAAGGGATCCAGTTTCAGCTTTCTACATATGGCTAGCCAGTTTTCCCAGCACCATTTATTAAATAGGGAATCCTTTCCCCATTGCTTGTTTTTCTCAGGTTTGTCAAAGATCAGATAGTTGTAGATATGCGGCCTTATTTCTGAGGGCTCTGTTCTGTTCCATTGATCTATATCTCTGTTTTGGTACCAGTACCATGCTGTTTTGGTTACTGTAGCTTTGTAGTATAGTTTGAAGTCAGGTAGCGTGATGCCTCCAGCTTTGTTCTTTTGGCTTAGGATTGACTTGGTGATGCAGGCTCTTTTTTTGTTCCATATGAACTTTAAAGTAGTTTTTTCCAATTCTGTGAAGAAAGTCATTGGTAGCTTGATGGGGATGGCATTGAATCTATAAATTACCTTGGGCAGTATGGCCATTTTCATGATATTGATTCTTCCTACCCATGAGCATGGAACGTTCTTCCATTTGTTTGTATCCTCTTTTATTTCCTTGAGCAGTGGTTTATAGTTCTCCTTGAAGAGGTCCTTCACGTCCCTTGTAAGTTGGATTCCTAAGTATTTTATTCTCTTTGAAGCAATTGTGAATGGGAGTTCACTCATGATTTGGCTCTCTGTTTGTCTGTTATTGGTGTATAAAAATGCTTGTGATTTTTGTACATTGATTTTGTATCCTGAGACTTTGCTGAAGTTGCTTATCAGCTTAAGGAGATTTTGGGCTGAGACAATGGGGTTTTCTAGATATACATCATGTCATCTGCAAACAGGGACAATTTGATTTCCTCTTTTCCTAATTGAATACCCTTTATTTCCTTCTCCTGCCTAATTGCCCTGGCCAGAACTTCCAACACTATGTTGAACAGGAGTGGTGAGAGAGGGCATCCCCATCTTGTGCCAGTTTTCAAAAGGAATGCTTCCAGTTTTTGCCCATTCAGTATGATATTGGCTGTGGGTTTGTCATAGATAGCTGTTATTATTTTGAGATACGTCCCATCAATACCTAATTTATTGAGAGTTTTTAGCATGAAGTGTTGTTGAATTTTGTCAAAGGCCTTTTCTGCATCAATTGAGATAATCACATGGTTTTGTCTTTGGTTCTGTTTATATGCTGGATTACGTTTATTGATTTGCATATGTTGAACCAGCCTTGCATCCCAGGGATGAAGCCCACTTGATCATGGTGGATAAGCTTTTTGATGTGCTGCTGGATTCTGTTTGCCAGTATTTTATTGAGGATTTTTGCATCGATGTTCATCAAGGATATTGGTCTAAAATTCTCTTTTTTGGTTGTGTCTCTGCCAGGCTTTGGTATCAGGATGATGCTGGCCTCATAAAATGAGTTAGGGAGGATTCCCTCTTTTTCTATTGATTGGAATAGTTTCAGAAGGAATGGTACCAGCTCCTCCTTGTACCTCTGGTAGAATTTGGCTGTGAATCCATCTGGTCCTGGACTCTTTTTTGTTAGTAAGCTATTGATTATTGCCACAATTTCAGATCCTGTTATTGGTCTATTCAGAGATTCAACTTCTTCCTGGTTTAGTCTTGGGAGAGTGTATGTGTCCAGGAATTTATCCATTTCTTCTAGATTTTCTAGTTTATTTGCATAGAGGTGTTTGTAGTATTCTCTGATGGTGGTTTGTATTTCTGTGGGATCGGTGGTGATATCCCCTTTATCATTTTTTATTGCGTCTATTTGATTCTTCTCTCTTTTTTTCTTTATTAGTCTTGCTAGCGATCTATCAATTTTCTTGATCCTTTCAAAAAACCAGCTCCTGGATTCATTAATTTTTTGAAGGGTTTTTTGTGTCTCTATTTCCTTCAGTTCTGCTCTGATTTTAGTTATTTCTTGCCTTCTGCTAGCTTTTGAATGTGTTTGCTCTTGCTTTTCTAGTTCTTTTAATTGTGATGTTAGGGTGTCAATTTTGGATCTTTCCTGCTTTCTCTTGTGGGCATTTAGTGCTATAAATATCCCTCTACACACTGCTTTGAATGTGTCCCAGAGATTCTGGTATGTTGTGTCTTTGTTCTCATTGGTTTCAAAGAACATCTTTATTTCTGCCTTCATTTCGTTATGTACCCAGTAGTCATTCAGGAGCAGGTTGTTCTGTTTCCATGTAGTTGAGCAGTTTTGAGTGAGTTTCTTAATCCTGAGTTCTAGTTTGATTGCACTGTGGTCTGAGAGACAGTTTGTTATAATTTCTGTTCTTTTACATTTGCTGAGGAGAGCTTTACTTCCAACTATGTGGTCAATTTTGGAGTAGGTGTGGTGTGGTGCTGAAAAAAATGTATATTCTGTTGATTTGGGGTGAAGAGTTCTGTAGATGTCTATTAGATCCTCTTGGTGCAGAGCTGAGTTCAATTCCTGGGTATCCTTGTTAACTTTCTGTCTCGTTGATCTGTCTAATGTTGACAGTGGGGTGTTAAACTCTCCCATTATTATTGTGTGGGAGTCTAAGTCTCTTTGTAGGTCACTCAGGACTTGCTTTATGAATCTGGGTGCTCCTGTATTGGGTGCATATATATTTAGGATAGTTAGCTCTTGTCAAATTGATCCCTTTACCATTATGTAATGGCCTTCTTTGTCTCTTTTGATCTTTGTTGGTTTAAAGTCTGTTTTATCAGAGACTAGGATTGCAACCCCTGCCTTTTTTTGTTTTCCATTTGCTTGGTAGATCTTCCTCCATCCTTTTGTTTTGAGCCTATGTGTGTCTCTGCACATGAGATGGGTTTCCTGAATACAGCACACTGATGGGTCTTGAGTCTTTATCCAATTTGCCATTCTGTGTCTTTTAATTGGAGCATTTAGTCCATTTACATTTAAAGTTAATATTCTTATGTGTGAATTTGATTGTGTCATTATGATGTTAGCTGGTTATTTTGCTCGTTAGTTGATGCAGTTTCTTCCTAGTCTCCACGGTCTTTACATTTTGGCATGATTTTGCAGCGGCTGGTACCGGTTGTGCCTTTCCATGTTTAGGGTTTCCTTCGGGAGCTCTTTTAGGGCAGGCCTGGTGGTGACAAAATCTCTCAGCATTTGCTTGTCTGTAAAGTATTTTATTTCTCCTTCACTTATGAAGCTTAGTTTGGCTGGATATGAAATTCTGGCTTGAAAATTCTTTTCTTTAAGAATGTTGAATATTGGCCCCCACTCTCTTCTGGCTTGTAGAGTTTCTGCCGAGAGATCCGCTGTTAGTCTGATGGGCTTCCCTTTGTGGGTAACCCGATCTTTCTCTCTGGCTGCCCTTAACATTTTTTCCTTCATTTCAACTTTGGTGAATCTGACAATTATGTGTCTTGGAGTTGCTCTTCTCGAGGAGTATCTTTGTGGTGTTCTCTGTATTTCCTGAATCTGAATGTTGGCCTGCCTTGCTAGATTGCGGAAGTTCTCCTGGATAATATCTTGCAGAGTGTTTTCCAACTTGGTTCCATTCTCCCCGTCACTTTCAGGTACACCAATCAGATGCAGATTTGGTCTTTTCACATAGTCCCATATTTCTTGGAGGCTGTGTTCGTTTCTTTTTATTCTTTTTTTCTCTAAACTTCCCTTCTTGCTTCATTTCATTCATTTCATCTTCCATCACTGATACCCTTTCTTCCAGTTGGTCACATCGGCTCTTGAGGCTTCTGCATTCTTCACATAGTTCTCGAGCCTTGGCTTTCAGCTCCGTCAGCTCCTTTAAGCGCTTCTCTGTATTGGTTATTCTAGTTATACATTTGTCTAAAGTTTTTTCAAAGTTTTCAACTTCTTTGCCTTTGGTTTGAATTTCCTCCTGTAGCTCGGAGTAGTTTGATCGTCTGAAGCCTTCTTCTCTCAACTCATCAAAGTCATTCTCCGTCCAGCTTTGTTCCATTGCTGGTGAGGAACTGCGTTCCTTTGGAGGAAGAGAGGCGCTCTGCTTTTTAGAGTTTCCAGTTTTTCTGCTCTGTTTTTTCCCCATCTTTGTGGTTTTAACTACTTTTGGTCTTTGATGATGGTGTTGTACAGATGGGTTCTTGGTGTGGATGTCCTTTCTGTTTGTTCGTTTTCCTTCTAACAGACAGGACCCTCAGCTGCAGGTCTGTTGGAGTTTGCTAGAGGTCCACTCCAGACCCTGTTTGCCTGGGTATCAGCAGCGGTGTCTGCAGAACCACGGATTTTCATGATCTGCGAATGCTGCTGTCTGATTGTTCCTCTGGAAGTTTTGTCTCAGAGGAGTACCAGGCTGTGTGAGGTGTCAGTCTGCCCCTACTGGGGGGTGCCTCCCAGTTAGGCTGCTCGGGGGTCAGGGGTCAGGGACCCTCTTGAAGAGGCATTCTGCCTGTTCTCACATCTCCAGCTGCGTGCTGGGAGAACCACTGCTCTCCTCAAAGCTGTCAGACAGGGACATTTAAGTCTGCAGAGGTTACTGCTGTCTTTTTGTTTGTCTGTGCCCTGCCCCCAGAGGTGGAGCCTACAGAGGCAGGCAGGCCTCCTTGAGCTGTGGTGGGCTCCACCCAGTTCAAGCTTCCCGGCTGCTTTGTTTACCTAAGCGAGCCTGGGCAATGGCGGGCGCCCCTCCCCCAGCCTCGCTGCCGCCTTGCAGTTTGATCTCAGACTGCTGTGCTAGCAATCAGCAAGACTCCGTGGGCGTAGGACCCTCCGCGCCAGGTGCCGGATATAATCTCCTGGTAGGCCGTTTCCTAAGCCCGTCGGGAAAGCACAGTATTCGGGTGGGAGTGGCCCGATTTTTTAGTTGCCGTCTGTCACCCCTTTCCTTGAGCAGGAAAGGGAACTCCCTGACCCCTTGCGCTTCCCAAGTGAGGCAATGCCTCGCCCTGCTTCGGCTGGCGCCCGGTGCGCTGCACCCACTGTCCTGTGCCCACTGTCTGGCACTCCCTAGTGAGATGAACCGCGTACCTCAGATGGAAATGCAGAAATCACCCATCTTCTGCGTCGCTCACGCTGGGAGCTGTAGACTGGAGGTCTTCCTCAAGACATGCTTTCTCTATTCAACTTTGTACTGGAGATTCTAGCCAGGACAAGTAGACAAAAAAAAAAAAAAAAACCAACAACAAAAAAGAAATAAAAAATAAAAAACATCTAGATTGGAATGGAAAAAGGGAAACTCTATTTTTTGCAGATAAATAATGTTGTATATAGAAAATCTAAGGAACCCACAACAACAACAAACCTGCTGGAGCAACAACTGAGTTCACAAAAGATATAAGATCAGTGTGCAAAAAAATCAGTTATATTTAGAAACATTAGCAATGAGTAGGCTCAAAATGAAATTCAGAAAGTAATTTTATTTACAATAGCATTAAAAAATAAGACAAAAACAAAAGAAATGTAAGACTACAAAACATTATTGAAAGTGATTAAGACCTAAATAAATGGATACACATTCTGTATTTATTGAATGGAAGACATTACTATTAAGATGACAGTACTCCACAAATTGATATACATATTCAACTCAGTTCCTATCAAAATCCTAGCCTCTCTTTTTGCAGAAATTGACTTGCTGATCTAAGATTCGTTGGAAAATGCAAGGGACTCTGAATAACCAAAACAATCTTGAAGAAGAACAATGAAGTTGCAGAGTCCACACTTTATTATTTCAAAACTTACTATAAAGCTATAGTGGTTAAAGTTGCATAGTACTAGAATAAGGATAGACATGTAGATCAATGGAATAGAATTGAGAGTCCAGAAGTAAATCCATACATTTAAGGTCAATTGATTTTCCACAAGGGTACCAAGACTATTGAGTGGAAAAGAACAGTCTCTTCAGCAAATGGTGCTGGAACAACTGGATATCCACATACAAATGAATGAAGTTAGATCTCTTTCTCACATCATACAGAAAAATTAACCTCAAATGGAAGAAGTATCTAAATGTAAGATCCCAAACTATGCTCTTAGACAAAAACATAGGTATACATTTTTTTATGATATTAGTAATGATTTCTTTTTCTTCCTCTCCTTTTATGTGGAACAGGAAAGCTAGAGGGGTTTAGAGTGGTCTTATTGCTTTTCCCCTATGTCAGACAAGGCCCTGATAAAGCAGTTTTTCTTTAGAGCAGGTCTTTCACACAGAGAATAGAATGCTCTGGGCATATTTCAAAATGGTTGCTATACCCACTCACTCTCTCTATCCCCCAATTAGGGCATATTTTGAAATGGTTGCTTTTCCCTTTTCCTTGTGTAAAGAGCCTGAGGAAATTTTCTTCAGCCTTCATCATGAGAACCTGGTGGGGTTTCTGGAAGTAAAATTCATGAAAGTCTAAGGGGCTCCCAAGACGGGACTCCAACAAGCTTTTAACTCTCAAGCGAGTCCACACTCAGCCACCAGTAATTTATTGATTACCATTGAAGTGTTCCTACCAATTACTGGCTCTGTGGCTTCTGCTCTCAGGTAAACTGTGATTTTCTATAGTCACCCATCTCTCTAGTTTTTGAGGAAGTGGTTTGCCCTGTGACCTGTATTCTCCGACAGATCTAAGAAAAGTTGTTGATTTTCAGTTTGATTATCTTTTTTTCTGTTGTGAAGATGAGAGTGATGACTTCCAAGTTCTCTACGTGTTGGAGTGGGAACTGGAAGACCTAATTAACTTCTTAAGAAACAGTCAAACTGTTTTCCACAGTGGATCTAGCACTTTACATTCGTGGCATTGTATGAGAGTTTCAGTTTCTCTCTATCTTTGTCAACACGCCATCTTTCTAATTTTAGATATTCTAATAGGTATCTAGTGGTTTCTTATTGTAGTTTTAATCTGCAGTTCTCTAATAGCTAGTGATGATGACCATTTTTTCATTTGCTTATTTGCCAGTTGCAAATCTTTATTAGTGAAGTATCTGTGCACGTTTTGCCCATTTTTAAAAAGTTGGGTTGTTTTCTTACAATTGAAGTTTATTTTTTCTTATACTCAAAATTTTAATTGACACATAATAAATTGTACATATTTATGAAGTATAATGTGATGTTTCAGTACATTTTACATTGTATAATGATCAAATCATGGTAATTAGCATATCCATCGCCTTAAACATTTACCATTTCTTTGATGTAAGAACATTCAAAATCCTCTCTTCTAGCTAGAATATGAATGTATTTTAAATGTACAACTATTTGTTTTCTCACAATCCTATAAAATGATAGCTTGAGTCAATGAAGTATCCCCCCAAGTCCTATCAACCTTGTCTATTTTAGTGAAATTTAATATTGTCTAGACAACACTAGACAAACATAGTTATTCAGAGAGGATACCTGAGCCCTCTGGTTATTCTTTCTAACCCACAAAGGAAGCTGAACACTTGATGTAAACTTCTTCATCAGAGTAAATAGGAAGAATCCTCTCCATTACGTACAAAAGAAAAAATAACTGGAGAGATAGTCTCTGCTCTGAGGTTATTATCCTGTGGTCTTTGGTTTTGGTACATTCTCCCTCACCCCATGCCCTTCTCCCTCATCTTTAATGAGTATCTGTATGTATGGCAGAAGAGCATGTTTTTAAGTCTCTGCAGTCTGGGGCCAAGCTCGTTCTATTCCCCACTCTACAAGAATCACAAGAGCACCAGGATTCTGTTTGGGGTTGCCATGGACACAGAGTTCTTATTACAGAACTGACTTATTCTCAATACAAGGTAAAGACCTAGAGGTGAGGTCTCTGATCAGGGGAGTCCCATCCCATCCTCTGCCCTCTCTGTTGGCTAATGCTGTCCTCTCATCCTCATCAGGAGAATTAAAATCATGTAAAGTTTTGGCGGGGGAACTAGAAGGTGGTCTCTGGGGCCCATAGACAGGAAAGTTTGCTTATACCCAGCTGGGGGGACCACTAATTGACATTCCTTTCCCCTCCCAGGGACCTTACAGAGTCCCCTCATCCTCAGGGTACTGGGGGACAACCAGTGGGTGTAAGGCCAAACAGCAACAACCTTGTTACTTGCCAGGAATTGGGTCAAGATTTGATTTAACAAGTTTGGTTTTGGGAACTAAAAAATGAAAAAAGAAAAGCCATAATCTTGAAAGGCAACAAGAGAGAAAACTGCTAACAGGATCTTGATTAAATTTCTCCCTCTTAGAGAATGTTGTGCTGAAGACACAAGACCTCAGACTTGTGTTATTCTAGCAGCTGAACAGACCCCAGGCTCTTCTGACTGGCAATGGCACTGGAAGCAGTCTGATCTGTAGGTAAGCAGGTCCAGGGCTTACAGGGAGAAACTCCCAGAAATCCAGCTCTGCCTTGAGTTGCCCTGGTTCACGTCCAAAGACGTGCTTAGGCCACATCTCTGGAGCACAAGGTGGTAGACTGAGAGCTTTGATATTTCTACTCCTACTGCAGATGAGCTGGTATAACTCCGAAGGTATGGAATTTGCTGTTGTCTGTGACCCAGCAAATAGAAATAGAAAAATAATTAGATAGAAAAATAATAGAAATAGAAAAAATTTAAAAAACAAACCAAGCCTCATTCTATGCCTGTTAATGTCCTTAAAAATATGACATTTTAGGCAGTGTGATAATATGCATATACTGGTCACTTTAATCTTTCCTACAGGGGCAGCTGGTTGCCCTAATGGTGGATGCTGTGTTCAAGGATGGTGAGCTAGTGTTCAGCTCAGGAAGCCACTCCACAGAGATGGCCACCAAAAGGGCTTCAGTGGTCCCATCTCAATTAACACCTGAAGCATTGTCAATTATTACAGTGAAGGTCACAAATGGGTTATTATTAGTGAGATTGGTGGCTTACAAAGCAGCATGATGGATGTTACAATTATATGACATTTTAAGATCTGTGAATCAACTAACGTGTTTTGGAGACAGCCCACCCTCGCATAAACAGGATACAGGTGTATGAGGGTGGCCTGTAGTGTATATCTGGAGACGACACCCAAGGCTTGATCCTCATATGGTCCTATCTCCAGGAAGGTTTAGGAAGATTTTGGCCTCTGGAACATTAGGAATCTGTTGAGAATGAAGCTTTCATGCTTGGAGCACCTAAAGTACAGAAAGCTTACAAAAGCTTATGTACTGTGCCTGCTTGCTACTGAATGTTTTGTTAAATGAATATCTGTATGTGTGGCAGATTTGGTCAGAGACCTACTTTTCATTATAACCTGTAGCATGATTATAAAGGTGTAGCTAACCTTCACCTAACTCAAACTTCTGTGGTTGCTCCTATCTACCAAAAAGCATTTAAGAATTCTGCATGACCACTTTAGTTTAGGACAGTTTGCAATTCTCCCCTTCCTTAGAGGGCAATTTAGCTAGCTACTTATTCATGTCCCATGAGGGAAGTCATTCTGTGCCCCAAAGCAGCTTATCAAAGTATTATTTCAGACTTCATGCAATACTCTCCCTGAAAGGAGTTCAAGTAACATCTATGGATGTCTCGTGCCCTTTTTGGAGATTAGTTTCCCAAGGAACTTGCCTAGCAATCCTGGCTTGTCACCTGAATCTGGAGTAGTTTGAGTGTCTTCCAGTTCTCTTCCTCATTAGAGGATGTCTGAAAAATCCAGTAATCGTTTAATAAGGCTGCTTATGTCAGAAACTCAAATTCTTATCTTTTTGGTGTTTTGAACATTTTCCCGTTATGATTTATTAGTGTATTCTGCATAGACAATCCAATTATTCATCCTGCTGAAAAGTGGTGGATGCCTGTAGATGCCTTTCTTTTTGTAAAAGGTATTGTTTTTCCTGAGACCTGGATGAATTTCCGGGAGCCATTCAAGGACATGAGAACACCCACTTAGAACTTGAAAGGTTCCCCTCATGGCCCTCAGACCAGGCTAACGAGATTTGATAATTTGAACTCTGGCATTCCTTTCCTCACAGGCTGAAAGAATAGCACAATATTAATGTCTATCTGTGCTTAAAGATTTGAGCTATTGATCAGAGTCCAAAATTAGTGTGTGTAGGAAAACTTTTCTTAAAGACATAAAAAGATACCATTTAATATATTGTTTCCAAGATGTGTTTCTCACACATTTCCACTGTGAGAAAGAGGTTCTGTGGTCAAATAAGTTAAGAAACCTCAGCACACTCTTAGAGAATCCCAATTTTTAGCAGCAGCAAAAAAATGTGTGTGATCAGTTTCTTAAACTTATTTAAACGTTTGAAAAGTTAGAAAATTGTGGCGAAGAGCATTAATTCTTGAATCTTGGGAGTGTATTACCTTGATGAGAATGTTTGTGTATTTGAAACTGAAAATATGTATCCGTTTATATTGCCACATACTGATTTTTATGGCATAATATATGGTGTAGAGAGCAGGTTGTCTAAAAACCAATATTTGCAAAATGCTGAATATTCAGCATGGTTTTATGAAGTTGACAGATGTGGAGTGTATTTTGCATGTGTCTTGACTTACAGATGAGGAAATGAAGTTGCAGAGAGATTAAATTAGCCAAGCCAGGGGTTTCGGTGCTAGGAAGTCTTGATATTGTAAAATATAGCCATATAACTTTAAAAAAATGAATCCAGACAAAAAGAAAACAAAATCATTGTAAACACATAATCCACTTAAAGTTCACAAAATGTTTTAAACATAATTAAGGCTATGCTTGACTTACCTACTTGTTTATTTCCTACCAAGGATGACCAGGAACTAGCCATTGATATGGAAACATTCATTATTCTTACATTTTCTTTCTTTTTTCTGTGTCTTTTCTCTCTGTCTGTCTCTCTCTCTCTCTCTCACACACACATACACACAGTCTCAGAAGTACTAGTGCTATATCCTGAAATTGTTTCTTTAGTTCAAAATTCCTCTGATTTTATTTTTTGTGTCCTGAAATACTGTTGAGATTAACATCCTGATTGCCTTCCAAAATATCTGACTTTATTTTTTGTATGTGCTTTTTACTCTTTGGTAGAGTTATGGATTCACTAACAGATTCTACTGTATGCTCTGACAACTATAACCACAATGGGTGAGTTGACTGATCTAAGTGGTGAAAAATACTGGGAGCATCAATGGCAATAACAGCTTTCTATCAGAGACTTTAAGCATCTTTAGGTAACATTGTTTTTGAACCAGAGTGGAAAAAATAAGATCAGGTCAGAAGAGGGATGCTTGGTACTCAAAGATTGTTTGTGACCCCAAGTAATTAGCAGCCAAAACCTTAGAAAACTATCAGAATGCCTGTGTATGAGACTCTCTGAAGAGTGATCCAAAAGAGGAGAGAATCCTACTTGGAGAAAGAAGGTGTTAGCATTGGACAGGCAGCAGAGGAGCCCTCAGCAGAAAGAAAGGAACTAAGAGACCCTGTATTTGTCCCTCACCCTTCAGAGCTGGTGCCCCAAACTCAAAGCCATCATCATATTGGATGGAGCCCCTGCCTCAGGTTTGTCACTTGATCCTATTTGAGGGGAAGCAAAGATATCTGTGACTCATGAAGAGCATAAAGGTAGTGGAGGGACTTGATAATTAGGAAATCAAAATGGGCAAGAATAATGTGTGCCTACAAATATAACATGAATTTGAAGCAAATTTAAGTTAAATTTGCTGCCACACATGATGATCAGGTTCAGTAATAAAGAGCTGTATTTAAATCTTGATTCATTAAACTTTTTTGAGAGTCCTAAACAATTTTTATTACCAACACATTAAGACTTCTTTCTAGAGAAAAATGAAGTACCAGGTGCCAAATAACAGATTTACATGAGAATTTTTAGGGACAACACATTGTAATTTGTAGTGCAATCATAGCCAATTTGAACCAAAAAAAAAAAGTCGTGTATGCATTTATGTTGTTTCTTACTATTTACCTTTCAATCCTTTGCACTGACCCCAATGAATTGGCATCAGAAATCTGTGCTGGAGTCAACAATGAAAGGTGATGTCATAATATATATTGGGGATGGGAGGAATTCAGGTTTGTGAAATTCAGTCTCAGAATTATTCATGGGAAAATAGTTTTCTGGACACTGATTCTAAAATTCTTTCTAAAAAGTTAGGTCTTCAGTAAGTCATATTTACCATATCTTTTAGATTCAAGGAATTTTGTTGTTCAAATAAATTGTCATATCACCACTCCATGTGGCAAATCTCTAATATATTTTTGCATTTGATGTTTAAAGTAAAATACAGCAACCTTACATAGAGCTTTATAGCAAGCTTCGTGTGTTCAAATATAATTGGTACTTTTATAACCAATGCTGTTTGTGTTATACTCAGAAAGTTATTTCTTATCGTAAGATTACAAATATAGTCACCAAAATTTCTTTTATATTTTGAATTAATTTTCTACATTTAAATAATATAAGTGCTGCTGCTGTTGTTACTATTCCCTTTTAACATCTCCCCAAATTAGTGTTTTATTCTATACACTTTATGAGATGCCAGCTTAACAATACCCTTAATATGGCCCAAGGATTCTACAAAAGGAAATGCTTGTGTGTTTGTCAAAAGTGTTTTCTGACTGGGCATGATGGCTCAAGCCTGTAATCCCAGCACTTTGGGAGGCTGAGTCAGGAGGACCACGAGGTCACGAGTTTGAGACCAGCCTGGCCAATATGGTAAAACCCCGTCTCTACTAAAAATACAAAAATTAGCTGGGCATGGTGGTGCACGCCTGTAGTCCCAGCTACTCGGGAGGCTGAGGCAGAAGAATCACTTGAATCCGGGAGGCAGAAGTTGCAGTGAGCTGAGACAGCACCACTGCACTGCAGCCTGGGCGACAGAGTGAAACTCTGTCTCAAAAAAAAAAAAAAGTGTTTCCCGTGCAGATTATCTATTCACCACTTGCAGATTTGAAGTTTACTAAGCATATGTGATATCTAAAATTCATTTGAAGAATAATTTTCAATGCCAAAAATGTTTAAAAGTGGGATATAGGAAGATGATGCAAAGATGGAATCTCCAAATATTTCCATTTTCACCAGGAGGACTTAATAGAATGTCTAACAGCTATTTTTAGATATTTTTGAAATGTGAGAGGGGTGAGTTAGTTAACAAAAAGTAGACTATGAGATTAAAATGTCTATTCACTCTAAAATCTCAGCATTCACTTTCTTATTGTCAAGTTATTCATCAGACTCTTTTCAGAGACAACCTAAATGCAAGCTCGTAGAATATTACAACTTCTTTTATATGAGATGGCAGGAAATAATTTCTTGGCCTTTTAAAGGATAGATGAGGGATTTGAATACCACTTTCAGATTAAGTAACTCCTCTGTTGAATATTACACTGTTTTATGGTTCATATCTCTAGTGTGGTTGAGAGGTATTGCCAGATTTATTCACTGACAAGTAAATATTATTCAGTTTATAATTAGTATCCACTTTAGGGGGAGATACTTTCAGTCTATGTTAAAACTATCTTCAATGTTCAGTATCCTGTTCCACATAAAACTTTCATGCACTAGTTTTAGCATTCATTGATTTTTATGTGAATCAGTTATAACTGATTGTTACAAAATGGTGATTTTTTTTTAAAAAAAGTAGTTTTTCTGTGTTTAATAAGTATCATTCTATTATAAGGAGAACTATTCCTACCCCTATTTATTCACTATTACTATGAACTTATAAATTCTTACATTATTTCAATGAATTACAATCCTTTCTGTCATTATTTATTTTGTTGTTTAAATGGTCCCATATTTGGCCAGTGGGACTCCCTAAAAACTCGCCCCTGTGTCCTTTTGACTTGACATGTTCCCATCACTTTTTGAGCATTTCCTCAGCCCTGGAATCAGCCATTTACCCAAAGAACCTGATGCCCTTTAGAAACCAATATTTTGCATTTGGTATGCTCATTGCCATTGGCTCATTGCTACTTGTAGGCCTTTTTAATACATAGATGAGAGTACAGATATACATATTGACATATACAGATATATGCATATATGCAACAATTTTAATATGTTTAATATACAGTATATACATTTATATGTGTTCTGGTAAACTATGTATTATTGTTTTGCCTGGACAATGTGTGTTTGTTTTTAAATTTACTTAAATGGTATTAAGCGGTATCTCATTTTATTAGTTTTTTGCTCAGGAACATAAGATTATTCTTCTTGTGTATACCTTTAGTTGTTGCTTTTAACTGGTATGAAAAATTCCACAGCATGCATCCCCTAGTGAGGAACACATATATTGCTTCCTACCATTTGCCTTCACAAAGACTGCCGCCAAATGATTATCCTTATGCCAGACCCCTACAAGCCTGTTTGAGTATTTCTGTGGGAACATGAAACAGGACTTGATGGGCCATGGGACTGCATATTTTGAATTTGACTGAATACTGCCTATTGCTCTCACAATGATTATACCAGTCTGCATGTCATCAACAATGCATGATGGTTCCTACACATACACATTCACAACAACACTTGACATAATCAAACTTTCTAATTTATATAATCAAATAGATGGTAACATATTGCATTATGTTTTACTTTGCATTTATGTGATAACTCATGAGTTTGAGCATCATTTTATGTTCTTATAGCATTTGGGATTTCTTCTGTAATGGTCCATTCATGAACTTAGCCCATTTTTCCACTAGTGTTCCTATCTTTGTCTTGTTAATTTACATGTGCTCTTTTTGAATATTTTATATTTTAGAATAAGTTAATCAAATTTATTTTAAAATTATGTTTAATTTTCAAAGTGATTATATTGCATTTGTAAACAATTTAGCAAGTAACAAAACATGGTGCTATTGTTTGGAGGTTTGTACCCCCAAACCTCATGTTAAAATTCGATCCCCAGTGTTGGAGGTGGGGCCTAATGGAAGGTGTTTGGAAGATGAATAGATTAATTCCCTCCCTGGGAGTGAGGGTGAGTGAGTACTCACTCTATTAGTTCTTGCAAGAGCTGGTGGTTTAAAAAGAGACCGGCAGCTTCCCCCACGTCGCTTCCCCTCTTGCCATTTGATCTCTGCACATGTCAGTTCCCCTTCATCTTTCACCGTAAATGAGAGCAGCCTCAGAAGCAGATGTTGGTGTCAGGCTTCTTGTGCAGCACACAACTGTGAGCCAAAGAAACCTCTCTTCTTTGTAAATTACCCAGCCTCAGGTATCCCTTATGGCAACACTAAACAGACTCAGATGCATGCAATCCTATTCAAAAGTTTGGACTATCGCTTTATGTATTCAAATCATCCTTCATGTCAGTTTTAGACATTGAAGTTATGTTCTCCAATAGGTCATCTGCCTGTTAGCTTTGGCATTGTTGTTCTTCATTCTCTTCATGACGGAACTTTTTGCCTTATTATTTTACTTTTGAAGTTTGAAATTTTCCCACTTTCAGTCTACAAAAGTAATTTCTAATCCTCATAGTTTTAATTTACACATTTAATGCTTTAATCTACTTAGAGTCTACCCTTAAATATGGTGTTAGGTAGGGATTTGGTTTCATTTTTCTCCCAATGGTAGGACGATTTTCCAAATACCATCTATGAAACAGTTCATTCTTTTTCCTTGTTTATATAATCATCATCAATGACATCTATCTACATAGGTTTATCTCTGAGCTCAATATTTTCCTCCATTGATACTTATGGCATCCCTACACCTTTTTTTATTACCATGATTAGTTAAGTTATTAATGGAGCCTTTATATGTTGACATAGATTTTGTAGTAAGTATGTCAATATTCTAAAAAATTTTGAAAAATACCTATGTGGGCCCTGTGGTGCTTGGGAGAGGGAAGGACTTTAAATTCTAGGTTGATTTCTTTGTTACTTACTTGAGTATTCTACTTCTATGTAAATATCTTTTCTTGCACTAATGTTAGTGTTTTATATTTGTCTAGGAATTTTTCCATTCCATCTAAGTTTTCACATTTATTAGCATATAATAGAATAATCTCATTTTAAAAAATTTTAGTTGTGTTCTAGTTATGCTCCCTTCTTGTACATTTTATTTGGATATTCACTCTTTTTGTTCTTGATTATTATTGCCACAGCTCTATTGTAGTAATCTTTTCAAAAAGACATATTTTTGTTTTCTTAATCTTCTCCATGGTTTTTTCTTCTCCAGTTCACTGATTTATGCTTACCTTATGTTTTGCTTCCTTGTTACTTCATAGGGTTTGCCCTGTGCCCCTTTTCCAACCTCTGTACTTAAATGTGTACTCTTTGCTTTTAACCATCTCGACTTCTTATTTATGTTTATATATCAGTAAATGTTCTTCTAAATATTGCTTCATTGTATCCTACAAACTTTGTCATGTTATTATCAATCAGTTCTTTTTTTTTTTTTTTTTTTTTTTTTTCTGAGACAGAGTCTCGCTCGGTCACCCAGCCTGGAGTGCAGCGGTGTGATCTCGGTTCACTGCAAGCTCTGCCTCCTGGGTTCACGCCATTCTCCTGCCTCAGCCTCCTGAGTAGCTGGGACTACAGGCGCCCGCCACCATGCCCAGCTAACTTTTTTGTATTTTTAGTAGAGACGGGGTTTCACTGTGTTAACCAGGACAGTCTCGATCTCCTGACCTGGCGATCCACCCGCCTCGGTCTCCCAAAGTGCTGGGATTACAGGCGTGAGCCACCGTGCCCGGCCAATCAGTTATCTTAGTATTTAAAATATTTTGTGATTTCCCTTTTAACACAACAGTTATTCAGTAATGTGTAATTTAGTTTCAAATGTGGATTTTTTAAAAATAATCATATTACAGTATATTCAGAGAACACCAATATGATATTGATCCTGTGGACTTTATCCTGTGGAAGCTTTCTTTATGGGATAGAGAGCTATGATGTTGGTCTGTCGTTGTGCCTTCATAGGTCTTTTGCTCTTTCTAGAAGGTGTTAGAATTTTCTCTTTATCTCCATTAGTTACTTAAAGTTGATTTATTTCTTCTTTCTTGAATTCTGGGGAATTTATCATCATAAATTTTCACATTTTATTTTGCATTTTTAGTTTTCATTTCTTCTTAGATTTCCATATTCTAGATGTTAGATGGCTGTTTTTATCCTCCATAACATTTGTCTTTTCTTTAGTATGTTCTCTTTATTCTTTTCTACTATTTTCTGGGTAAGTTTCTAATCTTCTAACACTAAATTAATTAGCTTTTCACATGTATCCAAACTACTATTTTTCCCTCAACAATTTATATGTTTTGGCAGTTATACTTTTACAGTTAAGGCTTTCTCTTTTATTCTTTCTTATGACTCCCATTCTCATTTCATGTTTCATCATCTTCCTTTGTGTCCTCATATCCTTAAGAATATTTGTCATGCTTACTTTAAAATCTCGGTCAGTGTGTTCCAGTAGTTTTGCTACAGTTGGTATGCTGTTGTTCAGCTTGTTGTATTTCTTTTTCAGTAGTTGTATTACTCAGGTATCTAGTCATGTTGGCTTGTGAACTCAGATTTCTTGTGGCTGTTAACTACTCTGGTCATTTGTATCGGGGAAGGACTGAAGGACAATCTCAGTCTGCTGCTGTTCTGGCAACATAATTATAAATAGCACCTACTTTTTGCTTTCAAAAGTGTCCTGGTTTGAGCAGGAATTATATAGTCAGTCTCACCGAAATCTAGGACGTAAGCTGTGTCATTGTCAGTAAGTTTAAAATGAAGGGAAGTGATGTGCCCCAGGGTAGAGAGTCTCAGGAACCATGAAACACTGACCAGGCAACTCCTCTGGGTTGTGAAAAGGAAAAACTTTAGACAAGGTAAATTTAACAGAGTTTAATAGTGCAAGAATGATTCGTGAGTTGGGAAGCTTTTAGAACCAGAACAAGTTGGAAGAACTGCAAGCTGGCAATGTGGCCAGACAGCATTATGGACAGAAAACGGAAATGAGGTCCAGAAACAGCTTTGTTGGTTACAACTGGTTACAGCTGGATGTTTTGTCTTGTTCGAATCTGTCAGCCACCCGCAATTGACTGAAGCTCAGCTGCTGTAATTGACTGAGACACAGCTATCTGTTACAAGTGTATATTCTATTCATAATTATGCTGTTAGTTTACACACTAGGTTAGCTTGCAGTTTGTTGCATAAGGACTCAAGTACAGAGGCAACCTCAGGGAAAATTTCGTTTAATTAAACAACTATATCACCTTGAAGCGCCTGAACAAAGCAGCATTGGAGGAGACAGTCTCTCTGGTTTGTAACCTGGGCTTCGGAGATGGAGGCAGGTGGAGGAGTGAAGGCCCAAGGATGGCTCTTCAGCCCTTCCCTGTTTTCATCAGCCAGCCTAATGCTCTCCTAATTTTACCGTAACTACTCCTGGTTAGTTGCTGTTGTCGTCTACGGAGACAGGCAAGGATGGTTACTATTGTTTCCAAATGGCTAAATTGCATGTTTGTTTGTTTGTTTGTTTTCTTCAGAACGGCTAATTTATTAGTTGTAGGGTTATTGTAGCTAATTTGAATAAAAATTAAGCCTACACATTCACATGGTATTTGATTGTATACAACTTAGTTTAGTTCTTTAGCTCTGACCCCATGGGATATCACTAACCCATGATGGAGTCATCAGTGAAAGTGAAATGATATCACTAGCCTATAATGGAGTCATCAGTAAAAGGTATTGTGCATGTGTATGTTCATAAAGATACACACAAATGTTAACTATAGAGTTTCTTGGACACTGTTTCTAAAGTACTGGTAGTTTCAGCTTCTGTATGTAACATCCTGTTCTTTCTGGGTCTAGTTGGATACAAAATAAATAGGTCACAAGAAGTCTACTTCTTCCTAGCTGAGTTGACTAGTAGCCAAAACTTTTAGAAAACTGTTGGATTGCCTGTGTATGAGACTGTACCAGGTTGGGCTATATTAGTTTCTAGGGCTGCTTTAACAAAGTATCACAAACCAAGTGGCTTAAGCAAAAATTAATCATCTCATAGTCCTAGAGACTAGAAATCTGAAATTGAGGTTGTCAGTAGGGTTGGCTTTTTATGAGGGCTGTAAGAGAATCTGTTTGATACCTCTTTGCTAGCTTTTGCTGGTTGCTGGTAATCTTTGGCATTCCTTGGCAGATAGACTCATCACCCAGATCTCTGCCTTCTACTTACCATAGCTTTCTTCCTGTGTGTGTTGCTGTGTGCAAGTTTTTCCTTTTTATGATGGTAACAGTTATATCGGATTATGCCTACACCAGTATGACCTCATCTTAATCACATTGGTGGCAGTGACTTCATTTCAAAATACTGTCACATCATGAGTTACAGGAATTAAAACTTCAAATACTGGATTTTCAGAAGCCATTCAATCTATAACAAGGAACAAGCGAGGAAAAGTGCTATTTGGAATAAAGGAGGAGGTAAAAGCAGAAATGGAGCAGTGAAGACCTACACAGAAAAGATGAAGCTAACACCTCTGGATATGTCCTTCACCAGTGAGCTCTGCTACCACGTAAGACTGGTGTCCCAAACCCACAGCCACTCTTATGCTGGTTGAAGCCCCTGACTCAGGCCTGCAGCTACGTGACTGTATTTGATGGGCAAAAGGACAACTCTTATGATGGGTGAAAGTAAAGAGGTGATGGAGGGACTTGAGATTCAGGAATTTAGAGGGGTGAGTGCAATATGTACCTACAACTGAAGTGGAATTTTAAATAAAGGCCACCACAAAAGGCTATCACACATTAGAACTAGGGTAATAAAGAGCTTTAACCTCAATCTGGAAGCACTGCTATTTTCACAGGCCTAAGATATTCACTACCAGCATGGAAAACCTCATACTTAATGAAAAATGACATGCCAGGTTCAAATAGTGATCTATACAGGAATATGTTAAGATCAGCAAGCTTATGTCTAGAGTAACTGCAGCTATTTGACCAAAAATGTAAGTCCAAATTATGTTTGTATCTGAATAATATGCTTTTATAATTCCTCAGCCCACAGCCAATTGATTTGATGGTACTAACCTCTGATAGAGCCACCCATGAAATGTGAGTTAAAAACAAAGATTTATATACACTTAAGTGTATATATACATATATACACATAAATACATACTTCTGTCAACATACACACATGCATACACATACACACACAGAAACATAAAACAATGAAGGAGAAAGAGAAGTTGATATTTGTAAAATTCACTTTCAGGCATATCCTTGGAAATACAGAGTATCTTTGACACTATGTCAAAATCTTCTCACCATAGGATCTATAGATAACTTTCTATTTTTTTTCAGACCATATTGGATAAAAGAGGAAGAAGTCATAAAAGAGATGCTTCTTCCTCTTAGTATATTCGTCACTCTAAGTTAGTAGTATCCAATCCCTTAGGAACCTCTCAGGTTTCCCTGTGAGACATTTCATAAATATGAGACTCTACTACTACTAGAGTGGGCCAAAGGGAGAGAGAATCCTATTTGGAGCAATGGGGAGGTAACAGGCGACAAGGAGGAGTGAAGCACTCAGCGAAAAGAACAGAGTTCATGAAACCGTAAGGGGTTCCTCACCCTCTACAGTTCTACCATCATGTGGGGCTGGTGCCCCAAACCAAACCCAAACTCGCAATCATTTTGTAGGGAGTTCCTAACTCAGGCCTACAGCTACATGGTCATATCTTCTGGGCAGGACAGACAGCCATGATGGGTGAAAGTAAGGAAGTGACAGAGGGACTTAGGAATCAAGAATTTAGAGGGGATAAGAGGCATGTTTCCTTACAGACTGCAGTTACATTAGAAATAAATGCCACTGGCCAGGCATGGTGGCTCATATCTGTAATCCCAGCACTTTGAGCGGCCAAGACAGCTAGATCACTTGAGGCTGGGAATTTGAGACCAGCCTGACCAACATGGGAAAACCCTGTCACTACTAAAAATACAAAAATTAGCCAGGTGTAGTGGTGCACGCCTGTAATCCCATCTACTCAGGAGGCTGAGGCAGGAGAATTGCTTGAACCCAGGAGGCGGAGGTTGCAGTGAGCCAAGATCGCACCACTGCACTCCAGCCTCGGTGACATTGAGACTCCGCCAAAAAAAAAAAAAAGATACACGTAGTTCGAATGAGTGATATACACATGAATATTTAAATATCAACCAGATAGTACATTACAGAGTAACTGTAGCTGTTTGATCCAAAAAGTAAGTTTAGAATTACATGTGTGTCCAACTATCTACTTTTATGTTCCTTTAGCCTGCATACAGAATTGACATCAGTGACCTATGATAGAACCACCAGTGAAATGTGAATTATAAAATATATATACACAAATATTTAAAGAAATATATATGCAGATATACATACTTCTGTCTATCTAGACACACAAACACAGGGAGAGAGAGAGAGAGAAAGAGGGAGAGAGAAAAGAGAGAGAAACAACAGAAAGATGAAGATTATGTGCTTACTCTCAGGATCATCCATGGCCATACAGAATGTCTTTTACTCCATTTATAAATCTCCTCACTATAGGCCCTGCAGGCCCCTTATCCAACTTTTTGATTAATTGGATAAAAAGGAACAGGTCAAAAAAGGGAAACTTCTTGTTATTGTCTTGTCACCCTTAGTAGCAGGCACATACTTAGGAAAGTCAGATTTCCTGTGTATGAGACATACTAGAGTGGACCAAGGGAAGAAAACCCTACGCAGAGCAACAAGCGAGTAGCAGTGGACAAGGAGCAGTGGAGCCCTTAGGGAAAAAAAAAAGAGCTAATGGCCCTGGCAGGGTTCCTCACACCCAGAGCTCTACCACCATGTGAGGCTAACACTACAAGCCCACACCCATCATCACATTGTATGGGGCAGTTTCTTGACCCTGTATGAGAGCAGAGAAGACACCTATAATGGCGAAAACAAGGCACTGATGAAGGGATTTTAGTGTCAGGAAATGAGATGCGGTCAAGGGGATTTGTATATAGAAACTGCAGCTGAATTTGAAATAAAGTAAACCACCAAATGCTTACTTTGTGCTTCATTCAGTTGTAAAGAACTAAACATCACTTGTGAGTAACTCAAACCAGAACGTGAAGTCTAGGATGTCATATTGGTGTTGGACTGTACATATATATATTTAAATTCGGTAGCACTGCCAAGTCTAAATTCAAATCAGTACCTTGGAATGGAGCTATTAGTGAACTGTGAGACAAATAAATCAATATGGATATAAGGATATATGAGCACAGGAGGAAACAATTATATACCATTTATATATACCTATAGGCACTCATATTAAATCAAGGCATGCACCCACAGGTACTGCAGAGAAATGTAAAAGTTGAGATTAGGGACGTTCCCATTCAAGGGCATTAGTAGAAAAACAAAAAACTTTGACACATCTATCTCCGTGATCTCACTATAGGATATGAAGGTGCCTTTATGTCTTGTTGAATGAATTTAGATAAAAGAAGACCACAAAATAAGAATGACTTTTCTAACTAGTCTGTTTGATACTCTGAGTAACAATCAAAAATAATTTTCAGACTCCCTATGTGTGAGACTTTATGACAATGGCTGAGGACAGCAGAGAATCCTCTTTGGAAACAGGAAAGGACAGCAGGGGACAGAAAGTAGTGAAGTCCTCAGGAGAAGAGAAAAAAGCTAACAACCTTAGAAATGTTTTCGACCCTGCAGAACTCTGCCACAATACAGGGTGGTACTCCAAACCTCAAATACCATCATATTGGATTGTGTCTTTGACTCAGACCTGCAGTGACTTTACCCTACTTGTGGACCAAGAGAGACGACCAAGAAAAGAAGTAATGGATGGCCTTACAGGCAGCCCATTTAGTGGAATAAGAGGGCTGATGACCTCCATACAAAAGTTTAGTTTTAGAAATAACAGCCACCACAAAGGCTGTCACGCATTGGGACTGAGGTCATAATAAAGAGGTTTATTGAAATCTGGAAGCATTACTATTTTCCCCAGGCTAAGACATTGGTTGCCATCATATAAATCCTCCTCTCTAATAAAAAAATGACATTTCAGAACCAAATAGTGCTATACACATGAATAGTCAGAACTTAACTGGTTTATGTGCAGAGTAATGAAAGCTAGTTTTACGAGAAAAGTAAATTTTGAATTGTGTCTCCTGTCTGACTGTATTCATTTATCATCCTCTAGTCCACCCACAACTGAGTTATCGGGCAAGAACCTGGAGGCACGTATCGATGGAAGGTGAGTTGTGCATACCTGTGTCTTTATTTATCTAACTATAACTGAGCATACAAGTATTCACACACACAGGCACATAAACAAATATATCCATCCATCCATCCATGCATCCATCCGTACACACTTCTCTCAAACACATCCACTAACAAACCCATGCACACAGTGGAAACATACAACAAGGAGACAGATGGACGGACATTTGTGGAGTTTATTCTGAGAAGCCTGCATGGCCATAGAGAGTGGTTTTTAACAGGGTTTCCAATTCTTCTCCACGTAGCCTGTGTAGGTAACATTGCATTTTTTTCTAATGGAGTCGTGAAAAGGAGCAAGTCACAGGAGAGCTGCTGCTTCCTGTTAGTGTATTTGTCACCCTTAGTTCCTAGTAAGCAGCTTCTTAAAGGACTCAGATTTCCTGAGTTTGAGAGCCTACCAGATTGACAGAAGGGAGGAGAAAATCCTATTTGCAACATGGAGGAGATAGCAGCTGACAAGGAGCAGGGAAGCCCTGGGCAGAAAAGAATGGAGCTAATGGAACATGGAATTGTCCCTCACACTCCAGAGCTCTGTTGAGGAGATTGATGCTAAAACACAAACACAAGCACAGCACCTCATTGGATGCAGCCTTTCCTTAGGCCCACAGCTACTTGCCTGTGCCTCATGGACAGGAAAGTCTAGCATGATGGGTGAAAGGAAAGACGTGATGGAGAGATGCAGGAAGTGGGCCATAGATGGGATTAGGAGGAATGCCTACACAGCGGAGCTGAATTTAAAAGAAATTCACCCACAAAAGGCTATCATGCATTGGCCAGCTCCAGTGATAGAGAGTTTCGGTGAACTCTTGAGTCAGTGAGTCATAGATAGGTGTAAAATATGTGCTGCAATCATATAAAGTATGATGTGTAGGGTAAATGGCATGGCAGATTCCAAAGAACCAAATACACACATGACTTGTGTAAGGGTAAGGCAGCTTACAGGTTGAAAAGTAGTTGGAATGTCAGGCGCGGTGGCTCACGCCTGTAATCCCAGCACTTTGGGAGGCCAGGATGGGTGGATAACGAGATCAGGAGTTCAAGGCCAGCCTGGCCAACGTTATGAAACCACATCTCTACTAAAAATTCAAAATTAGCCGGGCATGTTGGTGGCGCCTGTAGTCTCTGCTACTTGGGAAGCTGACGCAGGAGAATTGCTAGAACCTGGGAGGCAGAGGTTGCAGTGAGCTGAGATCGTGCCACTGCACTCCAGCTTGGGTGACACAGGGACATGCTGTCTCAAAAAACAAACAACAACAATAACAGAAAGAAACAAAAACAAAAAAACAAAACAAAAGCAATTGGAACTATTTTTAACTGAAAATATTACATCTAGGAAGCTATGTGTTGTCTTACTATGTACATTTTAAGTTCTTTGGCACTGCCCTGTGTTGAATTGAGAGTACCTTTTAGGAGGCTGTCCAATGCAACATGTGATATCAAGGAATACAGTTATACATGTATCTATGCATATACAACAACATACATGCATTCATACAAACAAGAGAGACTGAGTAGGGCTATTCAGTGTGACAAACATCCATGGGAACAGGGAGTTCCCTTGAAACTATTTCTAGAGTCCTCTCAGAATGAGCTTTGTATGCAATATTCTTTTGTTTTTTGGATGGAGGTAGGCAAATGGGGAGGAACTCATAGAGGGAGGCTTTTTATGTTAGTGTTTGTCACATTACCTTTCTGTGAGAATGAGAATGTGCTAGTAGTGTGGACCAAGGGAGAAGTGAATCCTGCTTGCAGCGAGAAGGAGATAGGAGTGGACAAAGATCAGAGAAATCCCAGCCAAAACAAAGAACAGAGCTAATAATCCTGGAATTATTTCACCCCCTCCAGAGCTCTGCCGTTATGTGAGGCTGACTGCCTTTGCCCATACCCATCCTCACATGGGATGGAGCCCTTGCTTGAGTCCTCCAGCTACTTGGCCACAACTCTTGGGCAGGAAAGATAACTAGGATGGGTGAAAAGTGAGGAAGTGATTGGAGGTGATAGAGAATGAGGAACTCAGATGGGATTATAGGAAGGGGGACTTAGAAAGTCAATTTGAACTGGAATTAAATGCTCTCCAACAATGCTGATACACATTGAGGTGTAGATACCCTAACTTAATCTGGATGCATCTCTATGTTCACAGCCTAAGATACTCACTGTTGGCATAAAAACTTCATTTCTAATAAAAAACAAATACCATCCCATGTCAATTTAGTGATACACATACATGTGGATAATTAAAGTGTAACTGGGGAATAACGCATAGACTAACTGTAGCTATTTGTTGCAAAACATTAGAATTACACATTGTATCTTACTCTGACCACATTTGTCCTTTAGTCCCGATCTGAATGACCTGGCGGGAGTCATCATTGAGAGAGGCCCCAGTGACAGGTGAGTTATAAAAGATGTATACATGGCCAGGTGCAATGGCTCATACCTGTAATCTGAGCACTTAGGGAGGCCGAGGCAGGCAGATACCCTGAGGTCAGGAGTTCGAGACCAGGCTGGCAAACATGGTGAAACCCTGTCTCTACTAAAACTACAACAACTAGCCAGGTGTGGTGGCAGGCGTCTCTAATCCCAGCTACTCGGGAGGCTGAGCAGGATAATTGCTTGAACCTGGGGAGGTGGAGGTTACAGTGAGCCGAGACCATGCCACTGCATTCCACCCGGGGCAGCAGGAGCGAAATTTTGTCGCAATAATAAATAAATAAATAAATAAAAAGATGTGCACACACACACACACACAAACACACAACACAAAACAGTGACTGAGAAAGAGTCTGAGATTAGTGGGATTCTCTCTCAGAAGTGTTCACGATAATACAGTGTCTTTGACACAGTTTCTTTATCATCTCACTGTATCACGTATAAATAACTTCCACAGTTTTACAGTTGTTTATGAAAAAAGAAACAGAGTGTAGAGAGAGGCTTCTGTCTATTACTGTGTTTTCACCATTTGTTAGTAGCAGTCAAATGCCTTGGAAACTCTGATTTTCTGTGTATGAGACCTACTAGTGTGGGCCGAGGGAAGAGGGAATCCTGTTTGGAGCGAGGAGGAGGTAGGAGTGCTCCGGGAACTGTGCAGCCTTCAGCAGAAAGCAACAGAGCTAAGAGCCTTGGAGGTGTTCTCCACCCTCCAGAACTCTGCCACAATGGAGGCTGGTGCTCCAAACCTCAAATAACCATCCTATTGGATTGTGCTTCTGTGTCAGACCTCTAGTTACTTGACTCTTTTTGTGGGGCTGGGGAGCCACCCATTCTGGGTGAAAGTAAGGAGGTAATGGAGGGCCTTGGGAACAGGACATTCAATGAAATAAGAGGGCTGACTACCTCCACACAAGAGTTTAGTTTGAAATAACTGCCACCACAAAGGCTGTCACGCATTGGGACTGAGGTCATAATAAAGAGGTTTATTGAAATCTGGAAGCATTACTATTTTCCCCAGCCTAAGATGTTGGTTGCCATCATATCAATCCTGCTTTCTAATAAAAAAAAAATGACATTTCAGAACCAAGTAGTGCTGTACACATGAACAGTCAGAACTTAACTGGTTTATGTGCAGAGTAATGAAAGCTAGTTTTACGAGAAAAGTAAATTTTGAATTGTGTCTCCTGTCTGACTGTATTCATTTATCATGCTCTAGTCCACCCACAACTGAGTTATCAGGCAAGAACCTGGAGGCACGTATCAATGAAAGGTGAGTTGTGCATACGTGTGTCTTTATTTATCTAACTATAACTGAGCATACAAGTATTCACACACACAGGCACATAAACAAATATATCCATCCATCCATCCATGCATCCATCCGTACACACTTCTCTCAAACACATCCACTAACAAACCCATGCACACAGTGGAAACATACAACAAGGAGACAGATGGACGGACATTTGTGGAGTTTATTCTGAGAAGCCTGCATGGCCATAGAGAGTGGTTTTTAACAGGGTTTCCAATTCTTCTCCACGTAGCCTGTGTAGGTAACATTGCATCCTTTTCTAATGGAGTGATATAAAAAGGAGCAAGTCACAGGAGAGCTGCTGCTTCCTGTTAGTGTATTTGTCACCCTTAGTTCCTAGTAAGCAGCTTCTTAAAGGACTCAGATTTCCTGAGTTTGAGAGCCTACCAGATTGACAGAAGGGAGGAGAAAATCCTATTTGCAACATGGAGGAGATAGCAGCTGACAAGGAGCAGGGAAGCCCTGGGCAGAAAAGAATGGAGCTAATGGAACATGGACTTGTCCCTCACACTCCAGAGCTCTGTCAACATAGGAGGTTGGTGCTAAAACACAAACACAAGCACAGCACCTCATTGGATGCAGCCCTTCCTCAGGCCCACAGCTACTTGCCTGTGTCTCATGGACAGGAAAGACGAGCATGATGGGTGAAGGAAAAGACGTGATGGGGAGATCCAGGAAGTGGGCCATAGATGGGATTAGAGGGAGGAATGCCTACACAGTGGAGTTGAATGTAAAAGAAATTCACCCACAAAAGGCTGTCATGTATTGGCCAGCTCCAGTGTTAGAGAGTTTCAGTGAACTCTTGAGTCAGTGGGTCACAGATAGGTGTAAAATATGTGCTGCAATCATATAAAGTATGCTGTGTAGGGTAAATGGCATGGCAGATTCCAAAGAACCAAATACACACATGACTTGTGTAAGGGTAAGGCAGCTTACATGTTGAAAAGTAGTTGGAAGGTCAGGCACGGTGGCTCACGGTGGCTCAGCACTTTGGGAGGCCAGGGCGGGTGGATAACGAGATCAGGAGTTCAAGGCCAGCCTGGCCAACGTGGTGAAACCCCGTCAATACTAAAAATACCAAACTAGCCAGGCGTGGTGCTGGGCGCCTGTAGTCCCTGCTACTCGGGAGGCTGAGGCAGGAGAATTGCTTGAACCTGGGAGGCAGAGGTTGCAGTGAGCCGAGATGATGCCACTGCACTCCAGCTTGGGTGACAGAGTGAGACTCTGTCTCAAAAAACCAACAACAACAATAACAAAAAACAAACAAACAAAACCAAATAGAAACAAAAGCAATTGGAACTATTTTTAACTGAAATTATTACATCTAGGAAGTTACGTGTTGTCTTACTATATACATTTTAAGTTGTTTGGTACGGCCCTGTGTTGAATTGAGAGCACCTTCTAATAGGCTGGCCAATGCAATCTGTGGTATAAAGGAATACAGTTATACATGTATCTATGCATATACAAACACATGCATACATGCATTCATACACACAAGAGAGAGTTGGGCTATTGAGTGTGACAAGCATCCATGGGAACAAGGAGTTCCCTTGAAACTATTTCTAGAGTCCTCTCAGAATGAGCTTTGTATGCAATATTCTTTTGTTTTTTGGATGGAGGTAGGCAAATGGGGAGGAACTCATAGAGGGAGGCTTTTTATGTTAGTGTTTGTCACATTACCTTTCTGTGAGAATGAGAATGTGCTAGTAGTGTGGACCAAGGGAGAAGTGAATCCTGCTTGCAGCGAGAAGGAGATAGGAGTGGACAAAGATCAGAGAAATCCCAGCCAAAACAAAGAACAGAACTAATAACCCTGGAATTATTTCACCCCCTCCAGAGCTCTGCCGTTATGTGAGGCTGACTGCCTTTGCCCATACCCATCCTCACATGGGATGGAGCCCTTGCTTGAGTCCTCCAGCTACTTGGCCACAACTCTTGGGCAGGAAAGACAACTAGGATGGGTGAAAAGTGAAGAGGTGATTGGAGGTGATAGAGAATGAGGAACTCAGATGGGATTATAGGAAGGGGGACTTAGAAAGTCAATTTGAACTGGAATTAAATGCTCTCCAAGAATGCTGATACACATTGAGGTGTAGATACCCTTACTTGATCTGTATGCATCGCTATGTCCACAGCCTAAGATACTCACTGTTGGCATATGAAACCTCATTTCTAATAAAAAACAAACACCATCCCAGGTCAATTTAGTGATGTACATACTTGTGAATAATTAAAGTGTTACTGGGGAATAACACATAGACTAACTGTAGCTATTTGTTGCAAAACACAATGTGTCTGACTCTGACCACATTTGTCCTTTAGTCCCAATCCAAATGACCTGGCGGGAGTCATCATTGAGCGCTGCCCCAGTGATAGGTGAGTTATAAAATAGGTACACATGCACACATATAAAATATGTAAATATGGCCAGGTAAAATGGTTCACACCTGTAATCTGAGCACTTTGGGAGGTCAAGGCAGGCGGATACCCTGAGGTCAGGAGTTCGAGACCAGGTCGGCAAACATGGTGAAACCCTCTGTCTACTAAAACTACAACAACTAGCTAGGTGTGGTGGCAGGCGCCTCTAATCCCAGCTACTTGGGAGGCTGAGGCCAGAGAATTGCTTGAACTTGGGGAGGTGGAGGTTGCAGTGAGCCAAGACCATGCCACTGCATTCCACCCGGGACAGCTGGAGCGAAACTTTGTCACATGAAAAAAAAACAAAAAACATGTACACACACACACACACACACACCACACAGAAAACAGTGACAGAGAAAGAGACTGAGATTAGTGGAATTCACTCTCAGAAGTGTTCACGATAATACAGAGTGTCTTGACACAGTTTCTTTATCATCTCACTGTATCACGTAGAGATAACTTCCACATTTTTACAGTTGTTTAGAAAAAAACAAACAGACTATAGAGAGAGGCTTCTGTTACTGTCTTTTCACCATTTGTTAGTAGCAGTCAAATGCCTTGGAAACCCCTGGTCTCTCCATCTGTTACCACATGAGGCTACTGCCCCAAAGGTAAATCCACCCTCAGATTGTATGGAGGCCCTGCCTTGGGTCTGTAGTTACTTAACCCTATCTGAGGGGCAGGAGAGACATCCATGATTGGTGAAGAGTTACTGGTGGTATTTGAACGTGAGAAGGCAGAAAATTACAAGTTCAAGCAAGGTGGGTATTTACAAACTGAAGTTGAATTTATGTAAATTTTGCCAGAAACAGTAACTTGGGGATTAGGTTTAGGAGTAAAGAAATGTATGCAAACTTGATTCATTAAGTTTTTTCCACAGGCCAAAAAATTTAATTACAAACATCTAAAACCTCATTTGCACAGAAAAATTAAATACCAGGTTTCAAATAAATAACTCATTAATGTCAATTTTTCAGGGTAACTAGATTATGAATTGTAGAATAATTTTTGCTAATTTGTATCAGAAAATTAAGTCTAAAATGACATGTGGAGTCTTGCTATCTTCATTTTTAATCCTTTAGCTATTACCCCATTGAATCAAAAAGAGTAATATGTGCTAGAGTCATCAATGATGGGTGAGATTTCAAAATATAGAGAGAAAGAAGAGAGGGATATATTGAGATTGGTAAAATTCACTCACAAATGAAGTAATAAACAACTGCACTTAAATTGTGATTCATTAGACTGTTTGTTAAGGCCCAAGAGCACCTTTACATAATATAAGGTTTTCTCGTAGGAAAAAATGATATATTAATAGTAGATTCCAAATCATTGACATATACATTTTCAGAGTTCAACCAGTTTATAAATGTAGAGCAATTGTACATAACTTCAACTAGAAAAGTATGTCTCTGAAGTCACTTGACCTGACGTGTACATTTTTAATCCTTAGCACTGGCCCAGATAAAATGACATCAGTAGTCTTTCACGACTTTGATATATCTCTGATACAACTCACCTTTCAATGGTGGTGTCACTGAAAACTACTGATGTTATTAATTTGGGTCAGTGCTAAAGGATATGTTTACACACACAGACACATATAACACACACGTATAAATGTGTCTGTGTGTATATATATACAGATATATCTTTTATCTATATATGTAGTATATAGAGATACATAAATATGTATTTGTGTATATATATACACATATCTATATACATATGTCTATATATGTGCATATTTAAATGTGTATATATAGATCTATATATACATATCTATATATATAGATATATTCTTTAGCACTGACCCAAATTAATAACATCGGTAGTCATATATATATCCTTTAATATATATGAGCATGTGTGTATGTATATATGTAAACATATATGTATATATCCTTTAGCATATATATGTGTATATATACATATATAGTTTATATATACATATGTGTGTATGTATGCAGGTATATCTTGTTTTATTGTGCTTTACTTTATTGCCCCTCAGATATTACTTTTTTATAAACTGAAGGTTTGTAGCAACCCTGCATTGAGCAAGTCTCCTGGTATTATTTTTCCAACAGCATGTTCTCACTTTGTGTCTCTGTCACATTTTAATAATTCTTGCAATATTCCAAACTTTTTATTATCATATCTGTTGTGGTGATCTGTGATCAGTGATCTTTGATGTTGCTATTGTAATTGTATTGGGGCAATACAAACCATGTCCATATTAAGATGACAAGCCTAATCAATGACATGTTTGTTCCGACTGCTCCACTGACTAGCCATTCCCCCATCTCTCTCCTTCTCCTTGGGCCTCCCTATTCCCTGAGACACAACAATATTGAAAGTAGGCCATTTAATAAGCCTATGATGGTCTCTGAGTGTCCTAGTGAAAGGAAGAGTCACATGGCTCTCACTTTAAACCAAAAGCTAGAAATGATTGTGAGGAAGGCTAGACTTCTTGCACCAGTTCAGCCAAGTTGTGAATGTAAAACAAAAACAAAACAAAAAAGCCAAAAAACTTCTTGAGGAAAATTAAGACTGCTACTCCAGTGAACATACAAATGTTGAGAAAGCAAAACAGTCTGATTGCTAATATGGAGAATGTTTTAGTGGTCTGGATAAAAGATCAAACCAGCCACAGCATTCCCTTAAGCCAAAGCCTAATCCAGGACAAGGCCCTCACTCTCTTTGATTCAGTGAAAGCTGGGAGAGGTAAGGAAGCTGCAGAAGAAAAGCTTGAAGCTAAAAGGTTGGTTCATGAGGTTTAAGGAAAGAAGCCATCTCCATAACATAAAAGTGCAAGGTAAACAGCAAGTGCTGATGCAGAAGCAGCAGCAAGTTATCCAGAAGATCTAGCTGAGATAATTGATGAAGGTGGCCACACTAAACAACGGATTTTCAGTGTAGGCAAGATGGTCTTTTATTGGAAGAAGATGCCATCTAGGACTTTTATATTTAGAGAGGAGAAGTCAACGCATGGTTTCAAAGCTTCAAAGCACAGGCCAATTCTCTTATTAGGGGCTAATGAAGCTGGTGACTTTATGTTGACGCCAACAATCATTGACTATTCTGAAAATCCTAGGGCCCTTACGAATTATGCTAAATCAAGCAAGATGGGTGACTAGAGATGCCTGGTGCTCATCTCCCCTACAAGAAAGAACCGAGGCAAGAAATACACATCTAACATTTGATTGGAGTATCAAAGGCATAGTCCTGGAGTGCAGCAAAGGAGTGGAGACACACCTTTGGTGACTGGAAGTCCCCACAGAATGGAAGCACTCAGCTTCTGCAGCCCCTTCTCCCCCATCTGAATTGAATTGGCCTAGAGACAGGAGGTACTTCTCATTGCAGGGTGAAGGTAAGCAGAAGATCCCCACCAGCCCTACTGCCATCGCAAACACAAAGTCTTTACAACAGGAGAATCTCACAGTCTTTGCAAGCCCTCAGGCCAATTTGGAGTATTACCAAGAATTGACACAGCTGCATGCACTGGACTAGGAGTACAAGGTGAAAACTTCCCACCCCTAGAGACGTAAGCTGCAGCAACACAGCACCATCTTGAGACCAGAGTCATCTCTTGAGTGTGCCCTCCTCTGGGGGCCAGTAGCCACTGTGCCTCTCCAGCGCTGGAGCTTTATCTTCAGTACACCAAGCCCACATGGGTGGGTTAAAGCCACAATCCCAGCTGTGTGGAGATTGGTCCCAGGACTGGCTGTAACTCAAGTACTGCAGAGCAGGGAAATCAACCCCCACCACCACACTTCCAGACAGAGGAATAATCTGCAGTCCCATCCAGGGTAAACTCACTCTTAAGACAGCCAAACCACTACATGCCCTCTCCCAAGTGGGAGAGGCCCCTAAGCCTCTGAGCAGCTGATACACCCCCAGGTCAGCAGAGTATGAGCCCATGCTCAGGACCTGAGAAACAGCCCTGCAGGCCCCATCCACCACAGACATGCTCCTGGCCTGCCCAGGAGCCCTCTGCCATTAATAAGGGCCTGAGCAACAGTCCCACAGGCTGTCCCCAGCAGGCACACCGCCGAGTGGGCCTTGCACCTGTGTCTCAGACCTGAGAGACAAGCAGCTGTGTATGCCCAAGTCTCAGGGCCGAGAAACAACCCTGGGAGTTTACTCTGGCCAGCAGACTGTCAGGCCAACTAAGCAGCCACATACCTACGTCCCAGCTTGAGGAACAGCCCTATAGGCCACCCCTAACAGAAACACTCCCAAGCCAACTAAGCAGCTGTGCAACCTTTCATGAGCCTGAGAAACAGTCCTGTGTCCATTCCCAGCAGATGCACCTCCAGACCAGCCAATCAGCCATGAATGCCCATGTCCTGGACCTAAGAAAGAGCCCCATGGGCTACTCCCAGAAGACATGCCCCTAGGCCAGCCGAGCAGCCTCGTGCCCACATCCTGGCTCATAGAAGCAGTCCCCTGGGCTTCCCCTGGCAGGCACCACCCAGGCCAGCTGAGCAGCAGTGTGCCCACATCCTGAGCTAGACTAGCCCTATGGACTACCCCCAGCAGTCACACATCCAGGACAGCTGAGAAGTCATTTGACTATATCCCAGGCCTGAGAAACACCCCCTCTTGGCCAGCCCTGGCAAGGATATCTTCAGTCTAGCTTAGCAGCCATGTGGCAATATATTTGGCCCATGAGATTCCCCCAGCAGATTGGCCCCAGGCCAGATGAGCAGCTGTGTACCCACATACCAGGTATGGGAAACAGCCCTTCAGGCCACTCCTGGAGTGCATGCTTCCAGGCCAAGCAAACAGCTGTGTGCCAGCATCCTGGGCCTGAGAAACTGTCCTGCAAGGCACATCTGGCAGGCATGCCCTGGTTGAGCAACTGCATCCCCATGCTCCTGGCTAGAGTGACAGCACCATGGCCAGCCGCATAAAGCCATACTCCAAGTTTTCTGACCCACTGTATGCCTGCACACACCCCTACCCTGAGAAACAGCCTAGTGAGCCCGCCTCTGGCAAAGCTGCACCACCATCACCACAAACTTCCTTAGCCTAGGCCACTGAGTAACTTGCAAACGTTACTAGTGTGGATCACAGCTGAATAAACTACATGGAGACTACACTTACTGCATCCATGTAGAAGCAAGGCCAACATACCCCAGCGAACTGACACCCAAGACCCATTCATACAAATAAATTCATACAAGTAAACCTACTCCATAAGTGACTTTTTCACCAGATGCATAGAACTCAACATAGAAACACATCAACCATGAAAATGCAAGAAAACATGTCACCTACAAAGGGAAATAATAATTATCCAGTAATAGACCCCAATCATAAACATAGGAAATGATAGAAAAAAGAATAGTCTTAAGGAAACTCAGTGAGATGTAAGGTAATACAGATAGACAAGTCAATCAGGAAAACATGATTTGAAAGAGAAATTCAGTAAAGATACAGATACCATAAAAAGAACCAAACAGAAGCCCTAAGAGCTAAACAGTTCAATGGATGAAAGGAAAAAATGCAATCAATGGCTTTACAGACAAGAACAAGCTGAAGAAATAATTTCTGAACTTGAAGACAAGTCTTTTGAAATAACACAGGCAGGCAAAAAAGAATAAAAAAGAATGAAAAAAGCCTACAGGATTTATGGAACACCATTAATTTGATCAAATATTCATATTATGGGCATTCCAGAAGGAAAAGTGAAGAGAAAATGTGAGGAAAACATATTTAATAAAATGAGAACATAAAACTTCCTAACTCTTGAGAGAGAGCTAGACATCTAGTTCCAGGAAGATCAAAGAACCCCAAATACATTCAACCCAGACATTATAGTCAAATTGTGAAAAACCAAAGACAAAAATTTTTTAAAATAGCAAGAGAAAAGTAACACACTTATAATGGAATCCCCATTAGACTAACAGCTGATTTCCCAGCAGAAACCTTAGGCTAGAAGAGAATGGGATGATATAGTCGAAGTTCTGAAAGAAAAAACAATCTTTCAGCCAAGAATATTATACCCAGCACAGCTATCCTTTACAAATGAAGAAGACATAAAATCTGTCACAGATAAACAAAAACCAAGATAATTCATCACCACTAGACCAGCCTTACAAGAAATGCCCAAGGGAGTCTTACATCTGGAAGTAAAAAGATGATAACCACCATCATAAAAACATGCAAAACTTTAAAAGTCACTGTTAGAGTCAATATTTAAAGGAGAAAGAGAAAGAGATGAAACCTTATCACTGCAGAAAACTACCCAACTTCAAAAGTAAACAGAGAGGAAAAAAGGAACAAAACATATACAAAACAACCAGAAAACAATAAAATGTCGGAAGTAACTCCTCACCTACCAATAATAACTTTGAATGTTAATAGATTAAATACCCCATGAAGGATATAGACTTGCTGAGTGGATTAAAAAAAAAGACCCAACTATATTTTATCTAAAAGAAACTCACCTTACCTGTAAAGAAACATAGACTGATAAGGGATGAAAAAAGATATTCCATGCAAATGGAAGCCAAAAGTGAACAAGAATAGCTATATTTGTATCAGACAAAACAGACTGCAAGTTAAAAACCATAAAAAGTGACAAACAAGATGATTATGTAATAATAAAGGGTTCAATTCAAGAAATATAACATAATTGTAATATGTGTATAATTATAAATATGTATGCACTCAAACACCAGAGCACCTAGATATATGAAGCGAATATTACTAGATCTAAAGAGTGAGACAGACCCCATTACAATAAGAGTTGGGCACTTCAGTATCCCACTCTCAGCATTGGACAAATCATCTAGACAGAAAATCAACAAAGAAACATCAGACTTAAACTCCACCATAGACCAAATGGACATAACAAACATATACAGAAGATCTCACCTAACAGCTACAGAATGCACATTCTTTTCATCAGCACATGAAACATTATCCAAGATAGACCATATGTTAGGCTACAAAACAAGTCTCAACAAATTTTTAAAAATTGAAATTATATCCGGTATCTTATCTTACCACAATGGAATAAAATTAGACATTCATAACGAGAGGAACATTCAAAACTATGCAGACATATGGAAATTAAACAACATGCCCTTGAGTTGCAATGAGTGAAGAAAGAAATTAAGAATGAAATTTAAAAATTCCTTGAAACAAATATAACTAGAAACACAACATACCAAAACATAAGGGACACAGCAAAAGCAGTTATTAAGAAGTATGTTTTTAGCAATAAATGCCTGGATCAGAAAAACTAGAAAACTTTCAAATAAAAATTCTACCTCAAGAAAGTAGAATAGTAAGGACAAACCAAACCCCAAATTAGTAAAAGGAAATAAATAATGAAGACCAAACAGAAATAAACAAATTGAGGCAAAAATTACAAGAGGTTAACAACAAAAAGCAGGTTTAAAAATATCAACAAACCATTAGCTAGACTAGTTAAGAAAAAGAGGAGACCCAAATAAGTAAAATTAGAAACAAAAAAAGAGACCTCATAACAGATATGACAGAAATAAAAAGAATTATTAGAGACTGTTATGAACAACTCTACAATAAATTTGAAAACCTAGAGGAAGTGGACAAACTCCTTGACCCATACGACCTACCAAGACTAAACCAAGAAGAAACAGAAAACCTGAACAGACCAGAAACAAGTAACGAGATTGAATCAGTAATAAAAAGGCTTTCAACAAAGTCCAGGACCTGATGGCTTCACCACTTAATTCTCACTTGTGAAAAGAAGAGTCATTTGCTACAGCAAACTTCATTGTTGTCCTATTTTAAGAAATTGCCTCAGCCACTCCAACCATTGGCAACCAACACTCTGATCAGTCAGCAGCCATGAACATGGAGGCAACGCCCTCCACCAGCAAAAAGACTATGACTTGCTAAAGGCTCAGGTGATCATTAGCATTTTTTAACCAATAAAGTAATTTTTAATTAAGGTATGTACATAAGTTTTTTGAACATAATGCCATTGCAAACTTAACAGGCTACAGTGTAAGGTAAACATAACTTTTATATGCACAGGGGAACCAAAACATTTGTGTGAGTTGCTTAATGCAGTTTTTGCTTTATTGCAGTGGTCTGGAATGAAACCCACAATGTCTTTGAGATATGTCTATACACATTTATGTATTATATATCTGTGTACATATTCTTTTATATATCTTCATATGCATGTATATAGAAAGAGACAGAGAGAGAAAAGAAGCTAAAAATATGCAAAATTCAGTGTTAGGAGTATCCATGAGGAAAGAGTTTCTGGTTAATGATTGTAATTTTCTTTCTTAAATTTTAGGTCTTCCAGTGAGCTAAGTCATGTTTACTATATCCTTTAGATTCATGGGATTCTTGTTATTCAAATATATTTTTCATCACTATTTTGTGTAGCAAATATCTAATGATATATTTTTGCTTTTTTTTTTCTGGTGGCTAAAGTATGTTAGAACAACTTTCCAAGTTTGAAGTTGAAGATGCTGAAAATGTTGCTTCGTATGAGTAAGTCAGTTTGAAGTTTGAAAGGAGGGAGCCATTGATGGATCTCTTATCTTTAGTTAAACAGGGCTTACACTGAGACAAGAAGGACAAAGGGAAACTATGGAAAGATATCAAAATATATGGGTGGGAGGGTACACCTTATTTACTCCAGTTGAATTCTTAGACAAGTATTATTTTGAAAAAAAATTCCATCCATTCAGAAATAAATGTTCTTCTAGTTTGAAAATGTAAAAAGTATTCTTAGAAGAAATTAATTCCATTAAAAGTTTTTTCTTAAAAAAACAGGAATGCAGAATGCTACTTAACTCATCAATAATGAACGTTTCTCATTTTTACTGGATATTGTGTGATTCCCAATTTTGTAGATTTTGCCTATGAGCAAATAGTATTGATAGCAAAAGCAAACATGTTTTGCTGACTAAAGACCTCTTTATGCTCATTGGGATTTTATTCTTATTTGTTTCTAATCTCACTAGAGTACTTCCTGTTGCACTGACCTGAAGGCATTTTATCATGTACTCACTGTAATGAAACAATACATTCTTAAACTGGCTTGTGTCTGAACTGCAGACATATTCGGGAGATTTTTCTTCTGCTTCTTTCTTGCCCAGTTGTATAACCATTCTCCAGCTTGTGTCAATGCTGGAGAGGAAGTACTGCCATAGAGGAAGTTAACTCACCGTGGTTGTAAGCTGTTGGTGTCTAAACAAAGATTGGAAGCAAAGAGGGCAAATACAAATAGTTCTTCAAATTACCCTGAATTTGCCACTGAATTAAACTGTGTGTCTGCAAATTAGCTATACGTTTTCTGTAATGGAGCTGCCCAGGGCTGAAGCAAAATTAGACAGATTAAGCAAGGCAAGCATTTCATTCTTTCCCCACTCCAAAAAAAATAAAGCAGGTTTTCGTTTTATTTTATTTTTAAGTTACAAAGTCTCATTACATAGGTATCGGAGGAATTTGCAGTAGTCCCTGTGAGAAATGCTGGTGTTTCATACCAGGGGGATGATATTGGATTTATAGTAAAAGCTGGAATCAGTGCTTGGCTTTGACATCATATATTCATTCACCTGATACTCAGCAAGTCACTAACCCTCTTTAACTTTCAGATTATTCAGATGTAAACTGGTTATAATGCTATCTATGTACTGGATATTGTATTGTAAAAAATTAGTAATAAAACTAAAATAACATGCAAAAGTACTTTGAAAACTCTGTAGCTCCGTAATAGGTTTTATTCTAAAAACTGAAAATAACATAAGAGTTCATTAAAGGAAAATCAGAAAATACAATCAACAAATCTACCCACATATAGTCATTCTTAAACTTTGATGCATGCACTTCTAAGTTCTTTAAGCATATACTTGTTTTGTTTACAGATATGAGACCATACTTATTATTATTCTTTTGTAAATAACTTTATTACTTAATGACATCATGACTATATTTTTTGTTAATATATATTCATGTGCACTTACAACATTATTTGTAACTGTTATGTAATACTTCATGATGTAAATGTGCCATAATTTATTTAATAGTCAGATATTGCTGAACAATTAAGTTTTTTACAAGTTTTTAACTGTTACAAAAAATGAATATATTTGAGGCTAAATCTCTGTATATTGTTGGTTATTTGCTTGTTATAAATTCTCAGAAGTGGAAATTCTGTGTCAAAGGGAATGATTGTGACACTATTGGTATTGATATGTGCTTTAACATCAAGATGCAAAGTGTACATTTCTCCCCTCCCACACTTTACACTAGCTATCATTGGTTTCTTTGATATTAGTAAATATATTTGTTCTAATGCACATTCTTTGAAACACCTTCATTTACCCTTTTCTGTCTTTGGACTAAAAAGTTAAATCTGTTGATCCTTTTTCTATTTTATGTAATATAAGTAATTTCTCTCAGGTTGTCTTGCTTTTCACTATATAAAACTATTTAATCTTCATGTAATCAAATGTATCTGTACTTTTCTTTGTGATTTTGCCTTTAATGTTATTCTCAGAAAGTCCTTCTTACCCCAAGATTTTAAATATATTCACCAAAATTTCTGTTTTGAATTTATTTTCTTCATTTAAATAAAATATCTGCCCTGAATTTACTTTGTCTTAAGGTATAAAGTGTAGAAATTTACTTTTCTCCTAAGTGACTCATAGTTTTCTCAGCATGAGCATGTCATCCCCCTGTATTGTCCTTACCCTGTTTTAGTGATCTAGAGTGAGCAGGAAGACCAGAGTCACTACAGTGTTTTTCGTGCGTTGTATCATGGCCACCTCCCTACCCCCAGAGTCTGTACCAGAGAAAAATGTGTCCAGTGGGAGAGATAGCACCTGCCTTCAATACAAATCCCATTTCATTAAACATGGTCTTGTTAGTGTCATGTAGCTTCCACCTTCTATTGATAAAAAATGAGTCATGTTCATAGTTAATATTTGTGCTTTTAATTCAACTTTGATATTAATATTGGAACTTTTAGTGTTTTAAGGTTTAGTATCTCATATCTTTTTTTCTCTCTCTTTTTTTTTTTGAGCCAGAGTCTCATTCTGTCACCAGGCTGGAGTGCAGTGGCACCATCTCAGCTCACTGCAACCTCCGCCTCCCAGGTTCAAGCGATTCTCCTGCCTCAGCCTCCTGAGTAGCTGGGACTACAGGCACGCACCACCACGCCCAGCTAATTTTTTGTATTTTTAGTAGGGACGGAGTTTCACCATGTTGCTCAAGGATGGTCTCTATCTCTTGACCTCGTGATCTGCCTGCCTCGGCCACCCAAAGTGCTGGGATTACAGGCGTGAGCCACCGTGCCTGGCCCCTATCTCTTTATTTTTAAACTGCCATTTAAATTTAGATTTTGTCTCTCGTGTATAGCATGTAATGCCTTTAATTTCAAAATTATCTGAGAGTATTTCTCAATATGCAATATGAGAGTAATATGTTTGTATTTGTGATTTCTGGTATGTTTGGTTTTATTTATCATCTTTTTCTTTATTAAAAACACTTTGATATTTTCTTTTTAAATTTGTCTATATTTTGCTATTACTTGATTTGTTTTTATCCCTTGCATTTTTTATTGATATGCAAGTCAGAAGCCCGTTTCTAGTCTATCAATGTTTATATTTAAATGTTTAAAAAACATAATTATACCATTTTTCTCCATCAATATCGAGAATAAAACTGGACTTGCACCTGTGAAAGATAAGAAATGCGACCTGCCTTTACTTCTATCTTCTTCCACACCTTGAATCCTAGTGTAAGAATGCCTAAAAATTCAAATCAATACTATTATTCATGATTTTATATTATTTATCTTTATTTTTAGAATCATTTATTTACATTTTCACCTGCTACATTTTTATCCTACATTAACAATTATTATTTAGACCTAACTAATTCTGAGTTTTTATTATTTACCATCTTTTCTCTGTAAGTCATCTTCCTTATTTCTGTGTTCTTCATTTTGATTCATTGCTCAGCTGACTCAAGCACTTTGAGTAACTGTTTTCAGGAAAGGTACATGGAGAATATGCTTTGAGTTGCTGCATGTTGGAGTGTCTGTCTGTTGCTCCTGAGTGTGAACAGTACTTTTCCTGGAAATTGATTTATTGAGTCATAGTTACTTCCCTGCAAACTCTGCACATAACTGCTTGAAGCTGCATTTACATAGTACACTTTTTTTAACCAAAAAAGTCTCAATTGTATTTACTTGGTATAGTTTCAGAGGACACTGAAACAGATTAAGGGGCTAAAGCCACCCAAGCCACTCCTTCATGCCTTCGTAAACTGTCAGGCTTGGTTCTGTATGCTGACATTGTCAAGTGAGTTCAGATTTATGACATTTCCTTGATACCCAGAGATCCAGTAGACTGTGGGATCGGAGGTTCTTGTAGTAAGAGAATGGCAACTTGAGGAGAGAATTCACCTCTTTTGGCCAATTGATCCTCCATCTACGTCAGCCTTAACTCTCCAAGCCTGGGTGGAGGTGGTGGGTCCAGGTGGAGGAGGGGAAGGTTAGAAGGATTGGGGATTTCCCTTATCTCAGGTTAACCTAACATCATTCATCAAAGGCCAATTTTGTTTTTTTAGCTTTTATTTTAGGTTTGGATGTACATGTGAGGTTTGTTACATAGGTAAACATGTGTCAGGAGGTTTTCTTTTTACATATTATTTCATCATCCAGGTATTAAGCTTAGTACCCAAATAGTTATCTTTTCTGCTGCTCTCTCTCCTCCTACCCTCCCCACTTAAGTAGACCCCAGTGTCTATTTCCTTCTTTGTGTTCATAAGTCCTTATGATTTAGCTACCACTGATAGGTGAGAACATTCAGTATTTGGTTTTCTGTTTCTGCACTAGTTTGCTAAGGATAATAGCCTCCAGCTCCATCCATGTTCCCACAAAAGACATTATCTCATTCTTTTTTTATGGCTGCATGGTATTCCATGGTATATACGTACCACATTTTCTTTACCCAATCTGTCATTGATGGGTACCTAGGTTGATTGCATGTCTTTGCTATTGTAAATAGTGCTGCAGTGAACATTCATATGCATGTATCTTTATAGTAGAATGATTTATATTCTTCTGGGTATCTACTCAGTAATGGGATTGCTCAGTCAAATAGTTCTGCTTTTAGCTCTTCAAAGTATTGCCATACTGCTTTTTACAGTGGTTGAACTAATTTACACTCCCATCAACAATGTATAAGTATTCCCTTTTCTCTGCAACCTTGCCAGCATCTGTTATTTTTTGGCTTTTTAGTAATAGCCATTCTATTACTAAATAGCATGTGAAATAGTATCTCATTGTAGTTTTGATTTGCATTTCTCTAATCTGTGATATTGAGCTTTTCTTCATATGCTTGTTGGCCACATGTATGTCTTCTTTTGAGAAATGTCTGTTCATGTCAAAGGCCAATTTTGTCAGTGCCCCAGTTCTGCTCAGTATCTGCCCTCTTTGTTCTCTAGTCTTAGGCACAGGCTGTGAGCATTGTCTCAGGATTCATGGCTCTTGGGGTGGAATTTGAGTCCTGTGTTGGAGGCTTCAGTATGACAGAAACTTCCTGAAGACTTCTCCTACTGAAGCCTCCTTTGTTGGAGGCTTCTCCTCCTGAAGAGCCTCCAACACAGGAGACTTCAGTAGGACAAAAAAATTGTTCCTCATCAGCTACCTTGTCTCCAGCCATAAGGTAAAATGAGGCATTACTGGAGGCTCCATCAAACAGGTTCTCCTTCCTTTGACTAATGGAAGCAGCCTGGTCTTTCGGGTGTTTCTCCTTTGAAGTATATCTTACTAAAATGCCTTACCTCTGAAGTTCATTTGCAACCTCATATGCAACTCTTGCTAATGTGTATCTGTTCACTAGGTGTCTAGTCTGAGGAGATGACAAGAGCATCATTTACTCCCTGTGCTCATTCCTGAAACACCTTATTTTATGGCAGTGGAAACTGAGATCTGGTCAAAGTTTGATGACTTGCCCAGGCTGGCATTAAAATACAGTTCTCTTCTATCACCCTTTTCTGTCTTCATGCTATACTCCTTGAGTTGATGACCACAAGTTTAAGTTTAGTATTGCCATAAAGTTGGGGTTGGGGCTTTGTATGCAATGGAAATGTTACTAAACATCCAAAGTTTACTGTCTTATTTGCATATATTCTGGATAGCAAAGTAAAAAGGTAAAGTACTCATGGAGCAGGAAGAATAAAATTTTAGCAATTAGTAAAAAGTATTTTGTTATACAACTTCTGAATAATTTTATTTTAAAATTATATTTATAAAGGCCTTTGTTTTTTGGTTAAATTTACAATATAGGTTAGAAGAAATCTGATTAATTTTATTTTTACTTCTTTTTGCAGCAACAAGATTAAGAAAATTGTGCGTTCAATTGTATCATCCTTTGCATTTGGGTATGTGAGACATAGAAAACACCATGTATTAAATATATGAGACTTGGCTGGGCACAGTGGCTCACGCCTGTAATCCCAGCACTCTGGGAGGCCGAGGCGGGTGGATCACCTGAAGTCAGGAGTTCAAGAACAGCCTGGCTAACATGGTGAAACCACATCTCTACTAAAAATACAAAAATTAGCCAAGCATAATGGTGGGTGCCTGGAATCCCAGCTACTCAGGAGGCTGAGGCAGAAGAATCGCTTGAACCTAGGAGGCATAGGTTGCAGTGAGCTGAAATTGCACCATTGCATTGCAGCCTGGGTGACAGAGCAAGACTCCATGTAAAAAAAAAAAGAAAAAAAAATATATGAGTCTCATATATGTGAGACTTAATACTTCAATGAGGAACACTGAAATCAAATAACAAAAAACCATTTTTTGTTATATATATATGTCTCATATATATGTTATATAACATGTTATATATGTTTTGTTTTGTTACATATATAACATGTTATATATAATATATAATATATGATATATATTTATTATGTATAATTAATATATAATTATAAATAATTATATATTAATTATAAATATATAATATTATATATAACATGTTACATATATTTTGTTATATATGTCTCATATATGTTATATACATATATAAGTCTCATATATATCTTTGTTATATATATATGGGTCTTAATACTTCAATGAGAAACACTGAAATCAAATAAGAAAAAAGCATTTCCACTGTCCATCAGTTGCTAAGTAGCCATGTGCCCCATCTAATGTAATCTAATTTATCATGGAATTTTGGTTTAAACTGGACATTCAGACTTGCAAATAAATGGCTTTTGCCTAAGATTAATAGTAACATATTAATATTGTTTTTCTTCCATCTGCAAAGTAGAAAACAATATAATATTGTTTTTCTTCCATCTGCAAAAGTGACGTTAATGAAAATCAAATGTTAAAATTCTATAATTATAAGTAAAGTGTTTTATTAAGTACCTTATACATCTAGAATTACTCTTTAATTCCGGAAACAATTTACTTAGACTCTTCTCTACATAAGAGTAAGATTTCATACTATGATATAGATTTATGCAATATAATTGTTTCCTTTTGAATTAATAATATTTGAATTTCAGCTGCAAGTTTTTAAAAAAGTACTTCGAAGACTAATTCATCTTCATAGATTAGGCAAATAGTCTAATCAGTTTATGGAGAAAGTATTTAGAATATGTAACAGGAAGTGGCAGGAGGTACTGTAGAGTTCAAGACTCATATGCCCATCACTATGCTAGAAGTACCCATAAATATGGAATCATGTACTTGTTGAAAATGTCACTGATGGGCTGGGCGCAGTGGCTCACGCCTGTAATCCCAGCACTTTGGGAGGCCAAGGCGGGTGGATCACGAGGTCAGGAGATTGAGACCATCCTGGCTAACACGGTGAAACCCCGTCTCTACTAAAAATACAAAAAATTAGCCAGGCGTGGTGGCGGGTGCCTGTAGTCCCTGCTTCTCTGGAGGCTGAGGCAGGAGAATGGCCTGAACCCAGGAGGCGGAGCTTGCAGTGAGCAGAGATCGCGCCACTGCACTCCGGCCTGGGGGACAGAGCAAGACTCCATCTCAAAAAAAAAAAAAAAAAAAAAAAAAGAAAATGTCACTGATGAAAAATCTTGGTCTTTTAAGAGCTTATGTTACTCATGCTTTCATTTGGTTTTTATTAATAAATTCTTTAGAATTATCCAGATTAATGAGGGTTTATTTTTTATGAGAAATTGGTATAAACTTCTTAGGAAATTCTCAAATTTTAAGAAGAGTTTGCAAACAGACACAGGTGATTTTAATTCAGTTTTACTTTTCTCTCTTGAGGTGTTGGTCTGATGTGTCTACTATAAAAGGGCATGATAATATCTTGTGAAGTGGTTTGGTGAGAATTTTGTTTATTAAGAACTGCTTCTGTTGGGTGAAAACAGTGATTTTTCTGAGATTCTAAGGCATTACAGTTTTTCCTGCCACTGGGCAGCTTGATACTAAATAATAACATTTTGGTACCTGATCAGTGGCCTAAATATAGTATAGCTATAGAGACAAACGCCCCTTTATCTTTGCATTTATTTATTTATTTATTTTAGAATATTTGGAGTTTTCCTGGTCTTACTGGATGTCACTCTCCTCCTTGCCGACCTAATTTTCACTGATAGCAAACTTTATATTCCTTTGGAGTATCGTTCTATTTCTCCAGCTATTGCCTTATTTTTTCTCATGGATGTTCTTCTTCGAATGTTTGTAGAAAGGTAAGTTTGATTATTTTTATAATGCATTAAGCTATTTTGTACTTTTATAAGAAGCACTTTGGGAGGCTGAGGTGGGAGGATCCCAAGGTCAGGAGTTCGAGACAATCCTGGCCAACATGGTGAAACCCCGTCTCTACTAAAAATACAAAAATTAACTGGGCGTGGTGGTGGTTGCCTGGAATCCCAGCTGCTTGGGAGGCTGAGGCAGGAGAATCGTTTGAACCTGGGAGGCAGAAGTTGCAGTGAGCCGAGATCACGCCATTGCACTCTAGCCTGGGTGACAGGGCAAGACTCCATCTCAAAAAAAAAAAAAAAAAAGAAGCATTTTAAAATAATTAACAGGAGCATTCACCACAAACTGACTTAAGGGCCTTTGGGCCTTATGAGAACATTGGCGGTAGTCTGGCGGTACCCCCCTTGGCCTGTGTTTGAGGTGGCCATGGATTGATGCTCCTCTGCCTTTGGACAGGGGTGGAAAGAGTGGGAGGGACTGCATCTTGTGGTTTGAGTGACAGCTCAGCCATAGCACAATAAAACACTAGGTAGACTTTTAAAGTTTTTGATCTAGGCCCTGATTCCCAGACAGCACCTTTGGATCCACCTGGAGGCTAGGAGAACTTGCCATCCTGAAGAGAAGGACACAGGCCTGGCTGTTTTTACCATGTGATGACTGTAGAGCCCCAGGGCCTTCAGCAAACTTCTGCAATAGCTAAGGAGTGGTTACAGCAGGTCTTGGGCAAGACCCAGTGCTGTGCTGGCCTCAGGTCTGACCCAATGCAGTCACAGTAGTGGTGGCCACAGGGGTGCTTGTGTCACTCAACCCCAAGCTTTAGGTGCCTCAGAAGAGAGAGAGAGAGACTCTGTTTGTTTGGGAGAAAGTAAGGGAAGAAAACAAGAGTCTCTTTTTGGTAATGCAGAGAATTATCCTGGCTCTTGTCCAAGACGATTAAGGCAGTACCACTATGAGTCTGCAAGAACCACAGAGTTTAGGAGGCTTGGGGTGCCCCCTAAAGCAGATACAGTTTAGATCACAATATCCAAGTTCTTCAAATATCTGGAAAGCCTTCCCGAGAAAGATGGGTACAAACAAGCCCTGACAGTGAAAACTACAATAAATACAGTGAAAACTACAATAAATACCTAACTCTTCAATGCCCAGACACCAAAGAACATCTGCTAGCATCAACACTCTCCAGGAAAACATGACCTCACCAAATGAACTAAATAAGACACCAGGGGCCAATCCTGTAGAAACAGAGATATGTGACCTTTTAGACAAAGAACTCAAAATAGCTGTGTTGAGGAAACTCAAAGAAATTCAAGATAACACAGAGAAGGAATTCATAATTCTATTAGATAAGTTTAACAAAGAGATTGAAATAATTTAAAAGAATCAAGCAGAAATTCTGGAGCCAAAAAATGTAATTGGCACGCCAGAGAATGCATTAGAGTCTTTTAATGGCAGAATTCATAAACCAAGAGAAAGAATTAATGAGCTTGAAGACAGGCTATTTCAAAATACATAGAGGAAACAAAGGAAAGAATAAAAAACAATGATGCATGCCTACAGGATCTAGAAAATAGCCTCAAAAGGACAAATCTAAGTGGTATTGGCCTTAAAGAGGAGGTGGGGAGTGTAGAAAGTTTATTCAAAGGGATAGTAACAGAACGTCCCAAACCTACAGAAAGATATCAATATCCAAGTACAAGAAAGTTACAAAACATCAAGCAGATGTAACTCAAGACTACCTCAAGGAATTTAATAATCACAGTCCCAAAGATCAAGGATAAAGAAAGAATCTTAAAAGCAGCAAGAGAAAAGAAACCAATAATATACATTGGAGCTACAATATATCTGGCAGCAGACTCTTTAGTAGAAATGTTTCAGGCCAGGAGAGAGTGGCATGACATATTGAAAGTGCTGAAGGAAAAAAACATTTACCCTAGAACAGTGTATCCAGTGAAAATATCCTTCAAAGTGAAGGGGAAATAAAGACTTTTCCACACAAAAGCTGAGCGATTTTGTCAACACCAGACCTGTCCTAGAAGAAATGCTAAAGGGAGTATTTCAATCAGAAAGATAAGGACATTAATGATCAATAAGTAACAACCTGAAGGTATAAAACTCACTGGTAATAGTAGGTATACAGAAAAATGCAGAATGTTATAACACTGTAACTATGATGTATAAACTACTCTTATTCTAAGTAGAGAGACTAAATTATGAGCCAATCAAAAATATTAACTACAACTTTTCAAGACATAGTGGTATAATAAGATATAAATAGAAATAACAAAAAGTTAAAAAATAGGGAGACAAAGTTAAGTTGTAGAGTTTTTATTAGTTTTCTTTTTACCTGTTTATGAAAACAGTGTTATTATAAGATTAAAATAATGGATTATAAGATAATATTTACAAGCCTCATGGTAACCTCAAACCAAAAAACATAACAATGGATACACGAAAAATAAAAAACAAGAAACTAGATTATATCACCAGAGAAAATTACCTTCACTAATGGAAGACAGGAAGGAAAGAAGGAAGAGAAGACCCCAAAACAACCAGAAAACAAATAACAAAATGACAGGAGTAAGTCCTTACTTATCAATAATAACATTGAGTGTCAGCAGACTAAACTTTTCAATCAAAAGACAGAGTGGATGAATGGATGAAAGAACAAGACCCATCCAGGCATGGTGGCTCACGCCTGTAATCCCAGCACTTTGGGAGGCCGAGGCAGGCAGATCACAAGGTCAAGAGCTAGAGACCATCCTGGCAAACATGGTGAAACCCTGTCTCTACTAAAAATACAAAAATTAGCTGGGTGTGGTGGTGGGCACCTGTAGTCCCAGCTACTCAGGAGGCTGAGGCAGGAGAATCGCTTGAACCCGGGAGGCAGAAGTTGCAGTGAGCCGAGATGGTGCCACTGCACTCCAGCCTGGTGACAGAGCAAGACTCCATCTCAAAAATAAATAAATAAATAAATAAACTAAAAAGACCCATTGATGTGTTGCCTACAGGAAACACTCTTCTCTCATAAAGACACACGTAGGCTGGAAGTGGTGGCTCACTCCTATAATCCCAGCACTTTGGGAGGCAGAGGCGGGTGGTTTACTGGAGGTCAGGGGTTCAAGACCAGCCTGGCCAATATGGTGAAACCCCGTCTCTACTAAAAATACAAAAATTAGCTGGGTGTGGTGCCGGGTGCCTGTAATTTCAGCTACTGATGAGGCCGAGGCAGGAGAATCACTTGAACCTGGGAGGCAGAGGTTGCAGTGAGCTGAGATCACGCCACTGCACTCCAGCCTGGGTGACAGAGTGAGACTCAGTCTCAAAAAAAAAAAAAAACCCTAAACCAAAAACATGCTAATATATCTGACAAATATTGATGCAAAAATCCTCAACAAGATACTAGAAACTGAATTCAACAATATATGGGAAAGATCATTCATCATGACAAGTGGGATATCTCTCTGGGATGCAAGAATGGTTCAACATTTGCAAATCAACCAATGCGATATATTATATCCACACAATAAAGGATAAAAACCGTAAGATCATTTCAGTTGATGCTGAAAAAGCATTTGATAAAATTCAACATCCCTTCATGGTAAGCACCCTAAAAAAACTGAGTATAGATGTAACACACCTCAACATAATAAAAACCATATATGACAGACCCACAGTCAGTACCATAATGAATGGGGAAAAACTGAAAAGCTTTCCTCTGCCATCTAGAACACAATGAGGATGCCCACTTTTACCACTGTTATTCAACATAGTACCGGAAGTCCTAGCTAGCACCATTATAGAAGAGAAAGAAAGGGAATAAAAAAAGAAATCCAAATTGGGATGGAAGAAGTAAAATTATCCTTGTGTTTGCAGATGATACATTTTATTTGGAAAATACTAAAGACTCCACAGAAAAAACTATTAGAATTGATAAATTCGATAAAGTTGCAGGACACAAAATCAATATACAAAAATCAGTAGCATTTCTACATATCAACAGTGAACCATTTGGAAAGGACATTTAAAAAGTGGTCCTATATACAGTAGCCACAAATAAAATTAAATACCTAGAAATTAACCTAACCAAAGAAGTGTAAGATCTTTATAATGAAAATGGTAAAACACTGATGAAAGAAATGGAAGAGGACACCAAAAAATGGAAAGAGATTCCACGTTCATGGATTGGAAGAATCAATATTGTTAAAATGTCCATACTATCCAAAGCAATTTACAGATTCAATGCACTTCCTGTCAAAATATGAATGACATTCTTCACAGAAATAGAAGAAACAATCTTAAAATTTATATGGAGCCACAAAAGACCCAGAATAGCCAAAGCTATTCTAAGCAAAAAGAACAAAGCTGGAGGAATCACATTACCTGACTTCAAATTATACTACAGAACTATACAACCAAAACACCATGGCACTGGCATAAAAACAGACACATAGACCACTGGAACAGAATAGAGAACCCAGAAACAAATCCACACACACTTACAGTGAACTCATTTTTAATAAATGTGCCAAGAACATACATTGAACAAAAGGCATCTCTTCAACAAATGGTTCTGGGAAAACTGGATATACACATACAGAAGAATGCACCTAGACCCCTACCTCTCACCATATACAAAAATCAAATCAACATGGATTAAAGACTTAAATCTAAGACCTCAATGAAACTACTATACTATAAGAGAACATTGGGAAGAATCTCCAGGACATTGGTCTGAGCAAAAATTACTTGGGCTATACCCGATAAGCACAGGCAACCAAAGCAAAAATGGGCAAATGGGATCACATCAAGTTAAAAAGCTGCTTCATATCAGAGGAAACAATTAACAAAGTGAAGAGACAGCCCACAGAATGGGAGAAAATAATTGCAAACTACCCATCTGAAAAGGGATTAATAACAAGAGTATGTAAGGAGCTCAAACAACTCTCTAGGAAAAAATCTAATAATCTAATTTTTTAAATGAGCATAAGATTTGAATAGGCATTTCTCAAAAGAAAACATACAGGTGGTAAACAGGCATATCAAGAGATGCTTAACATCATTGATCATTAGAGAAATTCTCAGTGTAGAAAACTACAATGAGATATCATCTCACCCCAGCTAAAATGGTTTATATCCAAAAGTCAGGCAATAACAAATCCTGACAAAGATGTGAAGATAAGAGAACCCTCATACACTGTTGATGGAAATGTAAATTAGTAGAACCAACTGGAGAACAGTTTGGAGGTTACTCAAAAAACTAAAACTAGAACTACCATATGATCCAGCAATCCCACTGCTGGATAGATACTCACAAGAAAGGAAATCAGTATATAGAAGAGATATCTGCATTCCCTGTTTGTTGCAGCACTGTTCGTAATGGCTAAGATTTGGAAGCAATCTAAGTGTCCATCAACAGATGAATGGATAAAGAAAATATAGTACATATACACAAGAGAGTATTATTTAGCCATAAAAAACAATAAGATCCTGGCCAAGTGCAGTGGCTCACGCCTGTAATCCCAGCACTTTGGGAGGCTGAGGTGGGCAGATCACCTGAAGTCGGGAGTTTGAGACCAGCCTGACCAACATGGAGAAACCCCATCTCTACTAAAAATACAAAAATTAGCTGGGTGTGGTGCCGGGCGCCTGTAATCTCAGCTACTCTTGAGGCTGAGGCAGGAGAATCGCTTGAACCCGGGAGGTGGAGGTTGCAGTGATCTGAGATCACGCCATTGCACTCCAGCCTGGGCAACAAGAACAAAACTCCATCTCAAAAAAAAAAGAGATCCTGTCATCTGGAGCAACATGGATGGAACTGGAGATCACTATGTTTGTTAAGTGAAATAAGCCAGGCACAGAAGGATAAACATCACATGTTCTCACTTATTATGGGGCTCTTAAAAAAAAAAAAGACAATTGAACTCATAGACCTAGAGAGTAGAAGGATGGTCATCAGAGGCTGGGAATGGTAGTAGGGGCTTGGGGGTGGGGAGGTGGGGATGGTTAATAGGTACAAAAAAATAGACTGAGTAATGCCTACTATTTGATAGCACAACAGATTGACCATAGTCAACAATAACTTGATTGTATATTTTTAAATGACTGAAAGAGTGTAATTGACTGAAAGACAAATGCTTGAGGGGATAGATACCCCATTGTCCACAATAAGGGTGATTATTACACATTTAGTTATATCTCTTATTATACTTGAATTGCCATGTTGGTGTTTTAGTCACATATAAGTGTCAAATGATGAATATAATTTTATTGTTTGAAAAATTCCCATGAATGTTATATTTTTCCCTTAGTCTACTCTAGAAAATACATTTTAAATAATTCATGATAGTAGAATTCTTAATGGGGATGAGTCAATAGTTTGTGGTCTTTAAATATTCCTCTCTCTTCTTGCAGGGGAGAATGAACTTTTTTTTTGTTTTATATTACAGGAGACAGCAGTATTTTTCTGACTTATTTAACATTTTAGATACCGCCATTATTGTGATTCCTCTGCTGGTTGATGTCGTTTACATTTTTTTTGACATTAAGTTTCTTAGGAATATTCCCAGGTATGAAACGTAAGACTTACCTCTCTTAAAGTTTTTCATTAACTTTAGCATTTTCTGTGGCTTTTATTCTATATAATCTTTTCAACTTCAAATGTTCTCATTCTATACCAAATACATTGCTTTAAAATGAAATGTTTAGGTAAATTCCCACATACTTTGAAACTAAAAGATTGCGATATTTAGGGACCAGTGAAGAGTATACACACTAAGTACCATTAATTGAATAAAGAAGATGCAGTACCCAAAGAAGGACTTCTACTAACTTTAACTTCTCTACATTTTGAAGTTCTCATCAAATTCCCATTTGTATCATTTTTTGGCCTTTTGGCTAAGATCAAGTATAATATTCTTATCAGTTTAATATCTGCTATATCAAAAAAATTTATACTGAAAACAATTCCCCTCTGTGCTTTAATTACAAATCCCTTACACATAGTGTTCTGTCTGGATTTTTCCTACAGCCAAGAGGGAATTTATTTGAGCATAGGCAAAATTTGAGTGACTTCAATCATGAGTTTCTAAAAATTAGCAAACAGAACAGAAACTAGGAGATGACACATGTAGCAACACAATGGTAGAGTTTTGCAGTATAGTTGTGGTAGAAACAAAGCTTAGGCAAAGTTAGAACTGTTAGGGATTAGGAAACTAAAGAGTGTATGAGGCCCTGATGACTTTTTTTTCTTTTTTTACTGTGACAATGAGGAAAATGAAAGAGCAAATGTATACTGGGATGTAGATGGTGGCTTCCTAAGCTTGTTCATGGGTCAAATAGCTGATTTCTTTTCGTACCCTAGCTTCCCTGGACTACAGCTCAGGCCCCAACTAAAAGCATGTTAAGTGATAGGCTTTTGGAGTTATTTGAAAATAACCTCAGCCAATGTGGTCCTCTGACTAGAAACCTCAGCATCACTTGACAGCTTGCTAGAAATATAAGAAAAAAAATACCTTAGGCCCCACCCTGGACCCACTGAATTGGTATCTCTGGGACCCAGCAATCTGCAGCTTAACAAGCTTTTCCAGATGGCTCTTATTGACATGTGCCCAAATCAGAGAAGCACTAGTCCATACCATCAGTTCTCTGCTTTGGTGTTTCTGATGGTAGGAGAGATACCAGCTAGCACACTTTGGAAGTATCTCAATCTGTTGCCTGCCTGATGTGCATTAGCAGCTGTAGTGAACATCTGTTACTCATGGGAATAACAAAGATGAACAAGAATAATCGATTTGTTTTGATGTGGAAAAATTGAAAATGCTAGTCTTAAATCCCAAAATTAAATTTACAAATGCTAAGAGTCTATTGTATCACTATTTCTCTAGACCAGAATTTCTCAGCCTCAGCATTACTGACATTTTGGGCCAGATCATTGTCATAAGAGGGTGATGAGCAGTTATATTAATTGCAGGATGTTTTAGCAAAATTCCTGGCCTCTATTCACTAGATGTAAGTAACACACAGACACACACACACGCACGCACGCCAGTTGTGAAAACCTAAATGCCTCCAGACATTGCCAAATATCCCCCAGGTAGGTAATTGGAGAGAGGAGGGAAAATTGCCTCTGGTTAACAACTGCTGCTCTAGACATAGTTTATATTGATAAAATTCTGTTTCTGAAGCAAAAATTGATCTTTTTAATTTATTGTTAGATGGACATATTTAGTTCGACTTCTACAACTTATTATTCTGATAAGAATTTTTCGTCTGGTTCATCAAAAAAGACAACTTGAAAAGCTGATGAGAAGGCTGGTAAGTGAGCAAAACATGCTTATGATTCAGAAAAATATTTTGTATTTTGGGACCCATTGGCAAGCGTTGATATCTATACTGTATAATGTTTCTTATTTTTATGTTGATGAATGTTTCACAAACTAATGATGATTTTAAACTCTCAGGTTTCAGAAAACAAAAGGCGATACACAAGGGATGGATTTGACCTAGACCTCACTTACGTTACAGGTTTGTGACACTTAACTGTTGATTTACTTGTATTACTTCACTTTTTCTTGTAATTGTATTTTTTTTTTGCCTCATCTAAGACATATTCATTTGAAATATTCTTTATTCAAGAGGATATATGCCACTGTGATAGTGTGACATATTTGTGGTTTAGCCCTGGCAATGGAAGATCTGCATGTCTTCTCAATTCAGGACTACTCAGTTGCAGCATAGGAACTTGAATGGATTTTCAGCTGACTCCATTTGAGTTTCAATTTATTAACTTCTAGTAGTTATTTCTGAGTCCCAAGGATCCTACAGAGACCTCTTCTCATCCTAGAGCCCCAGAGAATGAGGTCAGTGCTTTGTAGATCTCAGGTTTTCTGAGTCAGAGGGCTGCAAAGCACCTTGGGAGTTCCCACCTTCACTGGTGCCCAGAACTCTTGGATTTTTTCAGGTATTTAAGATAAGAAATAAATTCTAAGAACAGGGGGAACTTCAGACTGAGGCCATCATAAGTACATGGCATACAGTTAGAACTAGTGGAGACTTAAGAACGCCATGCCAGTTTAATGGTCATTGTGCTGGATAATTTAATATGTTATTTGATTATCCTGAGTATTAGCTTTTTTCTGTCAACCTCAATCTTAAAAGGTTTTTTCTGTGAAAATGGAGTCTGATCATGTATAAATTAATTTTTTCTGTGTTATATGAAATCTATAATAATGTTTGTAATAGTGATGATTTTGACTTTCAGAACGTATTATTGCTATGTCATTTCCATCTTCTGGAAGGCAGTCTTTCTATAGAAATCCAATCGAGGTAAGGGTCTTTATCTGACAAATACTCATTTCTCAGTGAATGTAGACTGTGTAGTCATAAGTTTAATATTGACCCAGATATGGCAGTATTCTTTTAAAAATGTATTCTTTCAAGTAAAAAAATCATAATGGATTGATACCAGTTACAATTGTGCCAGTAGTTACAAACCACCCCAAAACTTACTGGCTTATAACAGCAACTATTTATTTGGCTCATGATACTATGGTTTGTGAATTTGGGATGGGCTTAACTGTCCAATTCAGGTGCTTGCAGAAAGGATTTCCTGTCTCAACTAAGCTCATTCATGTATCTGTGGGCAGCTACTGGGTCATCTGAGGACTGGCTAGTCTAAAATGACTTGGATATCCTCAGCTGACAGAGCCACTGCATGCTACATGCACCCCCCAAGGCCCAAGGCCCATCCCATCTGGCACCCACTGCTGCCAACAGCCCCACCCCCTTCACCAGCAGAGCCACCATATGCTGCATGCACTTCTAAGGCACTGAGGACTGGCCTGCCTGGTGCCCACCCTGCTGTTGGCAATACCCCACAACTAGCAAAGCCACTGCAGCTAGCATGCATATGCCTAAGGCCTGAGAACTAATCTGAATGATGGCTCTCACACCAAGAAAAGCCATACCACTGTCTCCACAAACACTCACCATCAGGACACTGAGGCACTCATGACACCACTGAATGCTGATTACAGCCAAAAAAGTCACCTGAAGACTATATTACTGCACCCACCCAGAACCAAAGTCAAATTACCCTACTCAGTGAACACTATAGGAGACAACTATTGGAAAAACTATTTATCTATGAAAGCTCCCTAACATTGGAAGAGGCAACTGTTCCCCCAGATGTGCAAAAATCAGTTTAGGACCACAAGAAACATGAAAAGCAAGGAAACATTACACCTCCAAAGAAACACAATAATTCCCCATTAACAGACCCTAAATTTAAAGAGTATATCAAATGGCTAAGAAGGAATTCAAAATAATGATCTTAGGGAAACTCTATGAGATACAGAGAATACAGATAGACAAATCAATGAAATTAGAAAAACAATTTATGATCTTATGAGAAATTCAACAAGGATATATATGTCATTAAAAACCAGACAGAGATCATGGAGCTGAAGAATTTAAGGAATAAAATAAAAATACAATCAAGAGTCCAGGTGCAGTGTTTCCCACCTGTTATCCCAGCACTTTGGGAGGCCAAGGCAGTGGATCACTTGAGGCCAGGAATTCAAGACAAGCCTGATGAACATGGCGTAATCCTGTCTCTAAAAAATACAAAAATTAGTTGGGTTTGGTGGCGCATGCCTGCAATCCAAGCTACTTGGGAGGCTGAGACACCAGAATTGCTTGAATCCAGGAGGTGGAGGTTGCAGTGAGCCAAGATTGTGCCACTGCACTCCAGCCTGGGTGGCAGAGTGATACCCTGCCTCAAAAAAAAAAAAAAAAAAATACAATCAAGAGCTTTAAAAACAGACGTGGGAGAGATATGGCCAAAATCTAGGAAGCTCAAAGGTTCTCAAATAGATTCAACCCGAAAAGGTCTTCTCAGAGGTGAATAGTAGTCAAACTGTCAAAAGTCAAAAAGAGGGAATATTCATCAGGTGCGGTGGCTCACACCTGTAATCCCAGCACTTCAGGAGGCTGAGGCGGGTGGATCACTTGAGGCCAGGAGTTCAAGGTGAGCATGGCCAACATGAAGAAACTCCATTTCTACTAATAATACAAAAAAATTAGCTGGGTGTGGTGGCGTGAACCTGTAGTTGCAGTTACTTGGGAGGCTGAATCACGAGAATTGCTTAAACTCAGGAGGTGGAGGTTGCAGTAGGCCAAGATCACACCACTGCACTACAGCCTGGGTGACAGAGTGAGACTGTATCCAAAAAAAAAAGGAAATGTTAAAAACAGCAAGAAAAAAGCATTAAGTCACATATAAGGGAACCTCCATTTGATTAACAGCCACTCCAGCCTGCCAGCTATGGAGAATACAGACAGTCTGGACAAGGAAGAGTTCCCCACAACACAGCACAACTGGCTTGCCAGATCATGACCAGACTGCTTCTTTAAGCAGGACCCCAATCCATTCCTCCTCACTGGGCAGGAATCCCTGCAGGGGCTTTAACCACTCCAGCAACGGTTCTATGGACAGAGCTTTGATCCCTCCCTGAAATGGAGCTCCTGGCGGGAGGGGCAGCTGCCATCTCTGCAATTTGGTCAACTCAGCCACTCCAACCTGCTGGCTTTGGAGAATACAGGTGGTCCGGAGGAGGAAGGATCCCCCACAATGCAGCACACCTGCTCTACCCCAAAGCAGCCAGACTGTTTCTTTGGATGGGTCCCTGATCCCATGCCTCCTGACTGGGTGAGAATGCCCAACAGGGGTCTCCAGCCACCTCCTGCAGGTATGTGCGGGCTGGCGACAGGTCAGTATCCCCCTGGGATGGAGCTTCCAAAGGAAGGAGCTGGCTGCCATCTTTGCTGTTTCTCAGGCTTCACTGGTAATACCTCATTCAGAGTCTATGAGGAACTTAAATTTACAAGAAAAAAACAACCCCATTAAAAAGGGGCAAAGGATCTGAACAACACTTCCCAAAAGAGACATGCTTGCAGGCAACAAAAATATGAAAAAAAAAAGCTCACCATCACTCATCATTAAAGAAATGCAAACAAAACCACAGTGAGATACCATCTCATGCCAGTCAGAATGGCTATTATTAAAAAGCCAAAAAATAACAGATGCTGGGAAGGTTGTGGAGAAAAAGGAATGCTTTTACACTGTTGGTGGGTGTGTAAATTAGTTCAACCCCTGTGGAAGACAGTGTGGCAATTCCTCAAAGACCTAGAGGCAGAAATACCATCAGACCCAGCAATCCCATTATGGGGTATATACCCAAAGGAATATAAATCATTGTCTTATAAAAATACATGCATGCACACATATGTTCATTGCAGCAGTATTGACAATAGCAAAGACATGGAATCAACCTAAATGCCAGTCAATGATAGATTGGATAAAGAAAATATGGTACATAGAGCGGGACGTCTGGCTTCTGAGCGGGAACCTTTGTAGTGCCAATGATGGAAGAGAGAATTAAATATGGGTGATGTTGAGAAAGGCAAGAAAATTTTTGTTCAGAAGTGTGCCCGGTGCCACACCATGGAAATGGGAGGCAAGCACAAGACTGGGCCTAATCTCCATGGTCTCTTCCAGTGGAAGACAGGTCAGGCCATTGGATTATCTTACATAGACACCGATAAGAACAAAGGCATCACCTGAGGAGAGGATACACTGATAGAGTATTTTGAGAATCCCAGCAACTACATTCCTGGAACAAAAATGATCTTTTCCAGCATTAAGAAGAAGGCAGAAAGGGCAGACTTGATAGTTATTTCAAAAAAGCTACTAGGGAGTAATAATTGGCCACTGCCTTATATTACAAGACACAAGTATCTCATGACTTTTTTATGTGTACCATAATTTAATAGATCTCATACACCAGAATTCAGATTATGAATGACTGTCAGAATATTTTGTTGGGCAGTCCTGACTTAAAACTAAGACTGGCTTGTGGTTAAATGAATAAGTTTGGTTTTTGAATATTAATAGTAATTCCAATTCAGTAAATGCTATCACTATTTACCCCTTCTAAAGATATGATTAGACTTTGTTAATAATGTTCAACTTTTCACAAAGATGGTGAGTACTATCTTAAAACTTATTGAAGATTGGTTTTATATTTATATTTATATTGGTTTATATTTAGACTTATATGACTGGTTATGTGAATATATTTAAATATTGGGGAAATTCCTTCACTGTCTCAGAACCAAGCAAGATTCACCTGTATTTTGTGTTTATTTGCCTCTTAAAGGCAAGGGTTGAAGATAAGGTAGCAATGTCTACTTTGTATTTTTGGCCTTAACTGTGCCAATGTAATTAGAATTCCCTGTATTTAAGATGGTTCCTTTTATTTATTCAAAGGCATTTTATGTGGTTTATGTGTAATATCAAAGATTATTTAACACTTAAAAAAACAACAAAAACAGAAAATGTGGTACATAAATACCATGGAAAACTGTGCAGCCATAAAAAGGAACAAGATTACATCCTTTGCAGAGACATGGATGGAGCTGGAAGCTGATATCCTCAGCAAACTAACACGGGAACAGAAAACCAAACACCGCATGTTCTCACTTATATGTGGGAGCTGACAATGAGAACACATGGGCACACGATGGGGAACAACACACACTGGGGCCTGTGGGGAGGGAGGGGATGGGGGAAGGAGAGCATCAGGAAGAATACTTAATGGATACTGGGCTTAATACCTAGGGATGGGATGATCTGTGCAGCAAACCACCATGGCACACATCTACCTGTGTAACACACCTGCACATCCTCCACATGTACCCCTGAACCTAAAAGAAAGTTGAAGTAAAAAAGATATATAAAATTATCTGTATATACATATCCCCCGATGTAAGTATACATTATATATGCATGCGTCTATAACCACATTTTTATTGAGGTATACCACATATGGTAGGTTGCACTAATCAAGTATATATCTTGATGATATTATACCTAAGTATATATGCATGTAACCAACACCTCTATCAATATATTGGTCCATGACTGACCTCCAATTAATTGTTGTAAAGATATAGAGTACAAGGTTCGTGTTTTTTACATAGCTCTCAATTCCTCCTGTACTGTTTATTGTAAAGAGCATGATTTTCCCCAATGAATTGCAGAGGTGCGTTTATTGCAAACAAAGTGAACATATATGTATAGGTCTGTTTCTGGGCTTTTTGTCCTTTCGTTATGACTGTCTATACTTAAGTCCAGACCATAGTTTTAATTATTATGGCTTTATAGTGACTCTTGAGAACTTGTGTATAAGTCCTCCAACTTTGTACTTCTTTGTTTAAAAACTATCTTGGCTCTCCTAGATTTTTTGAATTTCCATATAAATTTTAGAATCATCTTGGCAGTTTCATACACACACACACACACACACACACACTCAAACCCACACAAACACACCCCCACACCCTGTTAGTATTTTGACTTGAGCATTGACTACATAGCTTAATTTGGAGAGAATTGACATCTAAAAATACTGAGATTTCCAACTCATGAACATAATACATCTCTCTACTGATGTCTTCTTTGATTTCTTTTAGCAATGTTTGTAGTGTATAGGTTTTACACATCGTTTGTTAGTTTTATTTCTATGTAGTTGATAAGTTTTTATGCTATTTTAAATGATATTTGAATATCTTCATTTTCTAAATATTTGCTCTTGGTATGTAAGAACATAACTAATTTTTGTATATTGACTTTTGTTTATTTGTTTCTCTTAAGACAGGCCCTTGCTCTGTCACCACAGGCTGGAGTGCAGTGGCACCTGGGCTCAAGCATTTCTCCCACCTCAGTCTCCCATATAGCTGGGACTACAAGCAGGCATCACCACACTTGGCTAATTTTTTTAATTAATTTTTGTAGAGAAGGAGTCTCTCTGGTCTCACTGACCTAGGCTGGTCTTGAACTCCTGGATTCAAGCAATCCTCCCACCTCAGCCTCCCAAAGTGCTGGGATTACAGGTGTGAGCCACCACACCTGGCCTTTTATGTTGATTTTACATCTAGCATCCTTCATAAATTCACATATTCATTTTAATAATGAATGTGTAGATTCCCTGGGATTTTTTAAATGTATACAATCATATAAAGTTACTACTTTCTTCCCACTTTTTATACTTTTTTCTTTCTTTATTGAATTATCTAGGACTTTCATGGTAATATTGAATAGAAATGGTAAAAGGAGGCAGCCTTGCCTTGTTCCCAAACTCAGGTGGAAAGAATTTCATGCTTCACTATTTGAAATGATGTTTGCTATAGGCTTTTGTAGTCATTCTTTACTAGATTAAGACAGTCCATTTTATTTCTAGTTTGCTAAAAGTTTTGAATCATGAATTGGTATTGAATATATCAGATATTTTTTCTGCATCTATCAAGGTAATCAAAATGTTTTTCTGTTATTCCATTAATGAGATTTTCAAATGTTAAACCAACATTTTTTATTTTTGGAATAAACTCCTTTTGGTCTTAATGTATTATCTTTTTTATGTATCACTAGATTCTATTTGCTAATATTTTATTTAGAACTTTTCATCTGTGTTCATGAGGGATATGTAGTTTTCTTTCCTGAAATGTCTTTATCAGCTGGTCTACAATTACCTTAGCTTAGGTGTCTTGGGTAACTCCTACCTGCTCAACTCATCTTCATCCTCCATCAGGATGAATATGATGGGTATGTTTCAAGGTAATGGCAAAAGGAAAGAGCTAGAGTGGAATCTTACAAATGCTTTTGCAAGCCTCTCCTTTGTGGCATCCCAGTGACCAAATCAACTCACATAATGGAACACAAAATTAGAGTGAAAGGGCACTACGAGGTGAAATGTGAGGGCTTGGATTCAGGAAAAGTTGAAGAATTGAGACCATTGATGGAATGATTCTACCTTATTCTCAGGCAGGGAAGCATTTTTATATATGCAGATAGTTCACAAGAAATAACTACTATATAGTCAGAGACTCAAGACTTTAGCAATTGTATAAAAATACATTTGTAAATACCTAAAGACCTTGAAGAGAATGGTCTGAACCACATCTCACCCAGGTTATGCTATTTACGGCTAAGACATGACTCTACCACTCCCTTGGCCAATTTTGAAAATTGTTTCAAACTATTTATTTGAGGTGGAAGTACTTTCTGTCGCTCCTAATGGGCACAGTCACGGAGTAATGTGACCAGGGTCCACTGGATGGGTCATGGCACTTGAGGGCAGACATCCCAAAATTTCCAAATTCCATCTTTATGGGGAAAACATCTCTTGATTGCTAATATTGTTTTTTAAAGCAAGTAAAGTTAATAACTCTGAGTTAATTATAGCATGTCTAAATTGAGCCAATTTTCTTTTAGTAGATTTGGTGGTGACTAATATAAATTTGACAATACTTAATATTAGCTGGGGTGTTTTTCAAAAGCCAAAAACTTTTAGCATGTAAATCAAAACAAAGACATTACTATTTTTTTCTTGGGTGATCTCTAGACTCTTGGTTTCTATCAGTTATTAAACTGTTATCTCAACTGTTAATCTCCTTGGGGCATTGACAAAGTACTAATAAGTCGTTGATTCCTTTACCATTTTTAATCAGAGTATCCCAAAAGGAGGTAATCATGTGTTTTAATAAATTCCACAAATCATAAACCACCCAGAAAGCAAATCTACCATCCATATTAATATTTAGTCTTTAATCTTTGCCAGAGTGCAGCCCCAAACCCAAGCTACTAGTTCAGCTACCTGGGCAGGCTGGGAATCAGGCCATGAAGCCCTTCAGTGATTGCATGTTCAATGATAACATGTCCTGCACTGGGAGTGTCTCTGTCATATTTGAGAAGCATTTACAAAGTATATTAAATCAAAGTTGTCTAAAAGGGAGAAGATTCAAATCCAGGCATACTTAACTCCTGAGAGGATGCTAAACAGTCATGTGATTCCCCTTTATTCTTAAAAGTGAATAAAGTTGCAGGGTTACATTTTGAACAACAGCAAATAAGCAAAGCAGACATTACAATTTCATAAGTGGTAAATTTGCCAGTGGAGAAATGTCAGATGCTGCCTTGAAGTAGCAAAAACTTTAGAGATGCAGGACCCATAGAGTTAGTGGAGAAACAAGCACTATGGTGGAAGCATCAACAAGTCTGGCCACTGCTACCACCTCATGCAAGTATGGAAGGTATACCTTTGCCTCCAAATCAAGGAATGTACTAAGATAGGCAGAGAGAAGAGTGTGGTAGATTTAGGAAAACCCATAGGTGGAAGTTGTTGCAAGAGGCTTTCAAAGAGGACACAGCATTTTTTTCTACTTTTGCATCACAAGGAAGAGTTTCAGAAATTATAAACTTTGTAAGCCCATGCAAAGGCTGAGCTATTGAGGAAAATCAGGTATATAATTACCTACATTCCTACAATCTTCTTAGCCATCTTTTAATTTCTGTTCTTGGTAGAATTGAATGTGCTTTATTCTGGCTGAAAACAGAAACTGTCCATCTGGTGACAGACTGTGACCAGAAAAATGTAGATTCTTGGCAGAGTTGAAATTTTTTCTAGACTCTTTATGTCCTTTTTCACCTACTTTGGATAAGAGGTATTTGGAGTCTTCGGTAAACTACTTAGACCAGAAAACACAGCAGTAAATCATCTAAATGTTGAGTTGCTCTCTCTCTCTCTCTCTCTCTCTCTCTATATATATATATATATATATGATTATAAAAATGATATATATGTATATCATTTTTTAGACATTGAGAGAACTAGGAAGTGTATTTAGAAAAATCCCTAAAGCTTAACTGTCCAGGTATATTTGTTTTCCCATGAAAAAGCAAATATTGACTGTTTTTCTATATATGTATACTAAGGAAGGCTGCACAAAAATTACCAGTGTGAGATATTTACTTGTTGAGAGAATGAAGGACAGGGATGGGCGCGGTGGCTCACACCTATAATTCCAGCACTTGGGGAGGCTGAGGAGGGTGGATCACCTGAGGTCAGGAGTTCAAAACAGCCTGGCCAGCATGGTGAAACCCTGTCTCTACTAAAAATACAAAAAATTATCCAGGCGTGGTGGCAGGTGCCTGTAATCCCAGCTACTCAGAAGGCTGAGGCAGGAGAATTGCTTGAACCTGGGAGGCAGAGGTTACAGTGAGCTGATATCGCACCATTGCACTCCAAACTGGGCAACAAGAGTGAAACTCCATCTCAAAATAAAACAAAATGAGACAAAATAAAATAAAATATAAAATAAAATGAAGGACAGGACGGTATTCTAATGGTTGCATGATATTTCATTAGTGCTATGATTAACCTCTAATGTTGGACATTTAAGTGTCATTATAATCAATAATACAGCAACAGACATCTTTGCGCATAAGGCTTTTTCTGTATAGATTGCTAGGAGTGAAATTACCTAGCTAAGAGTATGAATATTTTTAGGGTTCTTAATATATATTGCCAAATCCAAGAGCAATTGTATTCTTGTATCAACAATAAATCAAAGTTTTAAATTTCATGCCTTATTTTGCCAGCATTGGATTTTCTCATTAAAAGAGAAAGGGCTAATTGCATGGGTGCAAATGGCATTTCATTGTTGTTTTGACTTCGTTATTGGTGACACTGAATGTTTACCTAGGTTGTTAATCAGTTAGATTTTCTCTTTTACAGATTGTTTATGTCCTTGGCCCATTTATCTATAAGGTGAGTGAGTAATATTTAAGTTGTTGTTAATGAATTATTAATTTATCATACTAGGCGTAGTCCCCATTCAGTCAATTTTTCTGAAAAATCATTTCCCCTGTTATTCATTATAGCATTTTTAAGCAGAAATTTCAGATTTTTATGAAGTCAAACCTGAGCCTATTGATCTTCCATTGATTCAACACCTTTACTTCTTCCTCATCCAAAGAATTGATTAAAATTTGCTTAAATTTCTCATAGGTATTTATAGTTTTTTATGTGATTTCTAAACCCGTATGGATTTTATGTAAGAAATTCCATGAATTCTGAAGTATATAAAACTATTTATCCTTGCCTCCCCCACTATGCAGATTCAGAGTGTTCATCTTTTTGACTTATGATTTCCTCCTAACAGAGATAGCCAATTTAATAAATGGATGACTTTGATATGTTCATTTTATTTTTCTCAGTATTAAGCCAGTAAACATTTCTCTGAGGGTACCATACTAATCAGTTTTAAATTTTGTGTCATTTTTGTTGTTGCACAGAGATATATGCATATGTGTGTGTATGTTTCAGAAAGATATATTTACTAAAAGTTGGATTCATATAGTGGTATTGATTGTATTTTAAATAATAACTACTATTTGTTTTTCATTTTAAAGGTTGTACATATATACATATATATATACACACTTATAGATACACATATATCTTCATTTAAAAAAATAAAGAGAACAAATGAGCCAAAAAAGTCTCCATATTGTTACCAGTTATTTAAAATTTGATATATTTATCTTTTTCTATCACGCATACACACAATCATACTATATACTTTTTGCATTTATTTGTTTACATAGTGCTTAGGTAGACTGTAATATGCAGATCACTCTCTAAAGATGTATCTATTCAGAATTAAATTTAAATAAGAACCAATATAAATTAGATTTAAACAAGAACCACATTAACTGTGAATTGATTTAGAACAAATTACTTAAAGTTAGTTAACCAGCTAATTTACTTATCTGATAGCTTTAAACAGGGTGTATTTACAATAGAGACTCAACTGTGTAGCCAAACACACTTTGTGGACTATTTGAAAAATCACAGTGGATTAGAACTTGAAATTTGCATACCCTCTTATTCCCTGAATCTCCCCTAGAAGATGCTAGTGAGAGACAAATTAATGAAAATAATAACCATTTTAGGTTCCCCCTAGGAAATAGCTTATGTTGGTGCCATGTAAATATGTAAGATATGTGTTTGTCTTTTTTAGGAAGTTGTGCAGTTTCTAGAAAATAAACATCCAAACCACTATCGAGTCTACAATCTATGCAGTATGTACATTACTCTATATTTTGCTACTGTAGATAGAAAACAGATTACTGCATGTAAGAAGATGACTTTGTTTTTTATATTGCATTTAATCATAAGTATTTGGTGGTGGTGAGGAATGAATTTAAAAATCCCCATCTTGGACTGGCCCCATTTAGTAGAAGGAGTTAGCCCAGCAGCACAAAGTACCCTATGAAGGATGTGGCTTTGGCAGGACCAATGAGGCTGGAGTGGAAGCAAACCATTTTAGGGAAGATCTGTTCTAGCGATATTAGGTTTAGGAAAATCTTTCTGTTTTTCCTGCCAGATTGTGTTATGAGGACATAGACAATTTAACAAATGAGTCTTCTGACCCATCAGCAGTGGCATGTGATGAGAGCAGAGCTCTAGATGGGAAAAAAGCAAAAAACTCTGTAGAAAATAGGTTGTTACCCAGCTTAATACTGTGTCTCTCTTGATTTTTTCCTCTACCTGTATACTCAATAGACATGTTCAGGGGGCAAACATTTTGGTCAGCTACATTTGCCTCTTGTGTGGTTTCTAACTACCCTGCAATAATATAATGAATAGTCTGCTAGAAAGTTAAAAATTATACCTATTAAACAAAAATAAGTTGAGTTTAGGTTACATGAGATGGATAAACCACTACCATCCTTATGTTTTTGAAACCCTTGTGTTTATTTTAGAGCAGGAGGAGCAACTTGGAAAGCTCTTTTTGAAGATAGATAAGGAATTCTAATAAGATATGTTAACTTATTCATAACTTCATCATTTATCGTGTTATTCCCTATAGAGATATGACATACCTATTATTTATTTTAGGTGAAACAGCTTATGATCCTAAGCACTTCCATAATAGGGTCGGTAGAATCATGATTGATGATCATAATGTCCCCACTCTACAGTAAGTTCTATGCTAAGCTGACTATCAGAAGAGGGCTAAATATATTGGGCTTGATTTTTTGAAAATATTTTAACTAAAAATCTTCAACTTGAAGTCAGTGAGATGGTGGTTTTCACCAAGAAATTAAATGAGTGGATGGCTCAAGATCTTGAAAACATCACAGCAATTCACTGTAAAGGAGGCAAAGGTAATAACATTTTCCTTTTTATTTCTCCCTTTCTAAAGACATGTAAATATAGATAAAGTACAAGAACAAGATACATATTGTTATTGATATGTATTAATAATTGTTAGCATTTTTAAATATTAGCTCCAAGGCTGCAAGAAGGGAAGGAGAAAGGAAAGAGGAGAGGAGGAAGGGTAGGAGATAGGGAGAGGATAAGGAAGGGAAGAAAGTAGGAAAAAGGAACTAAAGAAGGTTGAGCATATTTTCCCTTGTTTTCCTAGTATTTGGATTTCTTTATTTTTGGTTTGCCAGTTTATATCTCTCAAAATACCAACAGTCTTTAATTTTAGAATGTCAGAGTACTTTTATTTTATTTAAGGCTGATCTTTTTCATTTTTAAATTAACAAATAAAAAATCAATATATTTATGGTGTACAACATGATGTTTTGATATATGTAAACATTGTGAAATGGCTAAATCAAGCTAATTAACATATGCATTACTCCACATATTTTTGTGTGAGAACATTTAAAATCTGCTGTCACAGCAATTTTCAAGTATACGTTATTATTAACTATGGTCACTATGTTGTACAATAAATTTCCTGAACTTATTCTTCCTGTCTAACTGAAATTTTGCATCCTTTAATCAACATCTCAGGCTGGGCACAGTGGCTCACATCTGTAATCCCAGCACTTTGGGAGGCTGAGGCAGGTGGATCACATGGTGAAGCCCCATCTCTACTAAAAATACAAAACATTAGCCAGCTGTGGTGGCATGCACCTGTAATCCCAGCTACTCAGGAGGCTGAGGCAGAAGAATTGCTTGAACCTGGGAGGCAGAGGTTGCAGTGAGCCGAGATCACCATTGCACTCCAGCCTGAGCAACAAGAACAAAACTCCATCTAAAAAAATAATAATAATAAAGTAAAAACCAACATCTCCACAATCTCCCCAATTTTGTCCCCCCAGTCCCTGGTAACCACCATTCTACTCTCTGCTTCTATGAATCTGACTTTTTTAGATTCCACAAATAAGTGAGACATGCAGTATTTGTCTTTCTATGCCTGGCTTATTTCACTTAGCGTAATGTTCTCCAGGTTCATCCATATTATCTCGAGTGACAGGATATCCTCTAAGGCTGAACAGTATGCCTTTATTTATATATACCACATATTCTTTATCCATTCATCCACTGATGACATTTAGATTGACTCCATAGCTTGGGTATTACGAATAATGCTGCAGTGAACACGGGAGTGCAGATTTCATTTCCTTTGGATATATACCCAGAAGTGGACTCTCCAAATCATATGGTAGTTCTATTTTTGGTTTTTTGAGGAATCTCAGTGCTGTTTTCCATAATAACTACTAATTTACATTCACACCAACAGTGTACAAGGGGGATCCCTTTTCTCTTCATCCTCACCAACTCTTCTTTCGTCTTTTTGTTAATGACCATCCTAACAGGTGTGAGGATGTCTCTTTGTGGTTTTAATTTGCTTTTCCCTAATGATTAATGATGTTTAGCATTTTTTCATTATACCTCTTGGCCATTTGTGTGTCTTCTGTTGGGAAATATCTTTTCAGGTTCTTTGCCCATTTTCTAGAGAAGTAGCTTGTTCTCTTGCTATTGTGTTGTCTGAGTTCCTTTTTTAAAAAAACTGTTAACCTATTATCGAATGTATGCTTTGTAGATATTTTCTCCCATTCTGTAGGTTGTCTCTTTACCCTATAAATGTTTCCTTTGCTGTGCAAAAGTGTTTTAGTTTGATACAGTATCATTTGCCTACTTTTTCTTTTGTTGCCTGTGCTTTTCAGTCATATCCAAAAATATCTTGGCCCAGACCAATGTCAAGAAGATTTTCACCTATGTTTTCTTCTAGTAGTTTTCCAATTTCAGGTTTCACAGTTAAGCATTTACTTTGAGTTGATTTTTGTATATTGGGTGAGATAGGTTGCAATTTCCTTCTTCTGAAAGTGGATATTCAGTTTCCCCAGTATTGTTTATTGAAGAGATTGTCCTTTCCCCATCTTGCATTCTTGGCACCTTTGTTGAACATCAGCTGAGTATAAATGCATGAATTTATTCTGGGCTTTCTATTCTGTTCCATGGGTCTAGATGTCTGTTTTTGTTCCAGTAATATTTAAGGTTGTTCTTAAACTTTGTGAGAAACTTTTAGAGTAAGGAAGCCAACAGAGATGCTATTTCAAAAATTATACTGGAATTTTTATAGTGTAATGATACGAAGAAGTTGACATTGGTGGAGTTAAAATGGGGAAAAAGCCATTTGTAAATCCAACCAATTTAAGTTCAGTTAGGTTTTCTCTCATTCAGGTTTAGGCTTTAAATAATCATCTAAGCATATTTCACAAATTTTGACAAACACAAATAATTACATTTTTAGTGGGCTCTCAATGAATTTTTATATCAAATTCCAGGAAAACATAACACTGTAAACTGACTTATATAATTCAGTAAAATCAAGTTTTAGTCTTATTGGCTAGTTTCAAGCCCGTTAGTTAATATACAGGTTCTGTGTTTAGCTGTATATTAGTTAATATACAGGTTCTGTGTTTAGCTCTACAGGTTGGAATATTGTATATAAACTGGCAATTTACAATACCGTAGTTAAGTATATAGCGGTTGAATCATTTGAAATTGCCAGTTTTTAACCATCTTTTGCTTTAAAAATGGCCATTTCACATTGCCCAACCTAAAATGTTATTATTCAAGAAGTTAGCATCAGTTTTCTATTAACTAATGCTAATTCCTTGCTTGAAGGAAAACATTCATTTCAAATTTGACTTTTTTCTTTTTTGCTGAGAGGGGGTTTACATTATTCTGTGTTCACATAATATTTTGTTGATTTTGTTAAAGGTTGTTTAGAGGGCTAATATTCAGCTGGTATGTACCAGAGCAGCCTCTTTTTTGTGTGTTCATTCATATTAGTCTTGCTGTCTTCTGGTTGGTTGCTGCCTGCAGGTTACCAGTAGTATCATGATAGTAAAAATAGTTTATATTGATTTATAGGAGTTCTTTAAAGAATCTGAATGCCAATTTTTCTTAGTATTGCAATTATATTCTCCCCACATGTTGCCTTTTAAATTTGATTGTGATTTATTTTGTTGTACAAAAGTTTGTAAATTTTTGTTTTGTTTTGAGACATGATCTCGCTCTGTCACTCAGGCTGGAGTGCAGTGGCACGATCTCGGCTCATTACAGCCTGAACTTCCTGGGGCTCAAGCCCCTCTGAGTAAGTGGGACTACAGGTGAGTGTCACCATGCCTGGCTAATTTTTGTATTTTTTATAGAGACAGGGTCTCACTGTGTTGCCCAGACTGGTCTCGAATTCCTGGACTCAAGTGATCCACCCACCTCAGCTTCCCAAAGTGCTGGGATTACAGGCATGAGCCATCATGCCCGGAGAGAAGTTTGTAATTTTGAATATGGTAAAATTTGTTTATCTATGTGTGTGTATGTATTTCATGCTTTTCTGTCATGTTTATGAAATTCACCCCTACACTGATATAGTAAAGATATTCCACATTTCTTCAAAAATATTCAAGTTCCATTTTTAATATTTGGGTCTTTGATCTAATTGGAAGTTGGGGGAAGTGTTTTTTTCATATAGATAGCCAATTGTCCTAACACCATCAATTGCATGCTATTTTGTTCTCCATTAATTTGTAATCCCTCTCAGTAATATACTAAGTTTCTATAAATATTCAAAACTGTTTCTAAGTTCTCTCTACCACACTTTTGTAATTATTGTAGCTTTATAATATGGTTTGATAAAGACAGAATTGTCTTGCTCTTCTTGGAACGTTATTATTACATTCAATTTTAAAATCATTTTATGAAGTGCCATAATAAAACACTTTTAGGATTTTTATTGGAACTACATTGAATTTATAGATTAACTTGAGAGAACTGACAACTTTGCGATATTGAGTTGTACATGTGAATCATCTTGTTCATTCTTTAATAATATTTTATACTTTTTTTCATCATGTCTTTGCACATCTTTTCAAAACTTCATTCCTACACAAATTGTGACTGAAAATGGAATCTCTTTTTTTCTATTACATTTGGGTTGTTTCCAGTTTTTATTGTGATAAATTATGTTTTTTGTTTTTTGTTTAGAGATGAGGTCTCACTCTGTCACCCAGGCTGGAGTGCAGTGGCATGATCTCAGTTCATTGCAACCTCCGCCTCCTGGGTTCAAGCAATTCTCGCGCCTGAGCCTCCAGAGTAGCTGGGATTACAGGCGTCCACCACCATATCCAGCTAATTTTGTATTTTTAATAGCGATGGGGTTTTGCCATGTTGTGCAGGCTGGTCTCTAACTCCTGACCTCAAGTGATATGCCTGCCTCTGCCTCCCAAAGTGCTGGGATTACAGGCATGAGCCCCCATGCCCAGCCCAATAATACTGCTTTTAAAAATACATGTTTCTTGTTGCACCTGTGGCCACATTTTTGTTGAGTGTATACCTCAGACTAAAATTGTTCTGTCTTAGGGTAATGAATCTTGAACTTTACTTGATAATGTCACCTGTTTTCTAAAACAGTTGTACCAATTTTTACTCCACTGGTATTGTACACTTCAAGCATTCCATATCTTCCCCAATACTTGCAATTCTGAGTATTTTTATTTTTAGCCTTTGGGTGTTTGTGTGATGGCATCTTATGGTGGTGATCATTTGCATTTCTATAATTACTAATAAGATTGAGGAAGTTTTCTTAAGATTATTAAATATTTGGATATCCTTTATGTAAAGTAACTTTTTAATTTTCTTAACCATTTTTCTCCTGGATTATTCATCTTTTTTCTCCTGATTGTAGGAGTTCTTTATGTATTCTGATTTCAATTCTGTTATTGGTCATAAATGTATTAAAGAAAACTTTTCTGCTCTGTGATTTGCCTTTTCTCTCTCTCAGGAGTATCTTTTGGTTAACAGAAGTTCTTAGTTGTCTTACCATCATAGGTATCATGCCTTCCCTTTATAAAGTTTGTGTTTTTGTGTCCTGATTAAGACAATTTTCCTTGAGTTTAAAGGACATTTTACTACTATATTTTCTTCGAGAAGGTTCATTCCTTTTAAAATTGATTTATGTGTGTGGTGTGAGGAAGACATCAGGTTTCATCTTTTTCCATGTATGGCTATCCAGTTATTCCAGCACACTGGTTCAGAAGATTTTCATTTCTTTACTACCCTGAAGAACGTGAATCTGTTTCTGACCTTTCTATTCTGTTCATTGATTTTTCATCTGTGTGCCAATAGCACAACTATCTTACTGTAGCTTTCTAATACGTCCTCATCATCTTTTTCTTTTTCTTCACAATCGTTTGGGTATTTTAGGTCATCTATATTTCCATATAAATTTGGGAATCAACTAGTCAAATTACACACACTGGATAGAAATTTGTTTGGAATTGCATTGAATTTATAGACTGGGGAGAATTGAATCTTTACAATATTGACTCATCCAACCCATGAACAGAGGTATTCTCTCATTTAGTTAGGTCCTCTTCAATTTCTCTTTATAATGCTTTCTCATTTTCTGTATAGAAAGCTTGCATATTTTTGGTGAGATTTATTCTTGGATGTTTTTGTGGTTATTTAAATGATATCCCTTTAAAATGTTTATTTTCTAAATGTTTTTTATTGTTTTAAATGCAGTTCATTTTATTTATTAATCTTGCAATTAGCAACTTTCCTAACTCGCTTTTTTTTTTTTTTTTTTTTTTTTTTTTTTTGAGGTAGCGTCTCATTCTGTCACCCAGGCAGGAGTGCAGTGGCATGATCACGGCTCAGTACAGCCTCAACCTCCCTGGGCTCAGGTGATCCTCCTATATCAGCCTCTTGAGTAGCTAGCACTGCAGGCAGGTGCCACCATGCCCAGCTATTTTTTTCATTTTTTTGTAGAGATGGGGTTTCGCTATGTTGTCCAGGTTGGTCTCAAACTCCTGCACTCAAGTGATCTGCCAGCCTCAGCCTCCGCCTCCCAAAGTGCTAGGACTGTAGGCCTGAGCCACCATGCCCAGCCTAAACTCACTTATTAGTTCTACTAATTCATCTATAGATTCTTTTGGATTTTATGGTACATGATTACATCATATGAAAATAATAAATTGTATTTTTTCCATTTCAGTCATTTATCTCCCCTAGCACTGGCTAGAACCTTCAGTACAGTGTAGAATTAGAAGTGGCAATAGCAGCCATCAACATACAGTTCCATTCTCAAAGGAAAAGCTTTCAACATCTCTCCAATTGCTTTATGACTCTGTGTGTGTGTGTGTGTGTGTGTGTGTGTGTATTAACTACCATTTATCGATTAAGAAATTCCTTCCTTGGCTGGGCGCCATGGCTTGCACCTGTAATCCCAGTACTTTGGGAAGCCCAGTGGGGGCAGATCACTTGAGGCCAGGAGTTTAAGACCAGCCTAGGCAACATGGTGAAACCCTGTCTCTACTAAAAAATACAAAAATTTGCCAGGTGTGGTGGCACATGCCTGTAATGCCAGCTACTCTGGCTGAGGCACGGGAATCACTTGAACCCAGGAAGCAGAGGTTGCAGTGAGCCAAGATCACACCACTGCTCTCCAGCCTGGATGACAGAGTGAGACTCTGTCTCAAAAAGCGAAACAAAAAAAAAAAAAAAAAGAAAGAAAAAAGAAATTCGTTTAGCTTGCTAAGTGTTTTTTTTTTTTTTTAATCATGAATGGATGTTGAATTCTTAAAGATTTTTCTGAATCTTTGAGATGATAATTTTTCTACTTTATCCTATAAATAAATGTGGTTAATTACATTGATTAAGTGGTAAACAAACATATTTCTGGAATAAACGTAATTTAGTTGTGCTGTATTATTTTGTTAAATATTTATTAAATTATTTTATTATTAAATTGCTGGATTCTGTTTGTTAATATTTTGTTTAGGATTTTGAAATTCATGTCATCCAGGCGATTGGTTATAATTTTCCTTTCTCATAGTTTTTTCAAATCTTGGCTTCGTAAAATGAGTTAGATTTCATTTTCTCTGTTTTTAATCTCTGGGTAAATTTATGCATGCTGATTTTTTTCCTTCTTAAGTGTAAAGTGAAATTCACCAGTGAACTCACATTGGCCTAGAGTTTTCTCTGGAGAGAAGTCTTTAAATTATGGCTCAATTCCATATATAGAATGTTTTTATAATTTTATTTCTTTTGCCCATTTTGGTAGATTATAGTTTTCCCAGCATTTGTCCATTTAATCTAACTCTGCAAATGTCTGGACATCAAATTGTTCACAATATCATTTTACCATTTTAATGTCTACAGAGGTGTTCCCTTTTTTATTCCTGACATTGCTTTCTTGGTGCCTTCTCCCCTTTTTTTCTTTTGATTAGTCTCACCAGGGATTTATCAATTTTACTGGTCTTTTAAAAGTACCAAATTTTTGGCCTTATTGGTGGTCTCTATTTTTTATTTATTTTTTATTTCCTCAATTACTATGATATTTAGTATTTTCTTCTGTAGGGTTAATTTTTTCTTTTCCTGACTTCTTGACATGGATAATTCTTAGAGTGTCAACCACTCTCTTTTCTATTTACCATTTAAGGCTACAAGTTTTCCTCTAAGAATTGCTTTAGCTTCATCCCATAAATTTTTATTTGTAGTGTTTTTATTTTACTTAGTTCAAACTATTTTCCAACTTTGTGCTTGTTTTTTTTTTGACCCATGAGTAATGTAGAAGTATACTTCCTTATTTCCAAACATATGAGAATTTTGTATTTATCTTTAAATTTTTGATTTCTGATTATATTGTGTTGTGGACACAGAACATACTATGTATTTTTTTCTTTTTTAGTTATTTGAAATTTGTTTAGACTTGCTTTATGGCCCAGAATTGGTCGATATTGTCAAATGTTTTCTGTACATTTGAAAAGAACATGTATTATGCATTGTTGAGAACAGCGTTCTATGTACATCTATTTTATTTAACTCTTCTATTTTCCTACTGACATTCTGTTTTCATTTGATTGAATTTTAATAATATAATTCTTTCCTTCTCACCCTCTGTCATTACCTTGGAAGTCATATACTCCTTTTCTGTGTTTTTATTAATTACTGTAAATATTTCAACCTGCATCCTTGATTTAGCTATTAATTTTTGTTTATGTTGAGCCTGCATCTAGAAATCTTCCTAAACTCTCTCATTAGATTAAGGAGTTATTCTAAAGATTTACTTACTACACTGACTTTCTACACTGGTTAGGCTCTGCAGTATACTGTTAAATGGAAGCAGTGAAGAGAGGGCATTTTTGTTTAATTCCAGGCTTTAAAGAAAATGCTGTCAATATGATGTCATTAATATGATGTTCCTGGTAGGTATTTTGGTAGATTCTCTTTGTTGAGTTAAGGAAGTTTCCTAGTTGTTGTTAATTTTTGAAGTCACAGGTGCAGGCTGAATTTTAGTGAATGCTTTTTCCTGCATTAATTGAGATAATTGTAAGGTATGTCTTCTTTAATCAATGAATATGGTAAATTGCATTAATATAGATTTCTGATATAGGATGATTCTTGTATTTTTTATTATTTGATTTTAATGGGCAAAAGACTTTTTTTTCTTTTTGAGCTTAGATTTTTGGTATAACTTAACTTTTAGATTTGGAAGTACATATGCAGGTTTATTGGTAATATTGTGTGATGCTGAGGTTTGGGGTGTGATTGATTGCATCACCCAGGTACTGAGCACAGGACCCAATAGTTAGTTTTTCACCCTGTGCCCTTTTCTGCTGTGCCCCCTCTAGAACTCCCCAGGGTCCATTATTGCCACCTTGGTGTCCATGAGCACCCATTGTTTAGCTTTCACTTATGAGTGACAACATATGGTATTTGGTTTTTTATTCCTGCATTAATTTGCTCAGGATAATGACTTCCAGCTGCATCCATGATGCTGCAAAGGAAATGATTTCTTTTTTTTTTTTTTTTTTTGAGATGGAGTTTCACTCTTCTTGCCCAGGCTGGAGTGCAATGGCGCAATCTTGGCTCACTGCAACCTCCACCTCCCAGATTCAAGTGATTCTCCTGCCTCAGCCTCCCAAGTAGCTGGGATTACAAGCACCTGCCACCACGCCCAGCTAATTTTTGTATTTTTAGTAGAGATGGGGTTTCACTAAGTTGGCCAGGCTGCTCTCGAACTCCTAACCTCAGGTGATCTACCCACCTCAGCCTCCCAAAGTGCTGGGACTACAGGCATGAGCCACCACGCCCAGCATGTTTTTTTGTTTGTTTGTTTGTTTTTTGAGATGGAGTCTTGCTCTGTCACCCATGCTGGAATGCAGTGGTGCAATCTCGGTCACTGCAACCTCTGCCTCCTGGGTTCAAGCAATTCTCCTGCCTCAGCCTTCTGAGTCACTGGGATTACAGGTATGTGCCACCACGCCTGGCTAATTTTTGTATTTTTAGTAAAGACGGAGTTTCAGTATGTTGGCCAGGCTAGTCTTGAACTCCTGACCTCAACTGATCTGCCTGCCTTGGCCTCCCAAAGTGCTGGGATTACAGATGTGAGCCACTGCACCTGGCCCATGGCTCTATTTTGAAATATGTTCCTTTGATTCCTAGTTTCTTGAGTGTTTTTTTTAATCAAGAAAGATGTTGAATTTTATCAAAAGCTTTTTTTTCTGCATCTATTGAGATGATCATGTGGTTTCTGTTTAATTCTGTTTGTGTGGTGAATCACATTTATTGGTTTGCATGTGCTGAACCTTGTATCCTTGGAATGAAGCTTACTTGATCATGAACTTTTTGACATGCTGTTGGATTTGGTTTGCCAGTATTTTGTTAAGGATTTTTGTGGCTGTCTTCATCGTTGAGATTACCCTTTAGTTTTCTTTTTTTTACTGTGTCTTCGCCAGGTTTTGGTTTCAGGGTGATGCAGGATTCATGCAATGAATTAGGGAAGAGTCCCTCCTCAATTTTTTGGAATAGTTTCAGTAGAACTGGTACCAGTTCTTCTTTGTATAGTAGATAGAATTCAGCTATGAATACATCTGATCTGGGCTTTTTTGGTTCATAGGTGTTTTATTTTTCTTTTTTTTCGAGATGGAGTCTTACTCTGTTGTCCAGGCTGGAGTGCAGTGGCATGATCTTGGCTCACTGCAACCTCCACCTCCTGGGTTCAAGCAATTCTCCTGCCTCAGCCTCCCGAGTAGCTAGGATTACAGGCACCTGCCACCACACCTGGCTAATTTTTGTATTTTTAGTAGCAACGGGTTTTCACCATATTGGCCAGGCTGGTCTCAAACTCCTGACCTTGTGATCTGCCCATCTGCCTCAGCTTCCCAAAATGCTGGGAGTTCTTTAGGTTTCTATTAGGTCCAATTGGTCAAGTGTTGAATTTAAGTCCAGAATTTCTGTGTTAGTTTTCAGTCTTTATGATCTGTGTAATGTTATCAGTGGGGTGTTGAAGTCCCCTGACTATTGTTGTGTGGCTGTCTTTTCATAGGTCTAGAAGTATCTGTTTTATTAACCTGGGTGAGCCAATGTTGGGTACATATATATTTAGGATAGTTAAGGCTTCTTGTTGAATTGAACTCCATATCATTATGTAATGCTCTTCTTTGTCCTTTTTTGCTATTGTTGGTTTAAAGCCTTTTTTTATCTGTTTTAGGAATAGTGACTCCTGATCTTTTTTGTGTTTTCTCTGTGTGATAGATCTTTCTTCAACCCTTTACGTTGAACCTATTGGTATTGTTACATGTGAGATGGGTCTCTTGAAGACAGCAGACAGATGGGTTTTGTTTTTTTAATCCAACTTGCCACTCTGTGACTTTTCTTTCTTTCTTTCTTTTTTTTTTTTTTTTTTTTTTTTTTTCAGAATCTCGCTCTGTCATCAGGCTAAAGTGCAGTGGCATGATATTGGCTCACTGCAACCTCTGACTCCCGGGTTCAAGTGATTCTCCTGCCTCAGCCTCCTGAGTAGCTGGGATTATAGGCATGTGCCATTACGCCTGGCTAATTTTTATATTTTTAGTAAAGACAGGGTTTTACCACATCGGGCAGGATGGTCTCGATCTCCTGACCTCGTGATCTGCCCGCCTTGGCCTCCCAAAGTGCTGGGATTACAGGAATAGCCACCGCACCCAGCCCACTCTGTGACTTTTAAGTGGTGTGTTTACATTCAAGGTTACTATTGACGTGAGCTTTTCACCCTATCATGAAATTGTTAGCTGGTTTTTTTGTACTTTCTATTGTGTGGTTGTTTTATAGGGTCTGTGAGCGGTGTACTTCAGTGTGTTTTTATGATAGCAGGTATCATTCTTTCATTTCCACGTTTAGAACTCCCTTAGGCATCTCTTGTAAGACTGGTCTAGTGGTAATGAACTCTCTTGGCATTTGCTTCTCTAGAAAAATGTTTTTATTTCTCCTTCACTCATGAAGCTTAGTTTGGCAGGATGTGAATCTCTTGATTATAATTTATTTTAAGAATTCTGAAAATAGATCCCTCAATCTCTCCTGGCTTGTAAGGTTTCTGCTGAGAAGTCTGCTGTTATCCTGATGGGGCTACCTTTGTATGTGATCTGGCCTTTTTCTCCAGTGCCTTTAGGGCTTTTTCTTTGACAGTGACCTTGGACAGTCTGGTGAGTTTATGCCTTGGTAATGCTCATTTTTTATAGTATCTCACAGGCACTGTCTGGCTTTACTGTACTTAGATGTCTGTCTAGCAAGATTCAAGAAATTTTCTTGAATTATTCCATCAACTATGTTTTCCAGGTTGTTTTCTTTTTCTCTTTCTCTCTAGGGCATGCCAGTAATTCCTAGGTTTGATCACTTTACATAATCTCATATTTCTGACTTTCTTCACTTTTAAAAAATCTTTTTTCTTTATTTTTGTCTGACTGGATTAGTTCAAAAGACCAGTCTTCAAGCTCTGAAATTATGTTTTCTGCTTTGTCCAGTCTATTGGATAAAGCTTTCAGTTGTATTTTGAAATTCCTTAAGTGAGTTTTTTTAATTCTAGAAGTTCTGATTGATTTCCTATTAAGATGTTTATCTCTTCCTTCATTTCCCAGATTGATGTAGAAGTTTCTTTTTGTTGATTTCAACCTTGAATCTCATTGAGCTTCCTCACAACCCAAGCTTTGAATTGCTTATTGTCATTTCTGAGTTTTCATTTGGGTAGGAAGCATTGCCAGAGAGCTAGTGTGATCCTTTGGTAGTGTCACTACATTCAGATTTCTCATGGTGCCAGAATTCTTGCTTGGGTCCTTCTCATCTGGAGATGCTAGCACTTCTAATTTGTGTAATTATTTTTGTTTGAGTAGGATTTTTCTTTTTCTTTCCTTTCCTATAATATTATTGTTTTTTTTTCTTCTTTCCCTTTCCCTGCTCCCTAGGGGGTGTGACTGTAGAGCATGCTGGGTAGGGTCTTTTGGCTTTGCTTCTGTAGCCCCATGCACTTCCGTCGGCAGGTTTTATATTGGGTGTGTGGTTTGACCGACAAGCCAGTAGATGGCGCCATGGGTAAGAGCTGGCTGTTGGCAGTGCCGCTGGCTATGTACTTGATCCTTGTCTATTGGGAGGAGCTCTCTGTTTCCCCAGGCAATGGGCTGATTTCCTGAGTACACATTAATCTGAGCTCCCTCAGCCCTAGGGGTAGGGGGATTGGGGGCACAAGATGGGTGGGGCCAGATAGGGAAGATTTCCCCAGTGTTGTCCTGCTCCCAGTCCAAGTTTGGGAAAATGCCGGCAGCGTTTCCCTGTGTCGTTCCCCCACAAAGTCTCCAAGTCTCTCCTCAAATGAGCTCCAAGGCTTGGGAGAAACAATCTCTTCCTCTGCCCGGGTTGCGTGGATCTCCAGTGGAAAGGTGAGACAGAGGGATGCTGTCTGCCTCTCCCACATACTGAGGCTTCACTCACTTTTATCAGTCGAATGCTGTCCTGAGGGCTGCTTGCCTGCATTGTCCTCCCCAGGATCTGGGATGTCCTTCGTAATTCCGGGGAATTGCCATTTTCTTTCTTGAATTAAAGCCCACAGAGTTGGTCTTTATGTACTTGCTTGCTATTTCCAAATGACTGAGGCATGCTAAAAGCCTGTAATCTGCCACCTTGGAAAAAACATCCTTGCATCCTTAAGCAAAATGGCACTTGGTGTTGATACATGGTGTTTCTACATTGCTGAATTCACTTTGAAAATATATGTATATTTTTAAATCTACATTTATATGTGAGACTGGTGTAAAATTATCTTTTCTTCTACTATATTTGTGCAATTTTGGAATCAGTTATATTAATCTACTAAATGAGTTGGGAATTTTTCTTTTTTCTATTATCCAAAAAAATTATAAAAGACATAATTGTTGCTTTCTTACAGATTTAGTAAAAACCTCATCGTGTCCTTTTGTGGAGAGATGGTGAGAGATATTTTTACTGTAAATGTAATTTGCGTAGTTTTCACCTGTGAGGCGGAGGTTGCAATGAGCCAAGATTGTGCCACTGCACTCCAGCCTGCGTGACACAGCAAGACCCTGTCTCAAAAAAAAGAAAGAAAATCAACTTAAAATGCACTCCTTGAATATTTCTGAGTGTATTTTTATACCACGTATGTTCCTTGAACTAACTTCTTTTCTTTTCTAGGAAGAACCGGAACTATGGTTTACGCCTGCCTTGTTGCCTCTGAAATATTTTTAACTGCAGAGGTATGAAAGATGTTCTACAAACTTTGTCTTATGATGATTGAGTTTGCTAGTTCTGAAACATCACTGGTAGGACATTAAGATGATTATTTTAGTCATGGTGCTTAGTAAAATTATAATTAGAGAAGCAGTTTTTAGAAAGTCTGTTTTTGATACTTTCTTGTTTAACGTGCACTAGTTAGTAGCTGACTTCAGAATCTCTTTGGGCCAGGACTAGAGTGAGGTCAATGAGGTGCAAAATTTAAGGGAATGCTAAAAATTGTAATGATTAAAATAAATAATTTTAATGCAATATTTTAATAAAAATTAATGCAAAAAATCTATGATGTATACAATAGCAACATTTTAAATAAAGACAAGACCTGATGGGGCAGGATTAAGGTGAGGGGAGTAAAGCTAACAATTTCATGATAGGGTGAAAAGCTCACCTTTTACACAGAAAAAAACATTCAGTAATCAAGATGCTTCCCTCACTTCACCTGGCCCTGCTCTTACTCCTGCCGGTACCATGACTTCTTCCTTCCTCGTGAGAATAGTATCAAGCTTAATTAGATAAATTCTGCAAAGAGCCTTGCCCATCCTCACAACTCTTAGGTAGATAAAAAGCAACATTTCGCAACTCAAAACAAAGCCTCTCCTGAATGTAAATATCTTTGCTTAGTCAATACATGTGGAGTCTGTGACCTCTAGAAATTTCTGATAAGACGAGGTGGGCTGTTTCCACTTAAAGCAGAGTTCTCAGTCATTTTTCTTTCTGCCATTTTCTTGCTGAGATGCTACCATTTCCAGCAGCTGTGCTGGAGTTGTTTGGCCTGCAGTCTAGGGAAGAGGTGGTGGTTGTGCACAGTGCCCAAACTCCAATTCCACCACCTTTGCTTTCTCTCATTTGAGATACACAGATTTTGAAAATGGGTGTTCTAGGATGGTGTTTTTCAAGCTATGGATCATGATTTATCAGTGAGTTTTAAAGTTACTGGGTTGTAACTGACATCTTTTAAAAATAAAATGGAATAGAGCAGAATAGAAAATATCAAAAGGCTTAAATATTGGGGGGGGGTGTGTGTGTGTGTGTGTGTGTGTGTGTGTGTGTGTGTGTGTGTGTGTCTCCTAGGTTTATTAATGTGGATTGCAGCTTAAAAAACAAAAGGTTTGAAAGTCATTGACAGCCATTGATCCAGAGCCCTAGACTGAGATCCAGGGACCTGTATTCCAGGCCTGTGCTGCTTCTAAGTGGCTGCAGCATCTCCATGGCAGATTGCTTGGCTTTCTTTTGGTCTCAGTGTTGTCATTTGTCATATGGAAAGAAGGGTTGGACCAAATGCTTTTTAAGGTCTTTCCAGCTCTAAAATTTTATGAGTGTATGAATCCTTGAATGAGAGAAGTCCTAATTTTGTTATTTTCGGTAGCCTCTGCCCAAAGATCACTCGGCTGGGCACGGGTGGCTCACGCCTGTAATCCCAGCACTTTGGGAGGCTGAGGCAGGCGGATCATGAGGTCAGGAGTTTGAGAGCAGCCTGGCCAACATGGTGAAACCCCTATCTCTACTAAAAATACAAAAAATAGCTGGGCGTGGTGGTACACACCTGTAGTCCTAGCTACTCAGAAGGCTGAGGCAGCAGAATCATTTGAACCCAGGAGGCAGAGGTTGCAGTGACTTAGATCCTGCCACTGTACTCCAGTCTGGGTTACAGAGCAAGACTCTACCAAAAAACAAACAAACAAACAAAATCACTGACTTTAGGAAAGAAGGTGGGTGTAGAAACACTAAAGTACCTAATGTAGGAAAGGAAAGAGTGCAGATGAACCATGGTTGGATTGTACCCTTTTTTGTAGGAAAGCCTGTATTATTTTGGAGAAAGGCGAACAGATAAAACCCACAGCAGTAAATTTCAGGAACTAGAAACTCCTTCTCAGGTAAGTTTTCTTTTTTAAAATGGGAGTTTTTTTAGGGGAGTGGGTTCAGATTGCCACCTGTTATTTGGTTTCATTTTACACTCTTCTCCTTTGGTGATCAGGCAGCAGCAGTTGGGTGCCCTGCAACAGGCCTTGGTCCCTCCGTGAGTCTGAGGGTCACGCTTCAGTTGCTGCCCACATGCTGGGGACTCTGGCTTCTCCTCAGAGAATCCTGCTTTCTATTCTATACTGGTTATTGTTTATGGAGCTCAGGAGTTGATTATTTTCCCGAAGTAGGAAGGTCCAGTACCCAAGGCTTCAGGACCCTGAAGTGTATCTGAAATCACCACCCTTTGATTTCAAAGTAAAAAAGATCCAAGTCTTTCACAAACCCTCACTAGGGCAATTCAGCCCTTACAGAACATCACAAAGAACTGTTTTTTGGATGACTCCTGGTGTGTGTGTGTGTGTGTGTGTGTGTGTGTGTGTCTTTTCTGTGTGTTGTGGGGGAGGTGTATTTTAAAAGAGAAAATAAAAGGGGAAATAAACTTTTCAAAACCCCTTCTGCATACCAGACAGTATTACACTTTTACATATCTCATTTAATACCCATAACACCTATATGAAATATACACTGTTACTCTCTTTTTTCTTTTAGAAACATTTTGTTATGGAAAATTTGAATCATATACAAAAGTCCAGAGAATCATACAATATATCCTCGTATAGTCATCACATTGCTACAGCAGCCATTTCAGCCAGCAGCCAGCCACATTTCATCCATTCTTTTCCCACTCCACTCACACCCCCCAACCCCACTCTCCACTCTTGCTTTCCCTAAATCTGAGTTATTGTAAAGGAAATTTCAGTCGTCAGATCATTTTATCCCACAGCATTTTAGTATGACATTTAAGTACTCTTAAAACAGCAACAAAAAACCTTAATACTTTCTATCATATCTAAAAATATTATACCTTAAAAATCCTTCATATCAAATTTGTAGTCCATGTTTGTTTCCAAAATTGTCTTAAAATCTTTGAAAATTTAGTTTGTTTAATCAGAATTCAAACAAAGTCCACACATTTCATTTGGTTACTGTGTCTCCTAAGTCTCTTTTAAGAATCTAAGTTCATAGATTTCTCACCATTTTTTATTACTTGTAATTTGTTTATTGCAGAAACCAGGATGTTTATCCTATAGCATTTACAACATTCTAGACTTTGCTGAACTATTCTAAGAGTTCTATATTCACTATCTCATTTAATATTCTCGGTAACTCTATGAGTAGGCACTACTATGATTCTCATCTTATAAATTAGAAAATTGGGGTTCAGAGAAAGTAACTTTTGAACCAAGGACTGAAATCTAGATGTCAGTCTCTGAAGCCCTTGCTGTGCACAGCTTCTCATTTATATTGCCTTTTTTATATTGCTCCTGAAACCGAAGTGAGAGCAGGTTGGGAATTCCTAAATGGATTTGGATGTGGCTGTAAATGAGTTTTTCTTTAAGTGGTGGGAGCTGAGTGAGTACTCTTGGCCCCGTTAGAAGAACACTCTAACTACTGGCCCTAAACCTTTAGTTTGGGCCAGAAGAACTCAGCCTTATCCACTGATACTTTTCTCCCACACCCAAGCACAAAACAAAACAAAGCAAAACAAAATAAAGATAGTCATAGACCCTAAGCTAAAAGTGATAGGTGAATTTACTGAAGTGCAGCCCTAATCATGCCATTTCCATGCTCAAAATCCATACTATGTCCCCACTGCCAATGGCAAGAAACTAAACGTTTCAACCTGGCACTCAAGAGCCACACTTTGACTTTTCCAACCTTCTCTTCCGCTATGTGCATGCACACATCCCATACTCCAACACATTTAGACTGTGTGCTCTTTCCCAGCCTACGGACACTTGATACCCTCATGCCATTGCTCATTCCCCTTTTCCTAGAGTCCCTTTCCCTTCTCAGCCTGAAGTAGTCTCTTGCTTTTCCAATTCTTGGAGCCCTTTGTGTTTCTTTTAGGGACTGTGTCACTGCATCATTCTCTAGTTATTTGAAGTGGTGACTTCTGTATCCCCTTTAAAGGCAAAGCCCATGGCTTACCCATCTTTCCACCCTTTTCTCATAATATCTTTTTGTTTGTAGTGAGTGCCTCCTATGTGTTGGTTATATTAATTTCTACTACAAATCCATGTTGTTTTAAGTTGTAGGAGAAGGAAGCGTGGGAGCACAAGCAGCTTGAGGGCCCTGGTGGTTTACAGCCCTTAGGGAAAGGTGGAGAATCTAGTGGCAGAAGCTAAGGGAATGCTAGATGGAGCTCCTTCAACAACTCTCCCCACACGTCTCCTCATCCCCATTTCTTCTGCAGTCGTGCATAGTTTCCCTAATTTTAGTCCAGAACTAGCACACCAAAGGCTGCAACTGAATCTCTTCTGATTCACTGAAAAAGCAACAAAGGGACTCAGCTGCACGTTTGAGAGCTGTGTTGGCAAGACCTCAGGACAGAGTGCCCTCTGTGTCTGGTGGTGATTCTCAGACACCATCACATTCTGATCCTGCATTGTGGGCCATTCTACTGACTACATCTACTCCTAAGTTAAGGACTTTCATGAGCCTGTCTCATGACTGGCCCTTTCTAAAGGGAAGTATGGCAGTTAGTTACTTTAATGAGCATTTCCCAATGGGTAAGGAACAGTCTGTGAACCTGTGAGTTTTGTTTTGTTTTTAATTTTTGAGACAGAGTCTCGCTCTGTCGCCCAGACTAGAGTGCAATGGTGCAATCTCAGCTCACTGCAACCTCGACCTCTTGGGTTCAAGCGATTCTCCTGCCTCAGCCTCCCGAGTGACTGGGATTATAGGTGCTCATCAGCACGCATGGCCTATTTTTGTACTTTTAGTAGAAACAGGGTTTCACCCTGTTGGCGAGGCTGGTCTCAAACTCCTGACGCCTGGTGATCTGCCCACCTCGGCCTCCCAAAGTGCTGGGATTATAGGCGGGAGCCACCATGATGGCCAACTTTTGAATTCTGAACCAGTTGATTGAGTACCAGAGCTCTTCAATACCTTGAAGAAAGATTCAGGGGACAGCCGTTGTGAACAGCTTGCCCCAGGGAAAGGACAAGGCTAAGAGAATTCCAGGGCTTCCTTGAGAAAACAGAATTGAGGAAATGCAAAGTGAAGAAATTCTAGCTGTCAGGAACAAGAGAAGAATGACGGGAAACCTGCTACTGAGGTTTGGAGATATTCCTCTGGAGTTTTCACTTATACCATTCCCCAGGAAGCTGCTCTTCACCAAACCACAAGCCTTCCTCTAACTCAATCACAACTAAGCTTCTATCTGGACACTGATGATGCTGTAACCGTTTTGTTGTGCTTCTGATTAGTTGCCCTCTCAACCATAAGCAGCCTATAAACAGGGCCTGGCTCCATCCTTGTTACTTCCCCATTGCACTGAATTCAGTATTTTTCCCTCAAGGTACATAGTTGTGGGGCAGCATCCCTAAAAATGTCTAGTTATATAATGGCATCCAGTAAATGTTTTCTTAATTACTTACCTCCATTAACAAGCATTATGCAACAAAAAAAATAAAAGGAATGCTGACTTTAGACTTTTCATCTCCACTTAAAGGAAGATTTCTGTTGCTTTTCAGAATAGATATGTTGGATATTTTGCACAAGTGAAACATCTCTACAACTGGAATCTCCCTCCAAGACGGATACTCTTTATTAAAAGATTCATTATTTATTCGATTCGTGGTAAGTGCTTTATGCATAATTGAAGAATTGGGCAGGAGGGCCAATGTCCCCACTCTGGGAGAGTTTTGCTCATAGTTATATATGCAAATGAGCCTAACTCATACCTGTCTTTTTACATATCCTCACACAGGAACTCCTCCTCACGTATGTCCCTCCTCCTGCAGTTGCCCATGGATTGCCAGCCCTTCGATGTTCTTCACTTTTTCTTTTCCATCACCAATTTGGGGGACTTCATCCCTTTCCCATCTCTCCTGTTCTCATTGCTCCTCTGGTCTCAACCCAGGGTGGACTTTTCCAGGCAGAGGGAGCCTCTGATGAGGGAGGAGGAGGACCCATGTGCCCTCAAGCCTGCTTATTTCTCAGAACCACCTCTAGTTCAGAGTTTGCCTTGGTGGAGGTGTCTCCGTATCGTATCATTTTCTCACCTTCTTTTAGAGGCATATTTTTTTCTCATCACCCTGCGCTCTCCCTTTCACCTCTCTCCTCCATCTGTAACCCTCTCACTCCCAGCTTACACTCAGGGGAGGCGGGAAAGCAGGATGTGTCTGTGTGGAAGGGATGGGGCCTCACCACTCCCACTGCCGGAGAGGTAGCAGGGAGGCGATGCTTCGGAACCCCTAAAGCAAACCTCTTCTAGCAGCCAGCTTGTGGACCTGAGATGGTGCCAGTGCTGGGTGCTCTAGGTGCCATGGGGCCAGGATGCTGGTGTCCACACAGACAGCCTGGTATTTTTAGCCTTCTGAGTTTAGTTCTACATTTCACTGATTTCTGGCAGACATCAATAGAAAGTTCTGCACCTGGAATGGGAAAGAGGGAACTGAGGCAAGAAACTGTGATTTCTAATGACAAATGAATATCATGGTGTTAGTGAAAACAAAATTAAATGAAAAGAAAACAAACAGCATATGAGATGAGCAATCAAAGATAATTAATACATTAGTTTATTAAAATATCTGTTTTAATTTTCTACCTTTAGTTTTGTACATATTTGAATTAAAATTAATGTAGAGTTGAGAGAAAAGCAATAAATTAATTGGTTGAGAAACCAAGTCTTTGAGGAAATGCTAAGGGAAGTGGGTCATTTGAATTGAAAAAAAGGAACAAAAGAGCCTTTGTCTATAAATATATACTGAACACCACGGGAATTTTTGGATATAACTATCCTATATTTTTATAGAGTTTACATCAGGAACTGGCCTTAAAGTAGGGCCCAAGTAGTTAAACTACAGTATTTATTATTAAGAATCATTATGATTAGAAGTCTGAAGAAAGCAACATATTAGCAAGAAAGGTTGCAAGTCACCTTCCCTGAATTTTCTTTTTCTTTCTTTTTTTTTTTTTGGAGACACAGTCTTGTTCTGTCGCCCAGGCTGGAGTGCAGTAGTGTGATCTCAGCTCACTGCAACTTCCGCCTCCCGGGTTCAAGCAATTCTCCTGTCTCAGCCTCCTGAGTAGCTAGGATTACAGGTATGTGCCACCATGCCTGGCTAATTTTTGTATTTTTAGTAGAGATGTGGTTTCACCATCTTGGCCAGGCTGGTTTAGAATTCTGAACCTCAAGTAATCCTCTGCCCACCTCAGTCTCCCAAAGTGCTAGGATTACAGACGTGAGCCACCATGCCCGGCCTACCTTCCCTAAATATTTTTTCTGGAAAGATAAAGTGATGGGATTCTAAGTCTTTGAAGCCAAACTATATATATATTTTTTCACTTCTCTAGTCTTATAAAATCTGCTTTAGGAGACAGAACTAGGCTTGAGGCCTTGTCTTTCAAAGACAAAATCCGTGCAAGACCAAATAAGTAACTATTGATACATTGTTAGCTTGGATAATTTTTTCTCTTTTTAATCCATGATGTTAATTGGTGAGACATATTGATGTTCATGCTAACCAACCTAACTTTTTTATTTCATTTAGGTGTTGGAACAGGTGATGTATGTGATCTAAAATTCCAAATAGTAATGGAGAAGAAGGTTGTCTTTTCCGGTACTTCATTAGGAAATTGTTCGGTAAGAGAAAACATGTGAATTGAAAAACTCTGATGTTTGTTTTAAGGCTGAATGTCAAACCAGCAATGTTCACCTCCCTAAACTATGACTCACCATAAAGAGATTCCATAACGCTTTCTGGTTACCATCCAACTTGGTGTCACTGGGTTTGGATGCAAACCAGAGATAAATTAACCTGTTTGTTCAAAACAGTTTTTTCAGGGTGCTTTCCAGAATGTATTTCTGGTCAGTGTTGCTTTGCCTTTCACACTTCCACAAACACTGAGCATGTTCCCAGGAATGTATTAAGGATTTTAATTTACATATCTGGTCATTTTTAGGCATATTCTCTTCTTCTCAGTCATTTGATCTTTTATTATATAGCACTGATTCTAAAAGTTTAGTGTGCATGAAAACCACTGAGGAGCTTGTAAAGATTTACATTCCTAGGCTGTACCCCTGAAGTATGATTCGGGAAATCTGGAATGGGGCCCGAGAATCTATAGACTTAGCAATGTCCCAAGTGATTCTAAGTCAGAGGTTCTGTGGGCTGACCGTGTGAGAAACAATGCAAGAGTGAATGAACTGGGGAAGAACTTCTTTATCCAAAGCAAAAGGGACCTGGTAGTCAATGTTTTGCTACAATGAAGAAATGCCTAAAACTATATACCTTTTCTGAAACAGTAAGAAAGCATCCTTCATGGTCTAATAACCATAAACTTTTAGAATTCCTACCTAGGCCTTTGTCTCAAATTCTCCTATTACTAACCCTATTCCCTGCCACCCCCTCCCCACTCTGCCCCCGGCTTTTTTGGCCTCTCCCGACTGAGGGCATTCACCCAGGCCTGACCCTTGGCTTTCTGTTCTTAGCAAATGCTTTATTCTTAAAGGATGACCCATTCCCCTTACTTCAACTATTATTTGTTCATTTACTGAACAGATATTTATGAGCACCCACTGAGTTGTAGATGCAGGAGCTGCCACATGAACGGTTTCCAGTCCAGCTCAAATGCATTCACCAGTCTGAATTATCAAGGAGCTTTCTCCCTGCCTCTGCAAATGGCACCAGCATTCTTCCACTCACGCCTTGGGCTTTGATTCTCTTTGCCTCGACCCGTAAATCCAGTTGGTCATCAATCTCTGTTGATTATGCCTTTGACAGTTTTCTATGTTCTCCTTCCTTTCTGTTCTCACTGCCACTAATTGTCCAGAATCTCCTTTGCTCATGCCTAGATTTCTGCAGTGGTCTCCTTACCCTTTCTGTCTGCTTATATAATGCAATGTATAGAATCCTGAAATATGCATCCTGAAATATTGCTCTCATTGTGAAGAATTGTAGGGAGAGCAGAAGACACACTGTGTGCCCATGGTCAGAGCCAGTTAACACCTTTGGCTCAACATCCTTATCTGTAAAATAAATATCACATCCAAGTATAATGGGAATTAAATTAGATAATACATATAAAGTTTCTTTGTAAACTATAAATCACTAAATAAGTGTTATATGTGATAATTATCAGGCCTCTTTGTCACATAGGAAATGCCCCACCATATTTTTCAACAACTTCTCTCTTATTTCCTTGGCTCTTGAGCTCTTAAGATATAATAGCCCTAACGTAATACCTGAGCTTTTTTCCATCAGCAGCTTGACCAGCAGACTTCATTCCAAATAAACTGGGTCATCCCTTTTGGCTCTTGGAACACAACTCTAATTTAATTGGTTAGTTAGTTAGTTGGTTCTTTCTTTCCTTCTTTTCTTCCTTTCCTTTTTTTTTTCTTGAGCCAGGGTCTCATTCTGTCACCCAGGCTGTAGCGCAGTGGCATGATCATGGCCCACTGTAGCCTCAACCTCTCGAGCTCAAGCAATCCCCCAATTGTTTTTTTTTTTTTATGTTTTGAAGAGGCTGGGACTTGCTATGTTGCCCAGGCTGGTCTCAGACTCCTGGGCTTAAGCAACCTGTCCACCTCAGCCTCACAGTGTGCTGGGATTATAAACATGAGCCACACTGCCTGACATTGTTTGTTGTTGTTTTTCCAATTTTTTTTCTTTTTTTTTTTTTTTTTTTTGAGACGGAGTTTTGCTCTTGTTGCCCATGCTGGAGTGCATTGGCACAATCTCGGCTCACCACAACCTCTGCCTCCTGGGTTCAAGCAATTCTCCTGCCTCAGCCTCCCAAGTAGCTGGGATTACAGGCATGCACTACCACACCTGGCTAATTTTGTATTTTTAGTAGAGATGGGGTTTCTCCATGTTGGTCAGGCTTGTGGGGAAAAGAAAGAGAGATCAGACTGTTACTGTGTCTATGTAGAAAGAAGTAGACATAAGAGACTCCATTTTGTTCTGCACTAAGAAAAATTCTTCTGCCTTGAGATGCTGTGCTTGCAGAAACATGCGCTGTGTTGACTCAAGGTTTAATGGATTTAGGGCTATGCAGGATATGCTTTGTTAAACAAATGCTTGAAGGCAGCATGCTTGTTAAAAGTCATCACCACTCCCTCATCTCAAGTACCCAGGGACACAAAACACTGAGGAAGGCTGCAGGAACCTCTGCCTAGGAAAGCCAGGTATTGTCCAAGGTTTCTCCCCAGGTGATAGTCTGAAATATGGCCTCGTGGGAAGGGAAAGATCTGACCGTCCCCCTAGCCCGACACCGATAAACGGTCTGTGCTGCAGAGGATTAGTAAAAGAGGAAGGCCTCTTTGCAGTTGAGATAAGAGGAAGGCATCTGTCTCCTGCTCCGGTAAAACCCGATTGTATATTCCATCTACTGAGATAGGAGAAAACTGCCTTAGGGCTGGAGGTGAGACATGCTGGCAGCAATACTGCTCTTTAATGCACTGAGATGTTTATGTATGTGCACATCAAAGCACAACACCTTTTTCTTAACCTTGTTTATGATACAGAGACATTTGTTCACATGTTTTCCTGCTGACTCTCTCCCCACTATTACCCTATTGTCCTGCCACATCCCCCTCTCTGAGATGGTAGAGATAATGATCAATAAATACTGAGGGAACTCAGAGACTGGTGCCAGCGTGGGTCCTCCCTTTGCTGAGCGCTGGTCCCCTGGGCCCACTTTTCTTTCTCTATACTTTGTCTCTGTGTCTCTTTCTTTTCTCAGTCTCTCATCCCACCCAATGAGAAACACCCACAGGTGCGGAGAGGCAGGCCACCCCTTCAAGGCTGGTCTCAAACTCCCGACCTCAGGTGATCTGCCCACCTCAGCCTCCCAAAGTGCTGGGATTACAGGCGTGAGCCACCGTGCCTGGCCATTTTTCTAATTTCTACTTTGTGTTATTGCTGGTCTTTTTCCCTCCATTTGGACTAGAGTCTATTTTCGGAGCTCTTCTTCCTTTATCTAAACTGCTTCATGCCCAATTCAATTTCTACTTCCTTAATGAAATTTTTGCATTCTATACCTTCTGTTAACTAGCCCCCAATAGTGCATAACAGCACACCCAGTCTTTATCGTACAGATTAAGTTATGTACCATTCTACTATTGTTTCTTATGTGTACAGCTCCCAAAAGGGGCCAACTGAGTCTGCACCTCCTTTTGTGTTTTCCACAGGGCCTAGCATAGACCTTTCTTATTGTGGGTGCCTTTATTTATATGAGAGTGAGTCAAAGAAATAGTATAGCCTCAAAGTCATTCATACCAAAACTTGAGCTATTAAATATGTATAGATAAAATGTCAGTGTTTTTCTTTTTCTTTTTTGAAGGCACATACTTCACAGTTTCCATCTTATATTTACATAAATTTGGAACACAGTATGCAGGAACATCAGGCATCATTTTGAAGAACTTTGAAATAGAACTTTCGTATCAAAAACTTGAGATATTTAAAAATTGTGATTCCCCAACACCCACTTACTTACATATTTTTGGTCAAGTATTTATTCCCTGCTTTGGTTCACATCTATAATTTCATATTTATTAGAAAGCTAATTTATATTTTTTTCTTCCACTTCATTTACAAACTGTCTGTTAACAGATTGGCAACAAAGACTAAGTTTTAAATCCAGAAGAGAGAAATGTTTCACACAAGCAGTCCCCCAACTCCCAACCCACACTCTCTCTCATTCCCACCACTAAATAGGTAGCTTACTGACAAGCTTCCTTTAATTACACACAGACATGGGGGTTGGGGTAAGAAGATTGTGGTAAATATGAAAGATAAGTAATCTTTGGTAACTTCTGCTTTTGTTTAAAATTGTAAGTGAAGTCAAAAGAAATATTTGTTCTTAGAGTAATCTAGGTGTATTATTTTGAAATTCACTACTCCTGCTCACAATTCACCTAAGCTTGGGGAGACTCTGAAAGGAGGTTATCTTTGCATTATAAACACTGATTAGCCTTATGTCTACAGGAAATCATTATTATTTCCTCTTTGGTGCTGGGTGCTACTTTTTTTTTTAACAAATTTTTTATTTGTATTTTTTATTTCTTGAGACAGCATCTCACTCTGGTTGTCGAGACTGGAGTGCAGTGGTGTGATCTTGGTTCACTGCAGTCTCAACCTCCCAGGCTCAGGTGATTCTCCCACCTCAGCCTCCCGAGTAACTGGGACTATAGGCGCATGCCAGCACACCCAGCTAATTTTTTGTATTTTTAGTAGAGACGAGGTTTTGCCGTTGTTGCCCAGGCTAAGCTCAAATTCCTGAACTCAAGCAATCTTCCTGCCTCAGCCTCCCAGAGTGCTGGTATTAAGGCATGAGCCACCACGCCCAGTCCGTGGGTGTTACTTTATTCAAAATACCTTTATTGCCACTGTATCTTCAGGCCATGATTGTCCTTGAAAACGTTCTATCTTGGCCTTATTGAAATTATTCTTATTTGAATGATTTTCCTTTTATTGGCCAGGCCCTCAACAATCTAGACCAAGATGAGTTCATCAGGAAATGAAAGGGAACAACTAGTAAGACAAGTGTCACTGCTAAAACACGATATACTCATTCCTGAAAAACCTGGCACTCTACAGAAAGGACTAAAAAAAGCAGCAGTTCATGAAAATACAGGGTTTGAGAGTCCAGGGCAAACCTGTCCGGCATAGCAACTTTCTAACCAGCACACTAACCGCTCGGACCACCCACATCAGCAGCTCAATGTCGGGAGTTTGCCATAGAGCTTTTTAATTTTTGAGTGGAAATAGAAAAATACTTGCTAGAAGGGCTGTGGGTACCCGAGTGGCACAGATGAAAGGAGAGCCCGGAGCCATGCTGGGCATGGACGGCAGCAACCTGCCAGGAGCCAAGAGCCCCACTAGGCTGGTGAGCCGCCTTGCTGCGGGTGACTTTTTCTCCTCTAAATAGTCCAAAAAAGTTCCAACTGCCCGTGCAGCAGCCCAACTAAAGGCCTTTTTCCTTTACTCCCCCTGATCTGGCTCCCCCTTTGAGGAAAAGATCATAGAACATGCTTTCAAATTCCTTTCATGTTAATATTGTACCCTGCCATTCATATGACAGAAACGTGTAGGCACAACATAGGTTATACTATTTCCTTTAAAATTCACACAGCAATAATCTACAGAGGGCAGATCATGTCCTGGGTTTAGGTGAATAGGGAGGAAAATACTTAGCTGGCTCAGTGAAGAATAAGATCTGTCTTTTTCAGTACTAGAAATACAGTAGGGAAGGAAACCCCATTTTTTATTTTAAGAATTCCCCTTTTTGAACTAAGGAGATTACCATTAAGGTTTCTCTTCCCTAGACCTCCAAGACCCACCAAAATTTCTGGAAATTATGAGTTGTCACACTATTCTGCTTTTGCGTATTCAAAGAAAACTCTTTTAAGGCCTCTTTGGGTATTGCTTTCTTAGAATGCAAAATGAATGATTCTTTGAACAACTCAAGAAACAGATCAGAATAATACTCATGTCTTAAAATTTTAGCTTTAATTTTAAATATAGGGGGTATGTGTGCAAGTTTGTTACATCAGTATATTGCACCCTGGTAGTGAGCATAGTACCCAATAGGTAGTTTTTCAACCCACACCCCTCTCCCTCCATCCACCTCTAGTAGTCCACAGTGTCCATTGTTCCCAACCTTATGTCCAAGGGTACCTGTTGTTTAGCTCTCATAAGTGAGAATATGTGGTATTTGGTTTTCTGTTCCTGCATTAATTTGCTTAGGATAATGACCTCCAGCTCCATCTATGTTGCTGCAAAAGACATGATTTCCCTCATTTTTATGGCTGTGTAGAATTCCATCGTGTATATGTACCACATTTTCTTTATCCAATCCACCACTGATGGGCAACTAGGTTGATTCCATATCTTTGCTATTGTGAATAGCACAGCAATGGACATATCAGTGTGTGTGTCTTTTGGTAGAATGGTCTTTTTTCCATTGGGTATATATCCAATAATGGAGTTGCTGGGTCAAATGGTAGCTCGTTTTAAGTTCTTTGAGAAATCTCCAGACTGCTTTCCACAGTGGCTGAACTAATTTACACTCCCACCAACAATGTATAAATGTTCCCTTTTCTCTGCAGCCTTGCCAGCATCTGTTGTTTTTGACTTTTTATTAATCGCCATTCTGACTAGCGTGAGAGGGTATCTCATTGTGGTTTTGATTTGCACTTCTCTGACAATTCGTGATGTGAAGCATTTTTTCAGATGCTCATTGGTCACTTGTATGTCTTCTTTTGAGAAGTATGTGTCATGTTCTTTCCACATTTTTAATGTGGCTGTTTGGTTTCTGCGTGTGGATTTGTGTAAGTTCCTTATAGATTCTGGATATTAGACCTTTGTTGGATGCATAGTTTGCAAATGTTTCCTCCTGTTCTGTGTGTTATCTGTTTGCTCTGTCGATCATTTCTCTTGCTGTGTCAAAGCGCTTTAGTTTTATTAGGTCCCACTTGTCAATCTTTGTTGTTATTGCAATTGCTTTTGGGGACTTAGTTAAAAATTCTTTCCCAACCAGGTGCGGTGGCTCACACCTGTAATCCCAGCACTTTAGGAGGCTAAGGCGGGTGGATCACGAGGTCAGGAGATCGAGACCATCCTGGCTAACAGGGTGAAACCCTGTCTCTACTAAAAATACAAAAAATTAGCAGGGCGTGGTGGTGGGCACTTGTAGTCCCAGCTACTCAGGAGGCTGAGGCAGGAGAATGGTGTGAATCCAGGAGGCGGAGCTTGCAGTGAGCTGAGATCGCCTCAGTGCACTCCAGCCTGGGAGACAGAGCAAGACCCCATCTCAAAAAAAAAAAAAAAAAAAAAAAAAAAAAATCTTTCCCAAGGCTAATGTCAAGAAGGGCATTTCTGAGGTTTTCTTCTAGGATTTTTATCACTTGAGGTCTTACATTTAAATCTTTAATCTATCTCCAGTTAATTTTTGTATATGATGAAAGGTATGGGTCCAGTATCATTATTCTGCATATTGCTAGCCAGTACCCCAACACCATTTATTGAATAGGGAGTCCTTCCCCTATTGCTTGTTTTTGTCAGCCTTGCAATATCAGGTGATTGTAAGTGTAAGGCTTCATTCTGGGTTTTCTATTCTGTTCCATTGGTCTATATGTCTGCTTTTGTACCAGTACCATGCTGTTTTGGGTACTATAGCCTTATAGTTTGAAGCCTCTGGCTTTGCCCATTTGCTTAGATTTGCTTTGGCTATTGAGGCCCCCTTTTGGTTTCATATGAATTTTAGAATACTTTTTTTCTAATTCTGTGAAGAATTACATTGGTAGTTTGATAGAAATAGCACTGAATCTGTCAATTGCTTTGGGCAGTATGGTCATTTGAATGATACTGATTCTTCCAATCCATGAGCATAGAATGTTTTTCCATTTAATTGTGTTATCTCTGATTTCTTTCTGCAATGTTTTATAGTTCTTGTAGAGATCTTTCACATCCTTTGTTAGCTGTATTCCCAGGTATTTCATTTTCTTTGTGGCTACTGTAAATGGGATTCTGTTCTTGATTTAACTGTCAGCCTGGACATTATTGGTGTATAGAAATGCTGTTGATTTTTATACGTTGATTTTTTATCCTGAAACTTTGCTAAAGTTGTTTATCAGTTCTAGTAGCTTTTTGGCAGAGTCTTTGGTTTTCTGGGTATAGAATCATATCACCAGCAAAGAGAGATAGTTTGACTTCTTCTTTTCCTATTTGGATGCCTATTCTTTCTTTCTCCTGCCTGAGTTCTCTAGGTAGGACTTCCAGTGCTATGTTGAATAGGAGTGGTGAGAGTGTGCATCATTGTCTTGTTCCATTTCTCATGGGGATTGGTTCCAGCTTTTGCCCATTCAGTAGGTTGGTGGCTGTGAGTTTGTCATAGATGGCTGTTATTATTTTGAGGTATGTTCCCTTGATGCCTAGTCTGTTGAGGTTTTTAATGTGAAGGGATGTTGGATTTTATCAAAAGCTGTTTCTGCATCTATTGAGATGATGATATGGTTTTTGCTTTTAGTTCTGTTTATGTGGTGAATCACATTTATTGATTTGCGTATGTTGAACCAGCCTTGCATCCCTGTACTGAAGCCTTCTTGATTGTGGTGTATTAACTTACTGCTGTGCTGCTGGATTCTGTTTCCTAGTATTTGGTTAAGAATTTTTGTGTCTATGTTAATCAGAGTAATTGGCCTGAAGTTTTCTTTTTGTGTGTTTCTCTGGCAGATTTTGGTATTAGGCTGATGCTGGCTTCATGGACTGAGTTAGGGAGGAGCCCCTCATCCTCAGTTCTTCGGAATAGTTTCAATAGAACTAGTATCAGTTCTTTTTTTTTTTTTTTTTAGACGGAGTCTCACTCTGTCACCCAGGCTGGAGTGCAGTGGTGAGATCTCGGCTTACTACAAGCTCCGCCTCCCGGGTTCACGCCGTTCTCTCGCCTCAGCCTCCCGAGTAGCTGGAACAACAGGCATCCGCCACCATGCCTGGCTAATTTTTAGTTTTTGTATTTTTAGTAGAGACGGGGTTTCACCATGTTAGCCAGGATGGTCTCAATCTCCTGACCTTGTGATCTGCATGCCATGGCCTCCCAAAGTGCTGGGATTACAGGCATGAGCCACTGCGCCCAGCCTCAGTTCTTTGTACATCTGGTCGAATTCAGCTGTGGCTTCATCTGGTCCAGGGCTTTTCCTTGTTTGTAGATTTTTTATTAATGATTTGATTTCTGAACTTGATATTTGTCTATTTAAGGTTTCAGTCTATTTCTAGTTCAATCTTGGGAGACTGTATGTTTCCAGGAATTTATCCATTTCCTCTAGATTATCTAATTTGTGTGCATAGAGTTGTTTATAGTATTCTCTGAGGATCTTTTGTATTTCTGTGGGATTGGTTGTAATGTCATCTTTGTCATTTATGATTGTACTTATTTGGCTCTTCTCTTTTTTTCTTTGTTTAGCTATCACACTATCCACCTTCTATATTTTTTGAAAAACTAATTATTGGTTTCATTGATCTTTTGTGTGGATTTTTGCATCTAGTCTCAAAAAAAAACAGCACTTCAAAAAGCACTTCATTCAGTGCTTTTCTAATTTTAGTTATTTCTCTTCTGCCAGCTTTGGGGTCAGTTTATTCTTTTTTTCTAGTTCCCTTAAGTGCAAAGTAGGAATGTTAATTTGAGATATTTCTAACTTCTTGATGAAGGCATTTAGTGCTATAAACTTTCCTCTTAACACTGCTTTAGCTGCATCCCAGAGATTCTGGTATGTTGTGTCCCTATTTTCATTAATTGCAAAGATTTTTTTTATTTCTGCCTTAATTTAGATTTTTACCCAGGAGTTATTCAGGAGCAAATTATGTAATTACCGTGTATTTATGTAGTTTTGAGAGATCTTCTTGATACTGATTTCTATTTTTGTCACACTGTGGTCAGAGTGTGTGCCTGCTATGATTTCAAACTTTTTGAATTTATTGAGGCTTGCTTTGTGGCCAAGCATGTGGTGGATCTTAGAATATGTTCTGTGTGCACATGAGAATGTATCTTCTGTGTTTGTTGGGCAAAGTGTTCTGTAGATGTCTATCAGGTCCAATTGGTCAACTGTCAAGTGCAAGTAAAGAGTTTGTTAGTTTTCTGCCTCAGTGATCTGTCTGTTGCTGTCAGTGGGTTGTTGAAGCTCCTGCTATTATTGTGTGTCTAAATCTTTTTGTAGGCCAAGAAAAACTTGTTTTATGAATTTGGGTGCTCCAATGTTGGGTGTGTACATATTTAGGCTAAGTCTTCTGGTTGGATTGTGCCCTTTATCATTCTATAATGATTGCCCTTCTTTGTCCTTAATTTTTATTGGTGAAAAATATGTTTTATTTGGCCGGGAGTGGTGGCTCACGCCTCTACTCCCAGCACTTTAGGAGGCCGAGGTGGGCAGATCACAGGTCAGGAGATCGAGACCATCCTGGCTAACACGGTGAAACCCCGTCTCTACTAAAAATACAAAAAAATTAGCCGGGCATGGTGGTGGGCACCTGTAGTCCCAGCTACTCGGGAGGCTGAGGCAGGAGAATGGCGTGAACCTGGGAGGCAGAGCTTGCAGTAAGCCAAAATCGCGCCACTGAACTCCAGCCTGGGCGACAGAGCGAGACTCCGTCTCAAAAAAAATTAATTAATTAATTAATTTTAAAATATATATATTTATATACAGTTATGTTTTATTTAACATAAGAATAGCAACTCCTGGTCTTTTTTGTTTTCCATTTGCATGACAGATCTTTCTTTATCCCTTTACTTTCAGCCTGTGGATGTCATTAGGAGTGAGATGGGTTTCTTAAAGACAGCAGATGGTTGAGTCTTGTCTTTTGATCCAGCCTGATTTTTTTGCCTTTTAAGTGGGGTGTTTAGCCCATTTACATTCAGGGTTAGTATTGATATGTGAGATTTTCATCCTGTCATCATGTTGTTAGCTGGTTGTTGTTACAGACTTGTTTGTGTGGTTGCTCTGTTTTGCCTATGGGCTGTGTCCTTAAATGTGTTTTTGTGGTAGCAGGTTCTTTCAATTCCATGTTTAACACTTTCTAAAGGATCTCTTATAAGGCTGGTCTAGTTGAAATGAATTCCCTCAGTGTTTGTTTCTCTGAGGATTTTATTTCTCCATCACTTATGAAGCCTTTTGATGAGATATAAAATTCTTAATAGGAATTTATTTTCTTTAAGGACACTGAAAACAGATCCCCAATCTCTTCTGGCTTGTAAGGTTTCTGCTGAAAGGTCTGCTGCTAGCCTGATGGGCTTCCCCATGTACATAACCTGGCCCTTCTCTTCTTTTTCCTTCAAGATTTTTTCCTTTTGCATTGACCTTGGTGAATCTGCTGACTATGTGCCTTGAGGATGATCATCTTTTATAGTATCTAGCCTGGGTTCTCTTTATTTCTTGGATTTGCATGTCAACCTTTCTAGCAAAATTAGGGAACATTACATGAATTGTATTCTCAAATATATTTTCCAAATTGTTTATTCTCTCTCTTTTTCTCTCAGGAATGCCAATGAGTCATAGACTTGGTCTCTTTACATAATCCCATATTTCCCGCAAGTTTTGCTCATTTTTAAAAATTCTTTATTTTTGTCTGAGTTGGTTAGAAAAGCTCTGAGATTCTTTCCTCAGCTTGGTCTGTTCTGTAGTTAATACTTTCAATTGTATTATAAAATCTTATAGTGAATTTTTCAGCTGTAGAAGTTCAGTTTGGTTCTTTCTTAAAATGGCTATTTCATCTTTCTGCTCTTGGATCCCTTTATCTTTATCTAGGACCACTAATCTTTGGATTAGTTTTCAACTTTCTTCCAAATCTTGATGAGCTTCCTTGCTATCCAGATTCTGTATTCTACATCTGTCATTTCAGTCATTTCCAACTGGTTAAGAACCATTGCTAGGGAGCTAGTGGACTCATTAGGAGGTAAGGGGACACTGGCTCTTTGAATTGCCAGATTTATTATGCTGATTCTTTCTCATCTGAGAGAGTTGGTATTCCTTTAACTGTGGCGTAAGTTGAGTGTAGTCAGTTGGCTGCATTTTTCTGAGGGCCAAGGTTCTGTGCACGGTCTTTATTTGTGGCTGAATTCTCACCTTGGTTTTATAGGAAGGTATATTAGCAAACTATTTTTGTAGTTTGGGCTGAGTTCCAGTAGATGATGCTTAAGAGTAATGGTTGGTAGATAGAGCTTAGCCACATGGCTCCTTTGTATTTCCTGGTGTTTCCGGCTGTGCTCTGCAGTACAGTGGGAAGAGAGGTGACCACCTATCAGGTCCGCTCCTGGGCACTGGGGAAGCCCCTTCCAACCAATGGCACTGTGCCCATGTTTCTTTTGTCAGGTGCGCTCTCTCAGGCAGAGGCTATGGTAGGGAGATAGGCCACCCCTTTCCCAGTCAGCTGGCCCTGCAGAGGGAGACATGCCCACTGCTGTGGTAGCCCACAGGTTCATGTAACTCAGCCTTCTCAGTACTCTGAGAGTGTGGGCTCCTGTCCTGCTCTAATGCCTGCTACAGATCTCGCCTTGGCACTCCCAGGCTTCAACACTGCAGCCCCAGGGAAAGCTCAGGCTTTTTGTTCCCTCCTCAGCTTAGGGACAGCAGGGATAGGGACCCCAGCAGTGGTACTGGCAGAGGGCCTATCAGTTGCCTCTGGGACTCTACCCCAGACAAATGCAAAACCGCAGCCAATTGGAGTGATCAGCCAAGGTTAGGGCAGCTGTGCTGCTGGGCCCAAGCTGGGGGCCCTGCCTGAAGAGCAGGGAGGTCAGGCAACCCAACCCTGAAGATAGCCTGGCCTCCTCTCTGTAGGATGCTGTGAGAAAGTAATCAGGCTCTTTGTTCCCTCCCTAGCCTGGGGGAAGCAAGGGCGAGTACTGTGGTGGCAGCAATGGCAGAGGCCTGTCAGTTGTCTCTGGGAGCTCCATCCCAGAGAAACACAGCCATCACCAACTGAAGTGATCAGGCAGGAGCTGTGCTGGGGGCCCAAGCCAGGAGGCACCCTGCGCAGTGAGGAGCAGCAGGGCCAGGGACCCGTGTGGAAAACTGTCTGGCTGCCTTTCCATATGGCAGCTGTGGCATGCTAGAGGCCCATGACAGCTGTCGGGGCTTTTTGCTCCCTCTCCAGCCTGAGGGCAGTAGGGGCACAGGCTGCAGCAGTGCAGAGGGCCTGTTGGTTACCTCTGGGAGCTCCATGCCAGAGAAATGAGGGCTGTGACCAGCTGGAGTGCTTAGGTAAGGGAGTGGATGGCTGCGATGGAGGCCCAGGCCAGTGGGCCTTGCCTGGCAAGATGCAGTGGAGGCGAGGCCTGCAGTCTGTCTGCTCCCCAGCATCATGGATATGGCCCCTATCCTAGGGACACATGAGAGAGCCTGGCCTACCTTGTTGGCCGGGCTGTGGCAGCTGGTGCTGGGGTGCTCAGGGATCCACACTGGCTTGAGCAGTGGCTCTGCCCAGACTCCAAGTAGCTCTTCATGTCAGTCTAGAGCCCCAGGGTGTGTGTGTGGGGTGGGTGGAGTCATGGAGGATCTCCTGTGCCTGGGAATTGCAAAGGTCCATGGCAGAAGTATGGGTCCCCAGGAGCCTTCACTCACTCACCCTTTCCCTGCTGTAGGGAGCTTCCCCTTGCTCTGCACCCAGGTTGGCAGCTGTCCTGCCTTACTCCCCTCTGCTCTCCGTTAGTCACCACTGCTTCCTTGATGAATCCCAACACAGCCTGCTGGACAATCAGCCTGAGGAGCTCATGTTCACTCACCACTCTCATCTCTTGTGAGAGCTGCACACACTAGCTGCTTCTAGTCAGCCATCTTGGCGCTTCAGATACTTGTTTTCTTAAGTAGAATTTACTAACTTGGAATAGAATCATCCAAAACTTAAGAGCAGATAGTTTAACTATTTTTAAAAACAGAAGGATAGAAAGAGATGGAGGGAGAAAGTAATTCTAGTGGGCCGAGTTCCATAACTGCAGTGCATAGAAATGTTTTTGTCGCTGGGCGTGGTGGCTCGCACCTGTGATCCCAGCACTTTGGGAGGCTGAGGCGGGCAGATCACAAGGTCAGGAGATCGAGACCATCCTGGCCAACACAGTGAAACCCCGTCTCTACTAAAAATACAAAAAAATTAGCTGGGCGTGGTGGTGGGCACTTGTAGTCCCAGCTACTCGGGAGACTGAGGCAGGAGAATGGCGTGAGTGAACCCGGGAGGCAGAGCTTGCGGTGAGCCAAGATTGTGCCACTGCAATCCAGCCTGGGAGACAGAGCGAGACTCCTTCTCAAAAAAAAAAAAAAGAAAAAGAAATGTTTTTGTCACCTTACCTATAGTGAAATTATTTTTCATTAGGTGTCTTGTTGATGGAAAACAATGCTTGTTGCAATAAAACCACTGTCTTGAAACACTACTATACATAACTCTTTAACATTCCTGACAGTTGCTTCCCAGGATGGATGTAAAGAACTTCAACGAAATTCATCAGACTCAAATATTACCATGTTAGTCAGGCTGGTCTCAAACTCCTGACCTCAAATGATCTGCCTGCCTTGCCCTCCCAAAGTGCTGGGATTACTGGTGTGAGCCCACCATGGCTGGCCAGTGGTTGAATTTTTTAAAAAGTGTTAATGGAGTGCTTGAAAACTAGAATATCCATCTAGATTTGTAAGACAGTATACCTGCATACTGGTGTGGCTTCCATACTTGAGTAAAAGCTTCAGAGTAGGCATCCTAGATTTCCCCAAGATACTCTACTTTTTTTTTTTTTTTTGAGATGGAGTCTCGCTCTGTTGCCCAGGCTGGAGTGCAGTGGCACAATCTCAGCTCACTGCAACCTCCACCTTCCGGGTTCAAGCAGTTATCCTTCCTCAGCCTCCTGAGTAACCAGGATTATAGGCACACGCTACCACACCTGGCTAATTTTTGTATTTTTAGTAGAGATGGGATTTCTCTGTGTTGGTCAGGCTGGCCTCGAACTCCTGACCTCATGATCTGCCCACCTTGACCTCCCAAAGTGCTGGGATTACAGGTGTGAGCCACTGTGCCCGGCCAATGCTCTACTCTTAAAATAGTGCCATTCATTTTCTAGGTGGGATCATATTCCACACTGACTATATTGCTAGGGGTGGCCTAGAGGGTCAGGCCTTTGGGAAATGGCACGGCCTTTACCAGCTTCCCTTCTCTCCCAAAGAACTTCCCCTCTTGGACTTTAGATTGAGGAATGGGGCAGAGTAGTAGGCGGTACTGCTGTGCTTTGATGAAGACCCATGTGGCTGGCAACAGCTCTTACCTTTTGTCTCTGGGTCCTGGTGTGGGTGGAATTCCTGGGTGTTCTGTTGGCTCATCTGGGGCCATCAGTCCACTTTGAACTACTCACTGTCTCCTCTGCCTCCACCAATTAGAAACCCTTCCAAGGAACAGTGAGAGCCAAAGCCAAGAAAAGCCTTGTTCCCTATTTGGTGATTGAGTGACAGTGGGTGAAATCCTCTCTCAGAAAGAACTAGAAAGAACACAGTGCTTGTACTCCACAGTGAATAATGTCAGGGCTGACCCATCCTGACGCCAATCTTGCCATGCTTTTACCGTGTTGGAGGCTTCTACATTTGGTACTGGCAGTCAGTAAGTCTTAATGATGCCTGTATATGGAATGTGAGTTTATAAAGCAATGGAACATAATTGTACTTAACTATGCCATATGTACATATTCACTGATCAAAACTTCACTGACCAACCAACCAAACCCCATACTTCATCCAATCCCCCATAGACTTGGGGATGGGCAGGTATTCTTTGGCCATATGGTATAAGAGGGTCATTCTTGTCACTACTAAAGTTAGCCTCATCATTTTGTGCTGCCCCAAGACCAACAGGGCCTCTCCTGTAAACTGAGTGCAAGCAGGCTGACGATTTTAATAACAGTCCATACCATGTATGTGCTTCTGTCAGCAGAATGTACATGTTATGCAAAACCTCCAGGCTCCTTAAGCTTTTTGCTGTCCATGAATCCTCTGTGGCAACTGTAGTCGTAGAGCCAGAAGCCAGAGGGTCAGGGATATGAGAGGCTGACAAATAGCTGGCAACATCTGGGGAGGAGATCCCTGTCATGTCTCTTGTGCCACAGAGCTATTATGGCTGGTCTTCCATTTGCTATTTCTTTCTTTAAGAGAAAACCATTTTTCTACTTTTCTTTTCTCTCCATACTTAAATGGTCAGTAGCTACTGAGTGGTGCTTTATCTGAACAGGCCTGGGTTGAAGCAAAATAGAAATGGGACTGGCTTTCCACAGGAAGTAAACTGCTTCGGAGCCCACAGTCCCCTGCTCAGTGCTCGGAAACTAGTCAGTCATCCCTGTTGGCAGTAAGTCTTCCCATAGCCCGTCCATTAGAGGTTTAACTAGATATCTTCAATAGAAGTCTGAGACAAGTGGGAGTGAGGAATGGAGGCCTAGATTGGGAGAATTTTTTTTTTCATTCTGTTTGCTTAATTCATGGTACAGTTTGTGCTATTTCATATCTGTACTCCAGGAAAAAATATAACTTGAAAATACTGTGTCTAAAGAAATTTCAGTGCTCTATCATCATTAAATTATTTACTTACATGCTTATATGACAGTCATGCTCAGATGTCACTATCATTGGTTTCTTGGGTGTGTTTTCGATCTGTCTGCTGCTGACTCTCACATCACTGGGTTTCCTTGCAGGTTTTGTATTTCAGCTCTGAGCTTGACTTCAGTGGGATTGTTCTCTGTGCAGACCTCCCTGTGTTGCCACTGTGTTTGTCTCTACTCACACTCCGTGGGGTTGGCTGTCCCATAGCACAGTCCTGTTTGTAGGTCCTGGCCTCCCGTGGTGTGCAGCCAAGTGCTACCAGTTCCTCACCCTGATACTGTTCCAACCACAGCCCTGAGAAAGAAGCCTACTCAGCAACAGAGCCATGTCCACAGGCTGGATAGAGGCTTTTCATCTGAGTTCAGAGAGGCAGCCACTTCTTGGGTCCAAGTTTTTCTCAGGCAGCCTGAGTTCAGTTCCCCCACATAAAGGTTGCTCACGGCCTCAACACCTTTCCAGGGTGGGAATTCACAACTCAGCCTCTGAGGGAGGAAGACCCACATGCCTTCACCTCCTCCTCCACCTGGCTCATCTCTTCAGCTGTGGCATCAGGTGAGTTCTGCTTCAAACATGACTCTGCGTTTGTATTTTTATTTTCTCTGCCATTTCATATTTGGAGCAAGAAGTGGGCTTTTCATGGCGGCTGGCCTCACTGTGCAATCATTAGCTTATGGGAGGCTCCACAGATAGCCGAAAGTTAGCATATTCAAAAGCAAAGCCATCAGCACCCATGATCCTTCTTTCTGTTTCACAAACCCTGGCACACACCTTCTTCCATCTTTACAGTCACTTGTTACAAGACAGCTGCTCAAAGGGCAGGAAGGCAAAATGGGAACTTAATCAGGTTCCCTTTTTAAAGAGGTTTTCCAGAATTCACCTCCTCAACAATATTCTTTTATGTCTGATCTACCTTTCTTGACAGACTGTAAACTCCATGGAAGTTGGAGTCTCAGAAATGATCACTGGCTTGACACCTACTGGGTGCCTAATAAGTCTTTCTTTAATTACGGATGGATGGGTGAAGAGATGGGTGGACAGTTGGGTATATGGATGGATGGATGGACAGGTGAATGAATGGATGGATAGACAGCTAGATGAATGAACGTTCCCTACGCTCTCATATCTCTGTTTTCCCACAGGCTGTTCCCTTTGCCTGGAACATGCTTCTTCCATTCACCACTCAGCTAACTCCTGAGCATCCTTCAAGATTCAGCTGAGATGTGCCCTCTTCCAGAAAGCTCTCCCTGATGACTGTACCTGGGTGAGGTGTCCTAGGTGTCCTGCTGTTTGCTGATGTCGTGCCAGGTGTCTCTCTCCACAATAAGTTTTCCTGTTTTCCTGTGCGGGACTGTCTGGCTCACCTTGCCTGCAGGCTCTGAGGCCCCTGAGAGCAGCCCCCAGCTTTGACTCTGTGTATCTAGCACTGGCCCCACTGCCTGTCATGGAGCAGGAGCACAAGAAATGTTTCATGAAATTTGAATAAAAGTAAAAGTAATGAAGACCATCTGTGCTTCATTTACAGAGAAAGACATGGCAGATAGAAGACACTGTGGATGAGCTGAGTGAGGAGTTCTCATAGACTGCTCAGGCACTAGAGCTCCAGAAAGAGAAAGACAAGACAGACCCACAGGCCCCTGATGAAGGCTGCACATTTGCTGTAAGCCCAGCAAATGTGCTTAGGTCTCAGCTCCTAAGGTGTTCACAGAGGTGGGGCCCACAGGGTCATAGCCCCTTCCACAGCGAGGGGGTTGGGATCAGAACAGCCAGCTCAGAAGAGACTATCCACCCAAGTCAGGTTCTGCACATTTGGTTTGGCAAGTGGAAGACTACACCAGGAAGCCTTAGACCTGGGGCTGGACACAGGGAAGCCCACACCATCAGCTTGGGGCTGCAGCTCTCTAAGTAAATCCACAGCCTGGAAAGATTGAGGAACGGCATGGAGAGGGAGTAATGAAAATAGCTGTTAGCAATGTAGCCTGATGGACAGGGCATGCCTCTGGAAGCAGGAGCTTTTCATGAGCTGCATCTCTAGCCCACTGCCCTCCATCCTAGCTCCAGTCCCCAGCTGTGCAGATACAGAGGAGGCTGGAGGGGAGAAAGATGAGATAGAGGTGATCACACAGCTGTGTCTCCACTGAGCTCAAGACACCTTTATTTACTAAAGCTTGCAGCTGGCCTGTGAGCCTTAGGTTGCCAGTGTGATTAACACGGCATAAAATACTATTTGTCTTGACTTGAGGTTCCCCTCACATCACGTTGTCTCCAGAGTGTCTGGTTTCCACTTTGGTCATCGTGTCATGTTTAACCTTCCCTTCTAGTCTGTAAGTCCCCCTGGGCTTTTGCACCCAAGTCCAGGGCCTCCCTCGCCCCATCCTATCCTGAGTTTCTAAAAATGAGTGACACCCTGGGTGGTGGAAGGGTGTGGGTCAGCACCAGCCTTCTCAGAGTAGGTATCTGGACTGGGATACCCTGAGATGCCATGGAATCCTTTGTGTCCAGCCCGAGAAGACCCCCTGCCACAATGACCACAAGAGCAGGCCAAGGAGGGGCAACAGGGTGTGTCCTTCTCATTGTACACACATCAGGGATAGCCAGGATATGCCCTGAGTATGAAGAATTCCATGAGAACATTGCATTGGCTCAGGCCTTGATGTCGGGAGGTCTGGAATATCAAGTTTTCTTCATCAGACTGGACTCTCTTTTGAGACAAAAGTGACAAGAAAGGGCACTGTGGTCTCAAACAGCTAAAGGAAAACATAGCCTCTGAGCCAGCAAGGCAGTGTGGGGCCCCAGTAATGCCCATAAAATGCACAGATGCCTTCCCAGCAGGGATGCCGGAAGCACACGTTCCATGGCCCTACAGGGGCCCCCAGAGGTGGGCTCTCCAAAGGCAGATGCCAGCCTCCCGCCATGTTCTCAACACACTCATCACTCTCACCCTGAGCTTTGTCCAGACTCCTTCCGAAGAGTTTGCGCTCAGCTATGGGGCCGGTTCCTCTCTTATCACTGGTACTAAGGAAGGAAGGAAAAAACAGGATGAGGTGAAGGGCTATAACATGTGGTGAAGTTTAATTATTCAATAATGGTTCCAATTATTAAACATGACTATTGCATAATGACATAATTGGCTATGGATGTGCTTTTGTGTGGCCACATAAACTCCAGGAAACTGTGTCTTCATTAGTTTCATTAGTCTTCATGAGGTCAGGCCTAGGGGCAGCTCATTTGACTCTTCCCAAGTGTGGGGTGGGTTTTGATGCCTCGAGAGTGCCAGAGTGACACAGGTCATGACCCACGCCAGGGTGAAGTGAGAACTCTCGGGGGTCACCTCTCCTCATTCCACATCCGTCCTTTCCAGGTGGCTCCCAGTGTCTTCCCTCGTGAGTCGCAGGAAGACAGACCTAACCCATGGGAGGCAGGTGACCCAGCCAGAGAGAAACGGGAACATGGGTCCTGAAGAGACCCCAGGCACTGGAGCTGGTGGTGACGAGAGTCCACCTGGCCCAGTGGATCGAGGACCTGGAGTGGGAGCTGTCCCTGGCTGAAGGCAGCTCGAGTGCGGGAGGGAGAAGGCCCAGCAGACACGCCAGCCCAGGGGCCACTAAGTCACACCGGATGCTGCTGTGGTGGCCACCTGCTGGAGGTACCTTCTCCACCAAGAACATGGCCAGGTTCCCCTGGTAGGAAGGAGTGGGCGTCTGAGGCCTGGGGTGTGTGCTGGGTTTATGACGTGCTCCTTTTACAGGGGAACAAACACCTGGATTTCTTTCAGAGCCTGGACCTTGACTTATGCTGAATTTTGCCTTGGTTCTTTGGAGTGGGAGAAAATAGAGCCACAGGTATTGAGAAAATCAATGTGCTCTCCCATCACTGAGTCTGTCCTTCAGTTCCTCACTCAGGTGTGGACTCTCAGTGTCCCCAAAAGCTTCACTTGGGGCTGCTGGTTTGAGGGGTGAGAAGTGCTTGGAGTGACAGCCATAAGAATGTCAGTGCAGCCGCAGCACGTTCATGTCCCATCTTCCATCACGCCCCATCTTCCATCACGCCTCTCAGCGGAGTCTCCAAGGCCCTGACGTGGCTCCACCTGACCTCGTGGACAGACAGAGGCAGGTGGTGTCTGTGGGCCAGGCCTCCGAGCCACACTGAGGACCCCCAACACCTGAGAGGACTCCCTGAGCATAGCCAGAGCCAGCCCCCAGTCAAATTGGAGCTCTCCACACACACCCCCCCGACACACACACCTGTACTCCCTCCTCGGAAGGGAAGGGACCTCTCTCAATCCTCCCTTCTTTCCACTAAGGCCCCAAGTGGAACTCACTTCACTTCGCAGACCCACTCCAGAGGCCACTCACTCCTTGAAGGTCTTTCCCAGCCCTTCTCTGATGTCTCCCTCCTTTGCCTCCCATCTTAGTCATTTGTGCCACGGTTTACCCTCCCTTCTAGACTGAGCTCCTCAGAGCAGGATGTGTGGGTCGTTAACCTCGATGTGTCCCACACACAGATGCACACGCTTTACATTTACAGGTATTAGATGCACACGTTTTGCTTCACACACACACACACCCAAGCACACCGCTTTGCAGATACAGGTATTAGATGACCCATAAATGCTTTGTGCATGTAATTGACTACAGGGACATGGCCTCTAACCCGGAGATCACACAGGCATGTGGGGAGGCCACATCGGCACACGGGAAGCTGCACAGAAGACAGTGCAGAACCGAGTGCCCAACACTCTGGACAAACTAGAACGGAGGGAGGACCCCCAGGCCAGTGAGATGGTGCTCAGGCCAGAGCCCTTAGGGATACCTTCAAGGCGGGGCCGGGACTGACCTAGCCCTTGGGGTGTGGAATGTGGATGCGGAAGAGAGGCAGGGAGAGGGAGCTTTTCAGGTGTTTAGAATGAGAGCAAGGCCAGAGAACAACATGCAAAGTATTGGCCACGCGGAATTTGAGAGGCATCCATTTAGGAAGAAGAACCAATGGGTGGAAGTGGAGTGGAGAGGGTGTCCTGGGCATTACCTGCTTCTCCAGCGGTTTGTCTGAGAGACAAAAACACCACAGGGGTCTCAGCAGCTCTGCTAACCTCAAGGTGGCTTCTGCTCTTCAGCCTGCTAAAACCTTTTCAGAAATGTTCCTCACTAGACAGAGGTCAGCGACCCAGTCCCTTTGAGTAGCAGCAAGTCTCTGGGCCAAGATAGAAGGAAGTCACATCCTACTTAAAAAAAAAAAAAAAAGGCTGAGGATGCAGTTCCTGCTGCCTGGGGCCTCCAGGCAGCAATCTGTGCATTCACACTGCTGCTCTGTGGCCTCTGGGTTGACGCTGCTGACCCTGAGTGTCTAGAAGTCCCATCCCCACCACCATCAGATGCCAAAACAAAGCCCAATATGTATCCATCTGTCCTCACTCACTGATGGACACACAGCGCAGGGTGGGCCAAGGCCCAGAAAGGAGGTGTGAGGGGAGGAGGCCCTGGTTCCTGGAGCAGCTTCTCATTCAGGGCTGGGGGTGAGAGGCCTTGGGGCCCCCGGGACCCCTGGTAGTCATGCCTTTACTGGGGGCCTAGGCCTGTGGGTCTGTATGGTCATTCTGGAAAGGGCCAACATGGGGCTCACTCTCTGGAGTGGGAGACACGCCCACCCAGGCCTGAGCCCAGGGCTGCCTCTCATGGTTCCCAAATCCACCATCTGCCCAGTCACACCTGGCAAACCCAGAGGCCACTGTGCATGTCCCAGAAAGGGACTGAGCACGGGGAGCAGCTGGTCCAGGCTCCATAACCACTCACTGCCGAGCCCCCACTGGACTCCAGGCCTCCTGGCTCATGGCCAGCGACATGACAGCAAGGCTTCCAGGTGCAAAGGCTCCTGGGGGAAGCTCGAGGGCTCCAAGACTGAGGTCCTTCCCCCAAGATGAGAGTGACCCTGAGAAGTTTAGAGCTGGAAGAGGGTTGTCGAGTCTCAAACTCCTTGTGCAGAACAGCCAGCATCTTGTTCAAATGCAGTCTCTGATCCTGTGGGCCTGAGCATCTGCTCCACCAAGCCCAGGAGGTGCTCAGACTGTGGACCTCACTTTGATGCCAGGTCATAGGCCTTGGTAAGAAAGGTGGATTTCATTTTAAGGTTAATGAATAGTGATTGGAGGGTTTCACCAGGAGAATAATTTGGTCTGGGAGTACACCAGTTTGGGGGAGCCGGGGGGAAGGTCACAGATTCTGTTTGTTCCTGAGCTTGAGCCTCCTACTAGACACCCAAATCTGGTGAAAGGTGGGCAGCTGTATCAATGAACCCAGAGCTCAGGGTGACGTAGCAGGTGGACAGGAGAGAGTCTCCAGGGAGCCCTTCATCTCCAAATCCACCCAGTGCCAGCCTCGGGCACAGTGTCAGTCCACGCAGCTGCCAGTTGCTCCCACTCCTTCTTAGTACAGATGGTCCTGGACTTACCTTCTTTTGGCTTTACAGTGGGCTTATTGGAATATTAAATGCATTTTTGAGCCTGTAATCCCAGCATTTTGGGAGGCCAAGGCGGGCAGATCACCTGAGGTCAGGAGTTCAAGACCATGGTGAAACCACATCTCTACTAAAAATACAAAAATTAGCCAGGTATGGTGGCGGGCACCTGTAATCCCAGCTACTTGGGAGGCTGAGGCAGGAGAATTCCTGGAACTCAGGAGGTGGAGCTTGCAGTGAATTGAGATCACACCACCGCACTCCAGCCTGGGCGACAGAGTGAGACTTCATCTCAAAAAAAAAAAAAGAAAGAAAAGAAAACACATTTGAAGATACAGCCCTAGTCAACATATAAATACACTGGAGATCACTGAAAATTTAACTTCGGTTGTTAAGTTAATGTGTTCTTACTTAGACTTAAAAATAAATCTGTCCTGGTTAAGTTTAAAATATCCCAAGGCAGGAAATCAAGACATTTTTTAATTTCTGGCATTTATACAGTTGATCTACAGGAATCTGGATTTTTGTCAATCACGTGCTGCCAAGTAACAAAGAGCCTCGGGATGCAGATGCACCTGCGTCTGGGACGCTGCCTGGCCTCCATTTCAAATGTTAGTATTTCCCAGAGGAGCCTGCTGCTCCCACTGACTCCTACATTATAGGTTAAAAGGTGGCTTATTTCCTGTTTCACACATCTCTAAAAGGATCATGCTGGCACTAATATTTCCCTACTGACAAGAACCTCTAGGAGCCTCTGTGGCCTGCAGAGTAGGGGGCAGGGCCCTGCCTGCTCCTCACAGGGAAGCCCCGGCCTCCACATATCCGTAAGGTGGGCCCATGACCCACCTTGTGTGGGCAGCAGCTCTGGGACAAATGCCTCAGCATTTCCGTGTTTGGGGCCCTCCCTAACCTGATCCTTCCCATTCTTCCCCAGCATGGAAGAATAGGACAGACAGCGGAATTCAGTAGAGCCTCGGGCCATTGCCCCGCCGACATTCCTTCCTTCCAGTCTCTTGACACACACCACATTGTAGTTCCCTGACAGTCAGCCAGGACAGCAGCACTCACTTGCCAAGAACGGTGCAACCTCTGTGAACACCCTCCCCCATCACACACTGACCACCAAGGACGGCCCAGGTTCCACAAGGAAACCCTCCACCACCACACACCCAACACCAAGGATGGCCCAGCCCCCACAGGACATTCTCCACCACCACACACCCGCCACCCAAGCCCCTAGAACTTCCCAAGCACATTTGATGCAGGAGGAAGATGAGACAATCGACGCAAAGATGTCTCCACCGTGGTTTTGATGATTGCTGGGCCTTCTCACCTAGGAAAGAGTCATACACTCATGTCACTCCTGCAGAGGGCTTCAACCTGCCACAGAAAGGGACGTAATGGGACTGTGCTTTGAAGGACACTTATGCCCCAACCCGGACAGTGGTGAAATACGTGAACTGTTTCCATTACACACACAGGGGAGGCCAGGGCCTAATGAAAACTCCCTGCCAAGGAGAAGTTCTGCGGGGTCCTGGCTGCCTCTTTCATAACAAAGGCAGCCTGAGAAGTACACAGGGCTCACCACTGGCTCTGCCACTTCCTGGCTGAGGGGCCCTGACCAAGTCTTCGAAGTCTCTGCACCTCAGTTTCTGTGTTAGTACAACAACCGTGATTCATGCACGTGCTTGAAGGGCTGCAGTTAGAATAAGAAATCCCACGGAGGAAGCTCTGCCGTGTGGCTGGGATCCCGAAAGTGACAGGCTTATTAGTTGATTATTTGCATTTTGAGGCAGTTCTGAGGTCACAGATAGTGAGGGATCCCACCCTTAATATGAAAGGTGGGGACAATACAGCCAGCAGGCAGCTGCAGAACGCCGCTGAGGTGACACCTGAGTCCTCCGTGAAGTCCCCTTTTCTCCCCAGGCGTGCGCAGAGGCCTGGGGGTGTCTGTTGTTGATCTGGGGCCTGAAGAAGCCTCATCTAGACACAGGCCTGGCCCCACACCCCAGCTCCACATACGTGAGCTGTCCCGCCAGAGACCAGGAGGACTAAAACAAGGCCACCTCCGTTCTCCTGGGAGCTAAAAATTAAAAGAGGCCCTGGGCAAAAGCACTTGTTTTTGTGATAGCAACACTTGTGCACAATTTTGAATCAATAACAAACATGTTCACAGCCAAAAACATGCCCGAATGCATCAACCCTTCATTACCTATGTGTGGATTGCCTATTTTGTTAAGTAGTATGTGTTTTTAACTTTAAAATTGTATTCAAATTTTACTGTATAGTATTCTCTACCTAAACTTCTTTACACAGCATTAAAGTTTCATAACTTCAAAATGCCCACCATTCATATCTTAGTATGTTCTTTTGTTTCTCTTTAGTGGTCAGCATGAGCATATCTTGTGTTCTGATGTTCTTTTCTTCTTTTTTTTTTCTTTACTTTTTGAGACAAGTCTCACTCCGTTGCCCAGGCTGGAGTGAAGTTGCACAATCATAGCTCACTACAGCCTCTATCTCCTGCACTCAAGCAATCCTTCTGCCTCCGCTTCAGGAGTAACTGAGACTACAGGCAGGTGCCACCACACCTAGCTAATTGTTTTCTTTTTCTTCCTTTTTTTTTGAGAAATGAGTTCTCGCGATGTTGCCTAGTTCTCAAGCTCCTGGCCTCCAGCAATCCTCCTGTCTTGGTCTCCCTAAGTTCTGGGATTACAGGCGTGAACCACCATACCCGGCCTGTTTTGTTTTGTTTTATTTTTACATTTTTTCCCTATAATAACTTTTCCCCATATCCAAACAGGAGAATATTAGTTTTTACTTAGACTTTTTAACTATATATTATTGGATTATAGGGAAATGTTTTTTCTTGTCAGTTATTTCATTGTAATATATTTTTTATAGGTGGCATTATTATGTTATAGGGTTTGAGTGAATTGTGGGTTTTGGTTATATTTTCAGGTTGCTTTCCAAAATTATCATGCCAGATGTGTCTGACCCTGGAGCCTAGATTGGGTTCCCCACCCCAAGGCCACACACAGCTGAGAGGGCCTCAGCCTCCCAAGTAGCTGGGACTACAGGCACCCACCACCACACCTGGTTAATTTTTTATATTTTTTAGTAGAGACGGGGTTTCACCGTGTCAGCCAGGATGGTCTCCATCTCCTGACCGCAAGATCCGCCCACCTCAGCCTCCCAAAGTGCTGGGATTACAGGCGTGGGCAACCACGCCCGGCCTATTTATCCATATTCTTATGCCCATTTACCAACCTTTCTTCATCTCCCTGCTTTGCTACCCTTTCCCAGGCTGTAGTAACCACCAATCTACTCTCACCCTCTATGAGATGAACATTTAGTTCCCACAAATGAGTGAGAACGTGTGATATTTGTCTTTCTGTGCCTGGCTTGTTTCACCTAAGATAATGACGTCCAGTTCCATCCATGTGGCTGCAAATGACAGGGTCTCTTTCTTTCTTCTGGCTGAATAGTTATTGCATCGCATATATGTACCAGATTCTCTTTATTAATTCATCCATTGATGAATACCAAGGTTGATTCCATGTCTTGCCTATTGTGAATAGTGCTGCAATGAACACGGCGGTGCAGATATCTCAGGGAGAGAATTTTGGTCATTCCGGGAAGCAGGCAGGAGGCAAATAATTGAAGGAATTTGGATCATAATCCAAAAGACACAAAAATCCCAAGTGCCATAATCCAGAATTTTAAAATCCAGAAGGACCAAAATTCCTAAAGATCAAAATCCTTAACTTCTAAGTCCCTAAAGTCTAAAATCCCTAACATCTAAAATTCCAGTCATGGGATAGCCACACCACAGTGCCTTGTGCAGACTGTGCAGGAGGCGTGTATGAGTGCCAAATTGACAAGGGGCGACCATTTTACGCATCAATGTGACTGAATTAAGGAATACCTAGAAACCCGGTAAAGCATTATTTTGGGTGCATCTGTGACAGTGTTTCCAGAGGGGATTAGGGTGTGAGCATGAGTGGACTAGGTAGGAAAGATCCACTCTCAATGTTGGCGGGCACTATCCCGTCAGTTGGGGCCCAGAGAGAACAAATTCGGAAGGAGAATTGGTCTCACCCTGAGAGCTGGGAAAGGATTTTCTTCTATTGCCTGGGACACCGGAACTCCAGGCTTGCCAGCCTTTGGACTTCAAGACTCAAACACTAGCCACCCCTTGGGTCCTGAGGCTTTCAGCCTGAGCCAGGCTACCAGCACCCCAGGTTGACTCTGTATTGCATATATACACAAAAACTTTGAAACTTCATCAATAATGAAGATATTTTGTTTTTGTACATCTGCATTTGGGAAAAGGTGAAATTTCTCAAGATCTCAGCTCTTTGGGAGACTGCAGTGGTGACCTATTATGTTTTTAATTGATTTCATCATAAAATTTCTCAAGATTTCAGCTCTGTGCTGGACTGTGGTAGTGACCTACTGTGGTTCTTGATTAAACTCATCAAGGCTTAGATTGTCTGTCACGGTTGTTTGTTGTTTTTTGAGACAGAGTTGTGCTCTTGTCGCCCAGGCTGGAGTGCAATGGTGTGATCTCGGCTCACTGCAACCTTCACCTTCTGGGTTCAAGCAATTCTCCTGCCTCAGCCTCCCTAGTTGCTGGGATTATGGGTGCCCACCACCAGACCCGGCTGATTTTTTGTATTTTTAGTAGAGATGGGGTTTCATCATGTTGGCCAGGCTGGTCAACTCCTGACCTCAGGTGATCCACCCGCCTCGGCCTCCAAAAGTGCTGGGATTACAGGCATGAGCCACCGTTCCTGGCCTGTCACAGTATTTCCCTTACAAACCTGGGTGCACACAGTTAGCAACCATAGTGATAAATGTTTGTATATTTCCCTTTTTGACGTTTTTCGTTTTTTTTTTTTTTTGAGATGGAGTCTTGCTCTGTCGCCCAGGCTGGAGTGCAATGGCTCGATCTTGGCTCACTGCAAGCTCCGCCTCCCAGGTTCATGCCATTCTCCTGCCTCAGCCTCCCGAGTAGCTGGGACTACAGGCGCCCGCCACCACGCCCAGCTAATTTTTTGTATTTTTTAGTACAGATGGGGTTTCACCATGTTAGCCAGGATGGACTCCATCTCCTGACCTCGTGATCCACTTGCCTTGACATCCCAAAGTGCAGGGAATACAGGCGTGAGCCACTGCGCCCAGCCTGACCTATTTCTTTATGAACACAGTTCATCTGTTAACAACTGTTACACCTCTGAGACTGCCATTACCATGCGTGATACTTGCAAAAATATGCATATTATTGTCTATTTTATTGTGTAAAGTGGCCTAAGACATGTTCTGTCACGTTTTTATATGATTCTCAGATAAATTCCCTTTTAAAAAAATGTAAATAAGCTGGATGAAGTGGCATGTGCTTGTAGTCCTGTGTCCGGAATTGGTGGGTTCTTGGTCTCACTGACTTTAAGAATTAAGCCACGGACCCTTGCAGTCAGTGTTACAACTCTTAAAGGCAGTGTGTCCAGAGTTTGTTCCTTCTGATGTTTGGACGTGTTCGGAGTTTCTTCCATTCTGGTGGGTTCGTGTCCTCTCTGGCCACAGGAGTGAAGCCACAGACTTTCGCGGTGAGTGCTACAGCTCACAAAGGTGGCTGCCTCCGAAGTTTTTCGTTCCTCCCATCTGGAGTTGTTCTTGTCCCTCCCGGTGGGTTCGTGGTCTCGCTGGCCTCAGGAGTGAAGCTGCAGACCTTCGCGGTGAGTGTTACAGCTCAAAAAGGGGGTAGCAACCCAAAGAATAAGCAACAGCAAGATTGATTGTGAACGAACAAAGCTTCCACAGTGTGGAAGGGGACCCCAGCGGATTGCCACTGCTGCCTTGGGCAGCATGCTTTTATTCCCTTATGTGATCCCACCCACATCCTGCTGATTGGTCCATTTTACAGAGAGCTGATTGGTCCATTTTACAGAGAGATAATTGGTCCGTTTATAATCCTTTAGCTAGACATGAAAGTTCTCCAAGTCCCCACTAGATTAGCTAGACACAGAGCACCGATTGGTGCCTTTACAAACATTGAGCTAGACACAGGGTGCTGATTGGTGCGTTTACAAACCTTGAGCTAGACACAGAGTGCTGATTGGTGCATTTACAATCCTCCAGCTAGACATAAAAGTTCTCCAAGTCCCCACCCGACTCAGGAGCCCAGCTGGCTTTGTCTAGTGGATCCGGTGCCAGGGCCGCAGCATGCTCTGGCCTCAGAGTCTGCTCTGGCCACGCTTGAGGAGCCCTTCAGCTCACTGCTGCACTGTGGGAGCCCCTCTCTGGCCTGGCCTAGGCTGGAGCTAGCTCCCTCTGCTTGCAGGGAGGTGTGGAGGGAGAAGCGCGGGGGGGAACACGGCAGGAACCAGGGCTGCATGTGGCGCTCTTGGGCCAGCGCGAGTTCCAGGTGGGTGCGGACTCAGCGGGTTGCACTCAGAGCGGCCTGCCGGCGCAGCTGGCCCCACGCAGTGAGGGGCTTAGCACCTGGGCCAGCAGCTGCGGAGGGGGCACCTGGTCCCCCAGCACTGCCGGCCTGCCTGGGCCTGCTCAAATTCCCGCTGGGCCTCAGCTGCCTCCCTGTGGGGCAGGGCTTGGGACCTGCAGCCTGCCATACCGGAGCCCCCCACACCCCCTCCCCCGTGGTGGGCTCCCGCGCAGCCTGAGCCTCCCCAGTGAGCGCCACCCCCTGCTCTGTGGTGCCCGGTCCCCTCAACTGCCCAATGGCTGAGGAGTGCAGGCGTGCGGTGCAGGATGGCCCCAGTGCAGGATCCACTAGGCAAAGCCAGCTGGGCTTTTGAGTCAGGTGGGGACTTGCAGAACTTTTATGTCTAGCTGGAAGATTGTATATGCACCAATCAGCACTCTGTGTCTAGCTCCGGGTTTGTGGATGTACCAATCAACACTCTGTGTCTAGCTAATCTGGTGGGGACTTGGAGAACTTTTACGTCTAGCTAAAGGATTGTAAATACACCAATCAGCACTCTGTGTCTTGCTAAATGTTTGTAAATGCACCAATCAGTGCTCTGTGTCTAGCTAATCTGGTGGGGACTTGAAGAACTTTCATGTCTAGCCAGAGGATTGTAAATGCACCAATCAGCACTCTGTGTCTAGCTCAAGGTTTGTAAATGCACCAATCAGCACCCTGTCAAAATGGACCAATCGGCTCTCTCTAAAATGGACCAATCAGCTTCTGTAAAATGGACCAATCAGCAGGATGTAGGTGGGGTCAGATAAGGGAATAAAAGCAGGCTGCCTGAGACAGCAGTGGCAACCCACTGGGGTCCACTTCCACACTGTGGAAGCTTTGTTATTGTGCCTTTGCAATAAATTTTGCTGTTGCTCACTCTTTGGATCTGCACTGCCTTTATGAGCTGTAAACACTCACCGGGAAAGTCTGCAGTTTCACTCCTGAGGCTAGCAAGACCACAAACCCACCGGGAGGAATGAACAACTCCAGAAGTGCTGCCTTAAGAGTTGTAACACTCACCACGAAAGTCTGTGGCTTCACTCTTGAAGCCAGCGAGACCACGAACCCACCAGAATGGAAGAAACTCCGAACACGTCCGAACATCAGAAGGAACAAACTCCGGACACACCGCCTTTAAGAGCTGTAACACTGACTGCAAGGGTCCGTGGCTTCATTCTTGAAGTCAGTGAGATAAAGAACCCATCAATTCTGGACACACAGTGGCCTGTGGGGGGTTCCACCAGGGTTCAGCCCCCGGAATGGGGCTAGATGAATAGATCCCATCAGGTCCCTCCCTGGGGGCCAGCATCCAGAGAGAGAGAGAATCATTAACCAGGCACACCAAGGAGGGTGAATTTGCCACTGTGATCAGGGCTGTGAAAGAAAGGAATATGGGGTCTGAAATCGGGGCAGCGGGGCAGCGGGGCAGCGGGGCAGTGGGGCGGGCCGGCTGACATCTCCCAAGGAAGGGAGTTGAGCTGAGCTCCCACAGCTGAGCAGCTGAACAGGTGGAGGGAAGCCCTGCGTTGGGGGCAGAGCACCAGGCCTGGCCCAGCCAGAGAGTGGCAAGTAAGTCCTTGGGGAGGGAGTGGGGTCCAGACTGGACCAGGTCAGGTCAGTGAGCGGGACCTCAGGGGGCCTGAGAGTGAGGAAGGTGGGAGAGGCTGGGGAGCTTGGAGGCTGCTCAGCCCAGGAGGGGTGAGGGGGTTGGGGAGGCTCTCCAGAGCCACACGAAGCGGGGAAGAGAGCTTATGTTTGGTGGGGAGAACAAACAGTATCAGATCCACGCTTCTGAAAAGACCCTTCTGGCTTCACATAAAGATTGCACAGGCTTTCCACATCTCACTTGGTTGTTTCCTTCTTAAATGAACCAGCTTGTGTGAGAGAGGATGACAGCTTATTTGATTTCCTAGCACTTACCACCAACAGCCAAATAATTTATTTTCTATCATCTTCCACTAGAAAATAAGTTCCAAGATTTATGTGTGCTTTGTTCACTGTTATATCTCCAGCACCTAGGACAAAGTCTGAGATTTGTTAAATGAACTTATAGGAAGCCATTGGTTTGGGCTGAGCTCCTGCAATAGACCCAACAGAGCAAACCGAGATGGAGTTACTCCTGCCAAATTTTCATGACACCAAACTGAAACTAAGTTGTTTATTTGACCTTCCAAGGGATCAGGAGAGAGAGATAGTAGCCAAATCCCCAAACAGGCCAGTTTTAACAAGCAGGAAGAAGGCCCCTCTTCTTTAACCTTTACGAGAAAAGTTACTTTCTAATAACCAACCCGCCTTCTGCTTCCTGTTTCGGTTTTCCTCAGCCTTTTTCTGTTTAAAAAGTCAACCCCCTCTGCTGGCCTTATCAAAACACTCCTATTTTATGGAATGGAGTGTTGCTCAATTCTAGAATCACAAATAAAGGCCAATTAGGATCTTTAAACTGCATTTGTTGTAATTTTTGTCTTTTGACAAATGTAATAAGCACTCAGTAAACATGTGAAAAGAGAGGGAGAGCAAGAGAAAGAGAGAGGGAGAGAGGAAGAGAGAGAGGCCTCATGGAGGAAAGAGGGAGACTTCTCTGCACCTTCAGAGGCAGGCAGCCCCCACAGTGCAGGTGCAAGCACTGAGCAGATTTTGTGGGATACGTGTTGCTGTAGCGAGAAAGACAAGGCCTGTATCCAAAGAGCTGGGTTTGAGAATGAGTTTTGCCACTTACTAGAATGAGACCTTTGTCAAGTTACTGAACATCTGAATTTCCAACTCCTCAAATGTAAAATGGGTGTGACAACACCCACCTCACCGGGTTATTGCAGAGGCTGAACGTGTAGCTGTGATTAAGAAGGGCTGTGTACGCTGCAGAGAACTATGCAAATACTGGTAGTGTCTACTTTGTGGGCCCTCCCAGGAGTCAGAAAAAGACAGGACCAGGTGGCTTTTTGGGCATCCATTGCAACATTAGGGAGAGGAGTGAAGCCACAAGGATGACACTGTCTATGGCAGGTCCTGCTGCTACTGCTGCTGCCCATGACACACTCCTGGAGCCCAGGCAGAGTCTGTGTTTGTCATCTGAATTTCCCAGCTAGTTTAGAGTTTATGACATCAGAGAAGACCGCAAAATCCCAGAAAAAACTTGGGTCAAGTGCACTGCAGACAAATGGATTTCAAATTTGGTTTCTCCTTGCCCTGAGAATACATTTATTTAAAAAAACCTTTCTAGCAAAGGATACTACTACAGAGGAGAGAAACCTTTCTTCCACAGCGCCCTTGCACATTTGATCTGATTTGCACAGTGCGGGGTGGGGAAGGAAACTGACACCCTGGAAGGTTAATGGCTTCCAGGAAGTCCATTACAGATTCTGAATTTAAACCTGGGTCTACTAATGATTGTTCTCCAATCACTTAGCTGCCACTTGTGAGTTTTCACTATGGAAACCAGTGATTTTTCACAGAAAATTAGTGAAGCAAATGGAATGATTTTTAAAAGCATAGGGTTTGAAGTCGGAAGGCTGGAGTCCAGAGCCCTGGTTCTGACACCTACTGGCCTGTCATTTTCACCTCCTAACGTCTGAGGAGCCCGGGTTCTCCTTAGCAAAGTGGGGATGATAATTCCTAGGGCACCGGGCTGTTGAAGGTTTAACTGGGATAATGGGAACTCACAGGCCATAAACTGCCCAACCAGTGATGAGTACTCGCTACACTTTGGCCGCAGCTGGTTTTGATTTTAAATAAGTAACCTGCAAGTCTGTATCCATCGCTAGGCACTCCGGGGAAAAGGGGTGGGTACAAAGGAGGGATGAACCCCCAGCTCTGGCTGCAATGGAGCCAGCATCCTGTCAGAAAAGGGGAGCCCTGACCTTCCTCCCCTTCCCCTGGGACTGTTCTCGGGCAACGTGGGCTCCAGCCTGCAGGTGCCCAGCTCCACCGCCAGACAGCACCGTGGCACGGGACACCGCACAGGGCGCTGGGCTCCTGGAAGAGGGCAGGAGGCCGGCAAAGGTTTCAGAGGCAAAGTTGTTGGTTACAGGCCAGCCGCGGGAGCAGGGCACGGAGCAGGGAATAAGCAGGAGCATTCTGTGTCAGCCTGGTTCTCTAAAGAGCGGATAGTTCAAGGAAAGACACCGAATCAGGCATCCAACAACTGGGGAACAGGACAGCGCTAGCCAAAAGAAGTTCCAGTTGGCCCAAGCCCGGGAGGCCTCACCCTTGCAGGTGGAGCTGGACCGGCTTCAAGAATGTGAGGTCCAGTGGTGGGGCAGATCATGGTGGTGCAGACACCCCACTAGGGCAGGATCGATTCCCCGTGGGGGAGCAAAGGGACATGAGAGATAAGCTTGGCCCAGGGAGTAGGGGCCACATTACACTTGGTATTAAGCAAAAGGCAAAAGGGTGTCCGTGGTGCAGCAAGGAGTCCCCAGGAGTTCCCAGCAAGGCAGGGACTGATGAAAACAGCGTTTGAGGAAAACAGGCCGAAGCCTGAACCAATAACCTTTAGGCTGCCAGCCTGGTTTAGGGGAGAGAAGCAAAACAGATTTCCTTTTAGCAAAGTGCACGTCCTCACTGGCTACACTGTTAGCTCTCTGGAAGCTGATGCCATGCCCATAGTAGGTGTGTGGCAGAGACAGCTAGGCATAGCCACCAAAGAGCCTGCTCTCCCGTAGAAGGCAGGGCTATTGCAGGAAAGCATCTGCCTGGAGGCTCTGCTTCCCCATTTCCTCACACATTGAGCTAGCCAGAACCATGTGAGTCTGCACCAGCAACAGCAGGCACCATGACTGCCCCGTGGCTCTCTCCTAAAAGATGGCTCCACTCTCTCTCCCTCCTCCTTCCCCAGGCTGGGTGTTGACCCACAGGGCGATGCCACATGGCAGAGCCTCCCCTGGGCCCTATTCCGGAACAGCTGTGAGGAAACCCCTCCTCTCCCACTCTACTGCGCCTCCCCTGGACCTCACTTGAGAAAGCAACTTCCATTGTGTTGAGCCACTGACATTTAGGACATTAGCAAATATAGTAACCAGTTTTACCTGCCATAATGCAAGGTTTTGCTATACATCTGTTGAATTGATGTGAATTTAACTGAACTCCTTAGGCCTGGGCGTTTAATACGATTTTAGGTTTAGCTGGAGGAAGAGGCTGGAGCTCCAGTCCTGAGTGTCAGGCCTCCGGGTCCAAGCTAAGCCATCGTATCCCCTGTGACCTGCACGTATACATCCAGATGGCTTGAAGCAACTGAAGATCCACAAAAGAAGTGAAAATAGCTTTAACTGATGACCTTCCACAATTGTGATTTGTTTCTGCCCCACCCTAACAATCAATGTACTTTGTAATCTCCCCCACCCTTAAGAAGGTTCTTTGTAATTCTCCCCACCCTTGAGAATGTACTTTGTGAGATCCACCTGCTGCCCACAAAACATTGCTCCTAACTCCACCGCCTATCCCAAACCCTGTAAGAACTAATGATAATCCCACCACCCTTGACTGACTCTCTTTTCAGACTCAGCCCGCCTACACCTAGGTGAAATACAGCCTTGTTGCTCACACAAAGCCTGTTTGGTGGTCTCTTCACACGGACGTGCGTGACATTAAGAGCTCTTCAGTCTCTGCATTTCCATAAAGTGTGAACTTGGAAGGTTCCAGGGTCCCCACTGCCGCCACGGGGATTGCCAAGACTGGGTGGTTTGGGCCTCTTCAAACAACTTCTTGTAATTTTCTTTCTTTTTTTTTTTTTTTTTTTTGAGACTGAGTTTAGCTATTGCTGCCCAGGCTGGAGTGCAATGGCGCAATCTCTGCTCACTGCAACCTCTGCCCCCTGGGTTCAAACGATTCTCCTGCCTCAGCCTCCCAAGTAGCTGGGATTACAGGTGCCTGCCACCACACCCGGCTAATTTTTTCTATTTTTAGTAGAGACAGGGTTTCACCATGTTGGCTAGTCTGGTCTCAAACTCCTGACCTGAGGTGATCCACCTTCCTAGGCCTCCCAAAGTGCTGGAATTATAGGAGTCAGCCACCGTGCCTGGCCCCATAATTTTCTTAAAGTCTAGTATCTAAGACTTCAAAACAAGATTTAAGTCAGTAAAATCAAGTGGGCAAGGTTTTGAATTGCCAGTGCTGCTTTAAAGCATTTACAGGCCAAGGGTATCCTTCTGGACCTGACATTCATCTAGAGACAATGAGTCATCCATAGAGCTCTGACCCTGAATTAAGCATTAAAAGTGATTGTTGAGCAGGACAGTCCTGCACAGCCAAAAGTTTCCTGTAAAGTCACAAAAAGTAGCAGGAAAGATCTTTTTATCCCTGACCAGAAAAAAGAGCTAAGGTTTCACAGCGCTGGAGGTCCCCAAAATGGTCCAAGTTAATGAACAGTCAGAAACAATCTCCAAACCTTTTGAGAGAAAATCATCCAAGGTCATTCTTTTTAAGATGACCTTCCTGCCCTGCCTTCTTCTCTGCAGCTTCTTAACAAAAACTCAGCACAGTAGGGCATTCCTGTGGGGGCCACTGAAGGTAAGTCATTCTTGCTCAAGTTCTCCGGGGGGAAAGAAAAGCATTCTAGACATAAGGAGTGGACAGATAGTAATCCTAGAATAAAGAAGGGTTTATAAATACCAAGAATTCAAAAGAAATTAGTATCAGGCCTAACGAAGATCCGGAACACTGATGAACAGCTTCCAGCTGGGGCAAATTAGATTTTAATAAATATAAGGTCCCTATATCATCTTTCCATCTGCTCCTTTTCCTGAGACTTTCAGGAGAGGCACGTGAGGTGATGAGACATGGAAGATGGGCCAGCAGAGATCTGTATTCCCTTAAGTCCTGGAGCATCACAGAAGCTTGGGTCTCAAAGCAAATCTGATTAACTCCCCCAGCTTAATAGAGGAAGAAGCCAAGCCCCAAGGGAGGAACTGACTTCCTGAGCCCCTACAGTTTGTTAGTGAGAGATGGAAGAGAGCCTGGAGCACAGATCTCCTTAATGGGCTCTGCCTGAGCAGCACGCGGTGAATAGGAAGCCACACACAAGAGATGATGGACAGAGCTTCGCACCAATCACCCCCATGTGTTGATGTCTCCTCCTCCTCGGGCAAACCCCTTAGTTTCTCTGACCTCAGCTTTCCATTTCTAAAAATGGGCACAATAGTACCTCTGGTGCAGAGAAGCTGGGGGTAAGGGGGCTTTCAGCACAGCGCAGGTGCACACGGCTGTTAGAAGTAGAGAGGAAATGCTGAATGGGTGGCCAATGGACAAAGCAAGAGAAACTGACCGACCAAAAGACCTTGCCCACTGTTTATACACCTTGGATCAATGTCCAAGTGAGTTTGTCCTGGCTTTATGTGAACAGTTTTGTCCACTGTCCAAGTGAAACTCAAGCCACTTGAGGAGGAAGAACTGCTTTACCTCTCATTATACTGTATTTTCCCCTCCTATTGACATGGAAATGTCAAGTTCAAAATTCTTATGCAAGGTAGGAAGAGAATCAAGTCAGTTCTTTCAAGAGCTCCACGCCCTTCACCCGAAACACAGCCCAGGAGTCTTTCCCCTATCAGCCCAGCAGTGACTCAGCTTGCCTCTGAACCTTTCCACCCACCTCTGGGCGGTCCTTGAGTCAGGAATTCAGCATCAGTGACAGGTCTTTTGTCCAGGGCCTGCTTTGCACACTTTGGAAATACAAAGAAGTTGAAGACAATGTCCCTATTCTGAGACACACAAACACACAGCAAAACCATGACCACTAAAACGTAAACACTCAAGTTCTCACTTCCTGTTGCCACACTGTCAGAGGCGTGTGAACCAGAGCAACTCCATCTTGAATAGGAGCTGGATAAAATGAGGCCAAGACCTACTGGGCTGCATTCCCAGATGGTTAAAGCATTCTAAGACACAGAATGAGATAGGAGTTCAGTACAAGAATACAGCCCATAAAAACCTTGCTGATAAAACAAGCTGCAGTAAAGAATCTGGCCCAAACCCACCAAAATCAAGATGGCTGTCACAAGAGTGACCTCTGGTCTTCCTCACTGCTACACTCCCACCAGTGCCATAAGACTTTACAAATGCCATAGCAACGTCAGGAAGTTACCCTATATGATCTAAAAAAAGGGAGCAGCCGGGGGCAATGGCTCACACCTATAATCCCAGCACTTTGGAAAGCTGAGACAGGCAGATCACAAGATTAGGAGTTCAAGACCAGCCTGACAAACATGGTGAAACCCCATCTCTACTAAAAATACAAAAATTAGCCAGGCATGGTGGTGTGTGCCTGTAATTGCAACTACGTGGGAGGCTGAGGCAGGAGAATCACTTGAACCCAGGAGGTGGAGGTTGCAGTGAGCCAAGATGGCGCCACTGCACTGCAGCCTGGGCAACAAAGCAAGACTCCACCTCAAAAAAAAAAAATGGTGGTGGGGAGGCATCCCCTTGTTTAGCATATCATCAAGAAATAACTATAAAAATGGCCACCAGCAGCCCTGGGGTTGCTCTGTCTATGGAGTAGCCATTCTTTATTCCTTTACTTTCCTAATAAACTTGCTTTCACTTTACTCTATGGACACACCCTGAATTCTTTCTTGCACGAAATCCAAGTACCCTCCCTTCGGGTCTAGATTGGGGCCTCTTTCCTGTAACAGCATGGAGTTATGTCCTTCAGGCTGGACCACTGTTACCTACCCTACTATATTCGAGTCTCGTTCTTCCTTCATCTACATCTGGGCTTTCATCCCAGCTCTGTAACTAATCTAGTGGTGAGATCACGAGCCAATTAGTCTATGAACTTCAGTCCTCCCAGATATAAAATTGGGACAGTAATACCTGCTTTGCCTGATCATAGTAAGGATTAAATGAGATATTTCATATAAAGTGTTTAGTGTGTATACAGTCCCTGGCACAGAGTAACAGCTGCCAGTAAACAGTCACTGTTCCACGGGCATTTCATTTGTTCTACAAGCCTTTGCTGAGCAGGCACCGCGAGTGCCTGAAGGATGCACAGGCCCTGCTTGCAGAGGGCTCCCTGTCCTTCTGTGCTTTGATTCAGACTTCCTGAAAATCAAGTGGTTGCTGTGTGCCACACTTTCATTTATCCTTCACAATTGCCCCATGTGTAGGGGGTATCCCATCTCACAGCAGAGGAAAATGAGTCTCAGAGAGGCTGTCACATGCCCACAGCCAGCAGGACACAGCTGATCTGGACCCAGGGCTCTGCACCAAAAACCTGGGCCACCTCATCCTCCCGCATGATTCACCCTGGATGGCTCAGACCACAGGGAGCAAGAGGAGAGTCAGGAAATTGGGTTCTAGAACCAAGGAGTTGGGTGGCTCAGCTTAGAAATGCTTCCTCACTCTTCTTAGTCTCAAGGGAGGTGATGGAATAACGACAGGAACACTTGCCATTTATTGGAAGCTGTTACTCAGTGCCAGGCACTGTATATACACTAAGCACTTTATATGCAGTATCTCATTTAATTCTCACTTTAATCAGTCAATGCAGGTATTATTGTCAACTTTATATCTGGGAATACCAAAGTTCATAAAATAACTGGCCCATGATCTCACTACTAGTCAGTGACAGAACTGGGACAGAAGTCCAGATGCAGATGAGGCCAAAGCTCGGGCTCTGAATGGCTAGAATATACTGCTCCCTTCTATGGGAACAGCAGAGGCTGAGGGGAGGTCACCCTCACACTTCCAAAGAGCTTGCTATGGATTGGCATCTAGACCTGACTACACAGTGCACATATACAGTCTACATAGCATAGAGTGCTGCAAAACGTGTTGTTAAAACACCAGCAGCCTCTGCTTGTTATTCAGTCAACACTGATAAGCAGAAACAACCAAAGAAGGACCATAGTTAGTTTATCCTCTTTTATTAGTGATGATTTCTCTTTCTGGCAATATGGCTGATTAACATGGCCTGACGTCCCTAGAACTGTTAAAATAGAACATCTTTTTTATGCAAGGCTGATCTTTAAAGAGAAGGGAGGACGGGAGCAGTAGTTCTCAGGTGTCAAAAACCAGGAGGGAGGTGAAAATGGTGCCATACGTGTGTGAACTGATGCTGCGGCTGCCCCCGTCCCCTGGGAGCTTGCACAGAAGATAAGATGAAGCTTCATGGGGAGGATGATTGGGACTGAAAACACACTTAGTTCCAAAACCCCTCCTCATGTGAGAGAATGTACTAGGAAAACTTCCCCACTGGAACAAGCTGCTGAAAGGAAGTTTACCTGCTCTAGGCACTGGGTGACGATTCAGAACCCCAGGCCTGCTCTTCAAGCAGGGATGGAGCTTGAATTTCCTTTACCCTACTATCCCCAAGCCAAAAAAAATTTTTCTTTTAAATTTTTGTTTTTGTAGAGACAGGGTCTTGCTATGTTTCTCAGCTTGGTCTCAGTCTCCTAAACTCAAGCAGTCCTCCCACTTCAGCCTCCCAGAAGGCTGGGATTACAGACGTGAGCCACCATGCCCAGCCCCCAAGCCAAAATATCATAAAATTGACTGCAAAACTGGTGTGAAAGGACTTTCACAAGGAAGCCACAAGAGAAGTTAGACACACAAACTAGAATAAGAAAGTCTCTCACACTAAGAGATGTTTCAGAAAGAGATGGGTGAGGGGCAATAGTCAAAGAGTTACTGGCTAAGAATTTTCAAAAGCCTTCAGATTGAAGATGTTTAAGTTCCAAACAGTACAAACAAATAGAAATCTACGTTTTTTTTGTTTTGTTTTGTTTTTGAGACTAGAGTCTCGCTCTGTTGCCCAGGCTGGAATGCAGTGGTGCGATCTTGACTCACTGCAAGCTCTGCCTCCCAGGTTCATGCCATTCTCCTGCCTCAGCCTCCTGAGTAGCTGGGACTACAGGTGCCCGCCACCACGCCCCGCTAATTTTTTTTTTTTTTTTTTTTTTTTGTATTTTTAGTAGAGACAGGGTTTCACCGTGTTAGCCAGGATGGCCTCGATCTCCTGACCTCGTGATCCACCTGCTTCGGCCTCCCAAAGTGCTGGGATTACAGGCGTGAGCCACCACATCCAGCCCAGATTTTTTAAAAGACTGAAAAGTGAAGAAAAGTGGAGGGGACATGTTAAATTGCAGTCAATTGTATTATTGCAAAGATGTGTCTCTGTTTCCATGCACTAGGGATGAATTCCCTTTTCGTCATCAGCAGCACACAATTAAGAAATAGTGAGACTCTTAAAAAGGCGGTGACTCACAGCTGTAATCCCAGCACTTTGGGAGGCCGAAGCAGGTGGATCACTTGAGGTCAGGAGTTTGAGAGCAGCCTGGCCAATGTGGCGAAACCCTATCTCTACTAAAAATACAAAAATTAACCAGGTGTGGTGTCGGGCACCTGTAATCCCAGCTACTTGAGAGGCTGAGTCAGGAGAACCACTTGAACCTGAGAGGCGGAAGTTGCAGTGAGCCAAGATTGTGCCATTGCACTCTAGCCTGAGACAGACTCTGTCTAAAAAAAAAAGGAAAAAATAGTAGTGGAACTGAGCAGAGTTCAGTGGCTCAAGCCTGTAATCCCAGCACTTTGGGTGACCAGGGCAGGAGGATTGCTTGAGGCCAGGAGTATGAGACCAGCCTGGACAACATAAAGAGATCTTGTCTCTAGAAAAAAAAAAATAGTGAACCTGGCAAGGAGTACAGAATGTAAAGGGAAGCTTTGTAAAGGCAGATGGGGATAGAAAAGGAGGGAGAGAAAAGAAGGTGGGAAAGAGGAGGCCTTACTGAGGGGAAGGAATTAGAAGAAGTGCGAGGCTTTATGAACAGAAGGAGGGGCTTTCTCTGAATTTGCTGCTGAAACTGGGTGCAAGGGGAGGATAGGGCAAAGTAGCATAGTTTAACTGGGGGAAAAAAATTGCATGTTGCATTAGCATTTACCAAATCTTTATTACTAGGAAGGTGGCTTTCCTCTTTGACGATACTTCCTGCATCCCTGTTATGATCACTAAAGGCTTTTAATGCCTATGTGTCTGCAGGAAGAGGCTGGAAACATTGCCCCATCCACCCTTTACACCACCATTTCATATAGAAGAAAGTGTGTTTTCTTCACTCAAGCTTTAGCAAAATTCACAAGTACAATTTCCCACAGAATGGGTATATGGGCACAACTATTTGTCATCATTCTGCCACTACTCCTGTTTGGGCTATGAACACAGGGCAGTTTTCACATTCAAAATTATCCTCACATTCCCTCGCAAAATTTTTTTTGATCTTTTCAATACAATGAATCAAAGAAATATTTTTCTCACTGACTTCATGTGTTCTATTGACTTTTTCTTACTTAAAAGTAATAAGCATATATTTCTTTTTTGTTTGTTTGTTTTGAGACAGGGTCTGTCTCTGTCGCCCAGGCTGGAGTGCAGTGGCAAAATTACTGCCCCCTGCAAACTCAGCCTCCCAGGCTCAAGCAATCTTCCTGCCTCAGCTTCCCAAGTAGCTAGGACTACAGATGCACTCCACCACACCCAGCAAATGTTTGTATTTTTTGTAGAGATGGGGTTTCAGTATGCCACCCAGGCTGGTCTCAAACTCCTGGGCACAAGAGATCCACCTGCCTTGGCCTCCCAAAATGCTAGGATTACAGGCATGTGTGCCATTAAGCCAGGCCTAAGCATATATTTTAAACACATCTAGCTTTTGTCTTGCTATTTTAAAAAAGGGTGTAAATATATAATCACCTTCATCCCAAAAATGGCCTGAATAGATTTTGTTGTTTTTTTTTTTTTAGATGAGGGCTCACTATGTTGTTCAGGCTGTTCTCTAACACCTGGGCTCAAGCAGTCCTCCCACCTTGGCCTCCCAAAGTGCTGGGATTACAGGCACCCGCCACACTGGGTTCTAGAATTCTTAAATTATTTTTCAATGACTACACATAAATGTTTTCCATTTATACACAGGGTTTCAGTAAGAGAAAGCATTTCTTTCTGAAATCAGTTCATAAACTGACATCACTTTCTTATATAAAGTAATTGCCACCCTCTTGACACACCTCTTTGGAGATGTACATATTTTCATCAATGCCTCTCCTGCAGCATATATTAAGGTATGTTCAATAGAGGCATCTATTCCATAAACGACATAAGAATAGATACATTGCCTGAGTGTTCAGCGTCTCCCAGCCCCCGTGTTGAGAGCTTCCTTCCAGGTGAATCTGTTGTCCCCCACCCTCCAGGTGAGGAAATTAAGGCTGTGAAAGGGCTGCGAACCCTCACTCCATGCTGCCTCTTCATGGAGCTCAGCCAGTAGCAGTCCAATTTCTGCATCTGAATCATTTGGGGCTAGAAAGAATTTTTATAGGATAAAATACACAGAATCCAAAAGAGTACTGAAGACTCTTCCCCACCTCACCGCAGCTGGAGGATTTGACTGAGATGAGTGTCACATGCATACGGTAAGTCAAGGTCTGGAGAGCTGAGCTGAAGGGGCACCCTGGAGCCTGGCAGGGCGCCTGCGTGGCAGCTGAGGGAAGAGGATGCTGAATGGGAGGTCAATGTTGCTCCAGCAAAGCTCCAGACAAATGAGGAGGAAGTCACTGAGGCACCGTGGGAAAGCCCACCCTGGAGTCTTTTCACCCACGGAAGCTCATTACCCAGTCCCCAACCCACTTGAAGGCCCAGTAGCCCAGGTCAGGGTTTCCATACCCTCCCCTCCCCTGCAGGGGCATTGCATGACAATCGGCGCCAACTCTGATATTCCGAGGCTGAACCACACATTAGGCTTCTATGCACTGACCATTCATAGGGTCAAAGTTATTTTTGTAAAAACTGAGAGTAGGCCCGGCGCGGTGGCTCACGCCTGTAATCCCAGCACTTTGGGAGGCGGAGACGGGCGGATCACGAGGTCAGGAGATCGAGACCATCCTGGCTAACACGGTGAAACCCCATCTCTACTAAAAATACAAAAAATTAGCCGGGCGCCTGTAGTCCCAGCTACTCGGGAGGCTGAGGCAGGAGAATGGCGTGAACCCCGGGGGGCGGAGTCTGCAGTGAGCCGAGATTGCGCCACTGCACTCCAACCTGGGCGACAGGTTGACTCCGTCTCAAAAAAAAAAAAAAAAAAAAAAAACCTGAGAGTAAAGCAATGCACAAGAGTATTTAATTCTGTGAATTTAACGGATGAGAACTGGGGAGGAAAACCGGTGTCGGTAAATAGTCCTTCTTGACCACTAGGCAAATATTTCATCTCCCAAGCCCGGAAGTGGGGTAGAGCGGGAAGCACCGTGTGTCAGCTGAGGTGAGGGCTGAGGGACAAGGGGGAAACCACAAAGACCCCTGCAGCTTAGGTTCGCGCGTGCCTGGGGCTGGCAGGTGTGCCAGACACTGGCTCTGGAGGCGCAGCTCCACCGTGTCTGTGGAGTGGACTCTCTCTAAACCAGTGAGTTCCTGTAAAAGCGGCTTTTATTAACAGGTAGATCCAGCAGGCTCCAGTCCTCTTTGCAATCGTTCGCCTCTGGCCCCCAGCGGGAGGGAAGAGGAGGGTGAAAGGCGAAGCCCCCGGGCTGTCCCCAAGGGAGTGCTCCCTGTCAGAGTGCGCTGGGCCCTCCCCTCCTGACGAGGGAGCGCCCCTAGACTAGTGCATATTTTTCATATAGACCTTGGATAGGACCCACCATCCAGAGAGGGGAGGGTGGCCCCCAGCGCCATCCCCAACCGACAGGAGACCCTGGCTCAGTGAGCGCTGTCCCCAGCCCGCCAGGCTCGCCTTTCTGTCTGCACAGTGCAGCCCTGACCACCTGGCGTGAGCCTCCTTCCCGAGCGCCATCTGTCTGCGCCCCTGGAAAGCCATTGGGCCTGCGACCGCCAGGGAGCCCCTCAGCTCGCTGGTATCCTTCGGGGGCGCGGGGGGCACGCAGAGCGGACTTCCCTCAGCCACATGCCCAGGGCTGCACGCACCCAGGACAGCTGCGGACACCCCCTCTCCACCCTCCCCAGACCATTAGGACGCACAAGGTGCCTGCTTTTCAAAAACTCCCATGTGTCCTTCAGTGTTCCCCCAGCTCTGCGGAGGGGACAGGGGCTGATTCTGATGCAACTTTCCTAAACAACTGTCAATGAAAAGGGACAAACTCTGTAAAATATTTGAAGAGATTTATTCTGAGCCAAATGTGAGTGATTATGGCCGGTGACACAGCCCTCAGGAGATCCTGAGACATGTGCTCAAGGTGGTCCGGGTGCAGCTTGTTTTTATACATTTTAGGGAGGCATGAGCCATCAATCAAATACAGTTGAGAAATACATTGGTTTGGTCCAGAAATGAGGAATTTGGGCATGATAAAAAAAAAAAAAAAAATCAGAGCTTAGTCCTCATTCCTTTCTCTTGGCCAAAAGCATTCCACAGAATGTATGTACAGCAGCAGGTCCCACTGAGCTAAAAAGGCTCATTCCTAGAATTGTCTGACTTGATGGTAATAGTTTTAAATATTAGCGATTTGGATCATGGCGGGAGGACATGGTCTGACGTGATATAATAGCCAATAGTTTAAGAAGTGAGACGGAGTCAGGCCTAGAGTTTAGTCTTAAAAAAATCCCAGGTCAGGTCTATTTTGTGAGCTATCATGGTCCAGGTCTTCGATTGTGCCTTTTTCCTTTGCTGTGTCTGGCGTAACATTTACAAGTGATGTAGTAAAAAATATCAAAAAGACAGTGAAGATTAAGCATCCAAGAAGGTTATAGGTAGAATCAGAGGGCAGTAAAACTCAACCAGCAAAAAAGAAAAAAAAAAAAAAACCCTGCATGTATCATCATACTTTTTTAGTAGACTTACAGTGCATTTACTCTTCTTATCAAGGGTTATTTGAACTTTATGATAAACCTTATTTGAAGATTGTAAGACCGACATTAAATCAGAGTCCCATAAATTTAATCCCTCTTCCAGCTAATTTATCTCCATAATGTTTTAGGACTTTCTCCTTAGGGTTCTTGTCACACAACCAGGAAAGATTAGGCTTGCAGACACATAGAAGGATGAGAAAAATGGAATTTATTGGGTAAAAAGGGAAAAAAGGGAAACAGGGACTCTCAGCAAAGGGAGAGTCCTGCTAGCAGGGTTCCCACCCCACAGATTGAATCCCAGGACACCACCCAGGAATAGAAGAGGCCAGGGTCCTCCCCACTGCAAACTTGCAAACTTCCAGAGGCTCCAGCCCCGTGCGCCCTCCTCCCAGTGTGCAGGCCATTTAGAGATTCTCCGGGGAGCCCTTTTTACTTGGCTGTCTTAATAGGTATGACATCCTGAGGAGGGTATAGATCAAATGCAAAAAACGCCTGGTCCTCTGTGTCTAAATTGTCATAGAACATAGGACCTGTTGGCCGGGCGTGGTGGCTCACGCCTGTAATCCCAACACTTTGGGAGGCTGAGGCAGGTGGATCACGAAGTCAGGAGATTGAGACCATCCTGGCTAACACGGTGAAACCCTGTCTCTACTAAAAATACAAAAAAAAAAATTAGCTGGGCATGGTGGCTGGCGCCTGTAGTCCCAGCTACTCGGGAAGCTGAGGTAGGAGAATGGCGTCAACCCAGGAGGCGGAGCTTGCAGTGAGCGGAGATCATGCCACGGCACTCCAGCCTGGGCGACAGAGCGAGACTCCGTCTCAGAAAAAAGAGGAAAAAAAAAACCAAAAGAACACAGGACCTATTAACAGTGGACAAATCTATTTTTCCCACCGCTTTTGTATTGCGCCATCTACTGATGGTATTTGGGAAAGAAAAGGAAATTTTGTCACAGAAGTCATATAATTCTATGGCGTCATTTTCTTGTCCCTCAGCGGGACTCCCTGTGGCTGAGGGCCTAAAAGTCAAAAGACTTATAGCCAATTAATTGTTCTAGGCCAGATAGGAGTGGATGTGGACAGGCATTCATTACTTCTAAAAATTATTATTTTAAGTTAAAAAAAAAAAAGCTGACAAACAAAACTGAAAGGCAAAGTTACAAGACTGACTTATTTTTAACTTGTACGTGTTGAGTTACTGTAAGCTTGGTTTTTGTTACAGACTTATAGCAATCAGCTATACAAAACCTAAGCCTTGTTCTGAAAAATAATTGAAAATATGTATATAGATATAGATATATTTACAATTCATAATTGGAAGTATTATACCCAGCAGGCTTTGTTATGAGGTATTTTTATCCTGTTAGTAAATATTTTTCTTTAATTCTATCATAAGCAGAAAATTTTTATGGTTGGGGTGGATGCAAAAGTAGCACATCATAGTTTGGAAGGCAACTAAACTTGTTTTACCAGCTGTTTAGGCATTTTTGTACCCCTTGTTGATTTGGAGGGTTTGACCTTGACCTAATTTTATCCCTCAAAACCAGCCCTTACAGTCTAATGCACCCGTCTCCTCCATGATAGTACCTGGGCCTAAAGGGAGGCTGCTTGTCTATAGTCTTAGCAGCAGAGCATTAGCAGTGAAACAGATTCCGGCCCAGTGGGGTGCCAAATGAGGGAGATTCATATCGCTGGTCTTCAGAATACCATGATTTTGGTTTCTGCGGAAGTAAAACAAGGAAAGATAAATAACACTTATAGTTTGACAATTATAAGAGTAATTTGCGGCCGGACGCAGTGGCTCATGCCTGTAATCCCAACAGTTTGGGAGGCTGAGGCGGGTGGATCACCTGAGATCAGGAGTTCAAGACCAGCCTGGCCAACATGGTGAAACTCCGTCTCTACAAAAATACAAAAATTAGGTAAGCATGATGGTGAGTGCCTGTAGTCCCAGCTGCTCAGGAGGCTGAGGTAGGAGACTCGCTTCAACCCAGGAGGCAAAGGTTGCCGTGAGCTGAGATCACGCCATTGCACTTCAGCCTGGGTGACAGAGCGAGGCTCCATCTTAAAAAAAAAAAAAAAAATATTTTTATGTCAGAACAGAAAAAGAAACCTCTTCCATTAGGGTACCGACTAAAAATATGAAGAAAAATTATAATCTGGTACTCTCTATAGGATTATTGTAGCCAAGAAATAATGATTTAATCTGCATTCAAAAAAAGTTAGGGCTGAAATCTAGTATTAAGTGTCACGCTTTGCCCTTGAAACAAGCTTCTCTAGCGGCTTTTTTTTTTTTTTTTTTTTTTTAATTAAAGAGAAACTATAGCAAGGCCAATTTGTGTGCCAGGCAAGTTTTAGGTTTATTATGCTTACATGGTTATTTGCATAAAATACAGCAAGAATTCATTGGCCATATATACTCCTTTTAAGTTGGCTTTGCTGGAACTATACCTAACAATAGGCTATTTTAGTTTAAGTCTTGGAAAAATAACCGGTGCCTCCAATTTGTTGTTGTTGTTGTTTTTTTAACTCTTATTGAACTTATGCAGACAACTATATCATCACAAAATTACGATCTGAATTTTGGTGAACCCAAAAGGTAAATCTGCTTATAAAAACACACTTTATTCCTCCCCCAAAAAAGACAAAAATAAAAAATAAACATACTTTAGCCAAATAGCTTAAAAGAAAAAGATTTTCTTAACCCTTCTTTAACCAGGGCAGCAACTTTAAAACCAGATGCTTGTTTATCTTGGAAATGCCACTTACAAACCAAACAGCTCAATGAGCTGTCTATCAGGCACTTTAGCATTTAGTAGCTCCTCACAATTAGTTGTAGAAAAGAGAATCTCTTATTAGGTGGCAAGATTTTATGTAAACCATTTTTATTTTATCACAGAACTCTTTGGGGAAATATTATTTCTATTAGCATAGGGGTAGCTTCAGTTAATATTTCATAGCAAGGCAATAAATGCCAAGTGGAAATTCTCTAATTCAGTCATTGTCATTGAAAAGTACTCACGATCTTTGTCATCAGCCCCGATAAATGTTCCACACAAAGGGCTACGCAGTGGAGGATTTGTCCCAATTAGCACTCCAGCTCCTACCCTATACTTTGTGGGCTTAGACGATTTTACTAGTTCCTATTTAGTGTGTTCAAATAACATTTCCTAGAAGAGCAGATTTACATACCCTCAGTTTTATAGTACTAGGAAAAGGAAAACATCCCTCAGTTAGACATAGTACCCATTTTCATAAGACATTTAGGTAAAAGGGGTTACAACTACCTTACATAAAGCTTGTTTAAACATCATAAATTGTATAATTCTATTAAACTCTATGTTTTTATGTTTGGGTCCCAAGAACCCTTTTTCACCCCCAGTCTATTTTACCTTTTCTGGTGTAAAGAGTTTGGGTTCCCAGAAGGGAGTTGCGTCTGTAAGACCTATGAGGGACAGCAAATTGGATAAGTCTTCTTAAACAGTCCTATGACTCTGTGCAAGGGGCACTCATGTAAAAGGGGGCCCCTTAACCCCCGAATTTACCATGACCTTGAGTAGTAGGCATATTTGGTGGGAAGATACCTCAGTTATCATAAAGCCAGTCCAACATGGCTTGCATATGAAGCATGTTAATGCTTCACCTGGGGTGCTTCACTTGGTATTTTGTAGAGAGAGTTGGGCAGTCCCCTTCTCAGGGCAAACAGACCTTATGGTGGCATTTATCCAGTCCACTAGGCTGATTCTTTTCTGAGGAATAACCTTCTGTTCATTTGGATCACATATACTCATCAGTGATTGTTCAGTAGTGAGCTGTGCGTCCTGTATTAATCCAAACAAGCTCTTAAATTCTGTAGCATTTAAAACGAAGAATTTTGTCCTTAAAGTGGTGGCTTTTACAATCCACTAAAGATTTTTTAAAGAAGCCGAATGATATCAGTCTACAAAATGGAACAATTTACATTATGCCCTCTGGCTTTACCACAGGGTTCAGAGTTAACTTTTGTTGCCCTGGCTTGCTTTCTTTTTTAATCCACTTAGTTTTATCTGTGTAATTCTCTTTCATTATAAAGCTACTCTTAGTTTCTTAACCAAAAAACTTACATTTTTTGAAAATTGACATCCTTGTGTTCTATAAAATTTTGCCAAAAGCATATTTTACGCTCCAACTATTTTAAATTTTAGTAACCCAAATTTCCAGTGGGGGAAGAAAACAGGTTTTTAACATGACTTTAAAATTTTAAATTACTGGGGAGAGTTTTAAGATTAAATTTACCAAATTTATTTTACCGAAGATTACCAAGGTCATGTGAATTAAAAGGCATCTGAGCTAGCTTCTACCAATGTGATAAGCACTTAACATTTTTTAAGTTACTTGATTAGAGCTCTTTCATGTAGTTTGGTAGTAAAATATCACTTCCCCATGACAAAAATAAAGATAGAGATAAAAAAAGCATGCAGAATAAAAAGGCAGGTTCAAAGGATATTTTATTTGCCTGTTTTCAAGAAAATTACCTCACTTATTTTAGACAATTAATAGAAGTAACAGGAGCCAACAAAAGGTAAAGAAGAAAGCTACCATTCAAGGCCTTGCCTTTTCACAATAGAAAGAGTTGAACTTCTGAGCTATCAATCTGAAGAATGTTAGAGACAGATGATAGAATGTTAAAGTTTAAAAACTTCATGCATTAAAAGTCAAATATTTGTAATAAAATCTTGATTTGACTATTTAGTTTTGTATTAGTGTACTTTTAAATATCAAAGACACATCTCTACAAAGACTATTATAATTTCCTTTTCATTATAACCAACTGAATTACACAACTGTCAGAGGCATGTGAACCAGAGCAACTCTATCTTGAATAAGAGCTGGGTAAAATGAGGCCAAGACCTACTTGGCTGGGTTCCCAGACAGTTAAGGCATTCTAAGTCACAGGATGAAACAGGAGATCAGTACAAGATACAGGTTATAAAGACCCTGCTGATAAAACAGGTTGCAGTAAAGAAGCCAGTTAAAACCCATCAAAACCAAGATGGCCATGAGAGTGACCTCTGGTCATCCTCACTGCTACACTCCCCCCAGCGCCATGACAGTTTACAAATGCCATGGCAATGTCAGGAAGTTGCCCCATATGGTCTAAAAGGGGAAGGCATGAATAATCCACCCCTTATTTAGCATTTAACCAAGAAATAACCATAAAAATGGGCAACCAGCAGCCCTCGGGGCTGCTCTGCCTTATGGAGTAGCCATTCTTTATTCCTTTACCTTCCCAATAAATTGCTTTCGCTTTACTCTATGGGCTCGCTCTGAATTCTTTCTTGCACAAGATTCAAGAACCCTTTCTGGAGTATAGTGCCTCAAACACAGCTCACTGTAGCCTTAACCTCTCAGGCTTAAGCAATCCTCCTGCCTCAGCCTCCCGAGTGGCTGGGGACTACAGGTGCATGCCACCATGCCCAGCTAAGCTAATTTTTTCTATTTTTTGTAGAGACAAGGTGTCACTATGTTGCCCAGGCTGGTCTCAAACTCCTGGGCTCAAACAATCCTCCTGCCTTGGACTCCCAAAGTGTTGGGATTTCAGGCATGAGCCACCACACTGAGCCAGGTGAGTTTTGACAAGCATATACACCCATATGGCCCAGCACCTCAGTCACAATACAGAATGTCTCCATCACCACACATGGTTCCCAACTCCACTTCGAACCCAAGTGCTACGGAGTCACTGATTCTGATTTTAATATGCTGTATTATTTGCTATAATACAGCATATACATTTCATGTACATTTTTGTGACAAATGATATGTTTTTATTTTCATTTTTATTGGTACAAAATACTTTCTAATTTCCCTTGTGGTGTCTTCTTTTACCCATGGTTACATAAGAAATGTGTTACTTAATTTAAAAATATTTGGGGATTTTCCAAATATCTTTTATTGTTGAATTTATAAAGGATCTATCCAACAAACTGTTGAGCTCACTTAATAGTAGTTACAGTTCATAATGAGATTCTCTTGGATTTTCCTTATAGATATTTCATCTGACGGTATAAATTTTACATCGGTCAGAATCCCCAGTGTAATATTAAACTGTGGAGGTGATAACAGGGATGTTTGTGTCTGGTTTTAATGAACCTCTTTTAAGATTTCACTGTTCAGTGTGAAGTTTGCTATAGTTTTTGAGGCAATACACTTTTAATAAATTAAAGATTATTTATCATAAGCAGAGTTGGGATATTTGAGTGAATTTTCTAAATCTACTGATATAACAACATGATTTTTTTCTTTTAATTTGCCAGTGCGATGGATTACATTGAAGATTTTTTTGCACTCCTTAGATAAACTCTATTGCTCTTTTTATTTTGAATAAAATTCTGGATTTATTTTGCTTGCTGTGTTGTATTTTGATAGTGATTTTAACATATCTGAAATATGTTTGGGCAGAAGTGAGGTGAGAATCAAAATATAGTTTATTCTACAGCTGTTTTTTCTTGTACCATTTATTGAATGATTCATGTTTCCTATTACAGTATGTTCTAAATAATTTTTTATCTTTCCTTTCTTATTGTTATTTAATTTTTATTTTTTGAGACAAAGTCTCATTCTTTCACCCAGACTGGAGTGCAGTGGCATGATCTCAGCTCACTGAAACTTCTGCCTCCTGGGCTCAAGCAATCCTCTCACCTCGGCCTCCTGAGTAGCTGGGACTCAAGTCCAGCTCAGTAACTGGGACAGGTATGCACCACCATGCCCAGCTAATTTTTTTTTTTTGTAGGGATGGGGTTTTGCCATGTTGCCCAGGCTGGTCTTGAACTCCTGGGCTCAAGCCATCCTCCCATCTCAGCCTTCCAAAGTGCTGGGATTATAGGCATGAGCCACTGCACCCAGCATGGTCTTTTTTTTTTTTTCCAATATTTTCATTGTCCTGTGTAGGGAGACCCCCTGAAACTATTGCTATGGAATAAAAGATGAAATGCTCCTGATTATTGTAAATACAAAATTGCATGCAGGATTGTGTAAAGACAATGCCAGGTTGGGCTGCCAGAACAAGCCAACAGCGTGATGTGCTTCCCCCGTAGAGAGCCTATAAACGGAAGTGCAGTCAGGGAGGTTTCACATCACCAACATTCCTATCCCAGAAAAGCAGATGTTCATAGCTCTGGGAATGGAATGTGACCCTTGTGGAGAGCCTGTAAACAGACACAGGAGGGGTGCCGGTTCATATGGATAAGATAGGGCTATAAACGCCCTCATCTTGCCACAGCTCTTCCAGCTCTGTTTAGGGTTAAGGCATACTCCCTTCTGAGAATTTTTGGTCTAACTGGTTATCTAGCTTCACGTCCTGTTTCTATTGATTGTTTGCAACCAGCTTTTGCTGCAACTGTTACTGCTGATTAATATCTTGCTAATCATAGGTTACAGATAGACTGTGTTTCTGTTTTAAGGCTCTATTAGAAATTGCTGATGCACACACTATATTGTAAATTCTGATCTCTGTATACTGTACTTCTGAATACCAATGTTATGTTAAAGAATTACTTCATCCCCATGTGACCATCTCACCTCATAATCAAACGACCCTAAATCCCTCACTAACCGACCCCTGCCCTCACTAAACTTAGTAATAAATGCTGGTATATCCAGTGCATTGGCGGCATTGCAGGACTAGAAGGTGGTGACCCCCCTGGACCCAGCTTTCACTATCTCGTGTGTGTCTTTTATTTCTCAACCTGCCGATCCACCTGGGAACAAAGAAAGAGCCCTGTTGCACTGTGGGCTGCTGGCCAGATCCTGCAATATCCTGTAGTTTTAATAAATGTATTTTAATGTTACTGGCCACTTCAGATTTTTCTTGATTGTTTAATCCAATGAAGGTTTTAAAGATTTTCTCATACAGGGAAATGTTAAAATATCACTCTCAAAAGGATGTCTATGTCTTGGCCAGAAATATTACTCAGTGAGAAATGATTTTAGGCCATAGGGAGATCTCTTTATCTTTGCAAGGGCATTTACTGCCTTAAATGCATTTTAATTGATAGAGAAGAGAGAAAGTCCAATGTAGGTCCACCTGCATGATAACTAAGGCTGAAATCCAGTTCAAGCTGGGCCTGGGGACAGCAGCAGGCTCAGGTGACCAGGGAGGAACCTGGTTCAGCTTCTTTCCCTTCAGAATTCTCCAAGGACAAGGCTCCCACCTTTCTGAGCAGGCAGGACTGTGGTCAAGCCCATGCCTTTGCCCGCACATTAACAACTGTCATGAGTTTATGTGTTTTCTTTTTGAAGGAGGATGCATTCAGACACATCTGTGTGTGTTTCTACAGACGTACATTCAGGGATATGGAGCATCGCAGCTGGGAGTGTACACCTGCTCCTCACAGTGATGTGACCTATCCTGACGTGTTTTCCCTCGACGATGTCTTGGAGAGCTTTCCATGTGAGTGCATGTAGGTCCAACTTGGTCTTCATAACTGCTGCGTGGTGTGTCACGGTACGCAAGCACCACAACATATTTAGCCAGTCCCTGACTGATGGGCATCTAGGTTGTTGCCAATTATCCACTATTCCATTGACATAGGAATCTTGCAAGATAAAGTTGAAAGGTAATTCAGTGGCATTTGAGGCTCTCTGTAGTGTTCTGAAGTCTTACCTTCAGGTAACATGCCTTTTCCCAAATAGTACATCCAGTCAAACTAGTCTAACACGATTTTCTAGCTCAAAGTCTGCACAGGTCAATCCTTCCACCCAGAAGACCCACTTCTCTTCTTTTCCTCTTTCTCAGTTTGGCCTGTCTTAGAAGGCTGTCTTCTATTCCCACTCTTCTGTGAAAACTTTCCTCTTCTCTGGGCTCCCAGCCTATGGTAGTCTTTCTTTCACCAAATGTCTATTGTATTCTGTACGGCTCATTCAATATTTGTACTTTTTTTGTATTATAATGTTTCATTATATTAACAGTCCTCATGTCTTCAACTAGAAGCTAATTTATTGAAGTAAGATAAATTTTCTTGCCTTTTAGCTAAAGTCTCAGGTCTATTTTCTTTCTTCTCTCTAGGCATCCCTTGCCCTAAAGCTAGATAATTCTGTCCACATTATTTCTCTGCTCACAAACCAATATGATGATGATGATGTTGATGATGATGATGTCATCCTCAACAACTCCCTCATGAGTGGCATCACCAGCCTTCCTCAGCTTAAGTATCACAACAAGGAGAGCATCTTCGAAGGTGACTCCTGCCTTAGGCCTACAAAAGCCCTCCCTTTTCCATTCCTCCACTCCAGGCAGGGCCCCTCCCCATTCCATGAGCCTGTTAGTTGGGAGAAGCTAGACTACATGGTCACAGGTAAATCCCAAAGTGTTAGAAGTGCAACCCAGGCCAGGTGCGGTGGCTCACACCTGTCATCCCAGCACTTTGGGAGGCCAAGGCAGGTGGAACATTTGAGGTCAGGAGTTTGAGACCAGCCTGGCCAACATGGTGAAACCCTGTCTCTACTAGAAAAAATACAAGAAGTAGCTTGGCGTGGTGGTACACGCCTGTAATCTCAGCTACTCAGGAGGCTGAGGCAGGAGAATTGCTTGAACCTGGGAGGCAGAGGTTGCAGTGAGCCGAGATAGTGCCACTGCACTCCAGCCCGGGTGACAGAGCAAGACTCCATCTCAAAAAAAAAAAAAAAAAAAAAAAAAAAAAAAGAAGAGCAACCCAATACGGGTCTTCCTCACTCACCTCACACCCCGCCATGGGTCAGAACGGCCTCCTTGGCAGCTCCCGCTCCTCTAGCAGCCCTGCCATCCCCAATCTTCACTTGTAGCCGCACAGCTGGAAGGAAGTTTGTGCCCAGGACTCACACTTCCTCCTGACAGCCTCCAGCCAGGCGAGCACCGCACTTCCGCTCACCGCCTACAGCCTCTATTTGTCCCACCGCCCCGCATAACTGGAAGAGAGACTGGGAAGCGCAGGGCACACGGAACACCTGAAGATCACTCCTGTCTGTGCCCCGGAGCTGCTGGGATCAACTGGGGGCTCCAAGAAGTGGAGGCAGCAGGAAGGTAGGAAAGGCAGGGAGTGCCTGGAGGTATTGATCCAGGGATGGGGCCTCAACCAAAAACATCTGCCCCAGTACCCTCTGAGAATGCCGACTCAGTCACCCTGCCTCCAGTTCTACCAATGACAGAGGCATCTGGCTTACTGATTTTTCTTTTTGAAAATCGCAGGTCTTCTGAGAAGTCTAAGTGGCCTCCTCTCTCTCTCTCTCTCTCTCTCCGAATAATTCAAAGAGGGTTTTCCCCACAACCCCTAGGTGAGGTCAATGAAAGAAGAGGCACTTTGTTTGGAGAAAATAGAAAGGAGTCTTGGAGGATGGATAACTGTAGAAAGTGGGCATGCCTGGGCAAGGTACAGCCACTCTGAAGTTGCCTCAGGTGACATAAAGTGGACAGCAGCAACTTGGGAGGAGCAGGAAGCCCTTCTGCATAGGGCACCCTCAGCCAGCCCTGGAGAGGAGTAAACCCTCCTCCCCTCCTCCCCCCTTCTCCCTCCTCCTCTCTTCCCCCCCTCCCCTCCACCCTTCCTCCCCCCTCCTCCTCTCTTCCCCCTCCTCCCCTCCACCCTTCCTCCCCACCTTCTCCCTTCTCCCTCACCTCCTTGCCCCTTCCTCATCGCCCTGCTGCTGGAGCACAGGTTTCAGGTTGGCTTCATATTTAGCTGTAAATCCCAAGAGAAACATGGCAGAGTTAAAAATTAATTCGATTGGCACATTTCAACTACTTTGTGGATTATATAGGCTTTTCTAACTCTGCCTGAGGATTCAAACAGCAACTTCAACTCTTTCTATGGAACAAAATAATAATGTTCTAAGTTCCAAAGTCCAGGATTATGTTTTTTTAAATAAAGCCTATTTTCTTTTTTCTGATTATAAAAATAATACATGTAAAAATGGACTTTGAAAAATACGGGTAAATATACAGAAATCAATATAAATCATCCACGGTTTCACTTTAGAACCACAACTCATTCCTTAACTGGGACAGGGCACACTGCCAGCTATCAGGCAAAATTCATGTTTTCAGCTCCCTGGGTCCACAGCTGGAACTGATTTCCAGCATCTATTGCCATCAGATCCAGCTAAGGACTGCCTCCTAGCCAGTGAATTTGAATAGTGGTTGTACAGGCCCCTTCTAGGCCTGGCCTAAGGAGAGCCTCCATGCCTGCCCTTCACAGGCCCTTCTCCTCCAGCCAGCTGGGTGGAAGGTGCTCTCTGAGGCAACCTTGGAAGCCACATATTGAAGATGGAAGTGCCCTTCAGCCTGGGTCCTGCCATAGGTCTGTGGAGGAGGCCCCGTGCTGAGCAGCTCATCCACTCTTAGTGCAGAGTAAGAAAATGCTCTTCTGGCTGGCCATTGTGGCTCACGCCTGTAATCCCAGCACTTTGGGAGGCCAAAGCAGGTGGATCACTTGAGGCCAGGAGTTCAAGACCAGCCTGACAAACATGGCGAAACTCCACATCTACTAAAAAATAAATAAATAAAATAACTGGCCCTGGTGGCATGCGTCTGTAGTCCCAGCTACTCAGGAGGGTGAAGCAGGGGAATCATTTGAACCAGAGAGGTGGAGGTTGCAGTGAGTGGAGATCTTGCCACCATACTCCAGCCTGGTGACAGAGCAAGACTCCATCTCAAAAAAAAAAAAAGAAAAGGAAAGTGCTCTTCTCCCGCATGACAGTTGTCCTGCATTTGGGGTCTGCTCCTTTCTACATTACCCTGTCCTGCCAACATGGCTAAGGACTGCCTCAATTTCTCTCCTAAACTGCACACTGTCTACTGCAGGCCTAGCATGCACAGCAAGCCCTCAGCAAACTCAGTTTTTCACAGTGAAATGGTTCCTGTAGGATCCTTTCCCTTTGACAGCTGCAGAAGCGTCAGTGCTAGAGCCGAGGCTTTGCTGTCCAAGAGCCCTACTGCCAGCCTCACTGGGAAGCCTTTGGTGGCTTCTGGAGTTTTCCCTTTCCTCCTTTCCTCCACTAAGAACAAGACCATAAACATTTCAAAAACACAGTGAGGCCTAACAGAAAAGGAGTTTAATACTTATTTCACAATTCCAGAGCCTCTGGGGAAATGTCCCATCAGCATATCTAAATCCTAACCAGTATTTTCTAGCAGAAGTTTTGGTGCCACGAGCAGACATTAATGGGTTGATTGAGATACAACATCCTTGTCTGCAGCACACACTAGTTCCAAGCATGTGGACAGGGGGCTTGGAACACGTGCAAAAGCAAATGCTCCACAAGAAAAAGAACAACAGGAAAGTGAACCTAGAGGATTGAGAATGAAGAGTGAGACAATACAAGAAAGAAAATGTTTCCGCCATTAGGAAAAAAAAAACAAAACAGAAACATTGACTTTGATCTCCATTGTTAGAAAGAAAAAGAAAAAATCAGAGACAAATATATATTAAGGAAACAGTAAAAAGATGAGACCAAAAACATGAAAGGAAAGCTGAAGATCCAGGTAGAAACTCAAAGGTTTTGCAGCCTTCCCATCGCCACTGGCTGGGAGGGCCGGGCAAGGCTGGATTCTCCACAGTTGCTGGAGGTAATGAGCCTCCTGGGACCTTTCACCCACTTTCTCATCAGTGAACATACGTGGGCCTGGGATTATGGTAACTATTCTGGAATTGCCTCTTCAAACCAGTCTAACAGCTTGCTCAAGGTACAGTGATGCAGGACCAAGATGAAAGGAAACAGAAGTATGTTAGGATCATTGCTAGGGTCATTGAAATACACCCTGAAACTGCACCTTCTGCCACCAAACAGACGAACAGATCGAGGGTTACCTGCCAAGGGGACTTATGGCCTGAGGCCCCAGCCCTCCTGCTGCAAGTCAGACCCTGACGAGGGCAGTGTGGGGCCAGGTGGGATCCCAGCAACCATGTTAATATGAGAGGCAGGAGCTGGTTTGGGACAGGTCCTAAGCCCTCACCACCACACACCAGTTTCCTAGAACCACAGGTTTCTGTCAGTGTCAGAGCAAACAGTAGGACCAGACAGGGCTGTGAGAAGGGTCTAGAATCAAGCCCATCATCCTGCACATCTTGGAGGAGAGCTACTGTTCACTGTAGAAGACACCCCTCCCTGGGCATGATCAGCATCTACTTGGGCAATGCTGTGCTGTCCCAGAGTCTTGCCCTGCAAAGCACACTTCAGGGCAGGGCAGGGCAGGGCCCCTTCCTGGTAAGTCTCATGCCTGCCAGGCCACCAAGAATCTGCCAGCCCCCATCAGGCTGGCTCCTGCACTTACTCCCCCGGCTATGTGTCTTGGAACTGTTTTGTGTTAACACAGTGGGAAGTACCTTACATGATGTAAAATAACACCAGGACCAGCCTTCAACAAAACTGTGAGGTAGGCGCAGTTTACGTTGCCCATCTCCCGCTTCTGTGTCTCCATCATCCAGCCCTCCATTCCCATCACGGCCCTGCCTTCGGCCACTGGCATCCCTCTAAAATGACCAGCTGCTGCAGGCTGAGGATGTGTATGTCCTAAATGAGTCCCTTAGAAATAAAAAATCTACAAGGAGGAAACAAGAATAATAGTATTTCAGGCCTTTGAAAGATGTTGAAGACATACAGACAGGTACCTGCTAGATCCTTCCCAAACTAAGTTGTATGAACAACTTAGTACATGTTTTAGACTTTTTGTGCCCAAGGACATGAGTCTTCAAAGCTGACACACTTTCCTGGGTCTGGAAAGTTTTGACAGTCCAGCTGTGGAAGTAGTTGTGGTGCATCACCCTGGAAGTGCAAACCGTTAACTCCATCTGCTCCTGCAGCCCCCGTCAGTCCAAGCCTGACAGTTGACCTGGACACTCCATGCAAAAAGCTGCTAATGCAACCATAAAGAAACCAAATTTGAAGAAAACCCAGGTGATTTTTAACAATTTTTTTTGTAGACAAGATCTTGCTATGTTGTCCAGGCTGGTCTTGAACTCCTGGCTTCAACCGATCTGCCTGCCTCAGCCTCCCAAAGTGCTGGAATTACAGGTATGAGCCACCACGCCCGGACAACCCAAGTGATTTTTATGAAAGGCTTCCACTTCCTCCTTCACCTGCTTAGCGCATTCCCAGCATTATGCCAGCCTGGCAAAGCCAACAGATCTGTGTTGCCCTCCACCTTCCGGCCCCTTCCACATTCTGCAGGAGACCCTATCAAAAGAAACAGCAGGAATCAAGGAGGAAAACCAGGAGGGAAACAAGGGCTGGATGGTCTGTGTGCTGGCATGTCAGCCCTGAAGACCAGGAAGCCACCACAGGCAAAGCCCTGGATGGAGCGCCTCTCCCCACAGCCTGCCCACCAACCAGACGAGGGGGCCTGGCTCCATGAGGAAACCAGTCGGGACTAACAGCTGCCATTTGGCAGCTTTCCCGTACTTTATCCAGAGTTCTTTTCCCTATGCTGGACTACCCCTTGGGCAAGCATGCCTGATTCCAGGCAACTATTTTCCTAACTGAGCAGTATAAAGATGCCCATTGAGAGAGAGATTCCTCAGTCCCCATTCAACCACTGACACCAAGGCCACTGGAGGAAGTCACCATCCTACATTGTCCTTCTCATTGCCTATTTCTTGGGTGAAATGGGTCTCCATGAGCACGGATCCCAGGAGTCTGGGTCTCAGTCGATACAGGATGAGGTGCACCACCAAAATAAGAAGCTGGACAAAACACAGATCATTATAAATGGGCTAAATCCACCTATTAAAAGACTGAAACACCTGTAATCCCAATGCTTTGGCAGGCCGAGGAGAGAGGATCATTTGAAGCCAAGAGTTTGAGACAAGCCTGGGCAACATAGCAAGACCCCATCTCAAAAAAAAAAATTAGCTGGGTGTGGTGGCACACTCCTATAGTCCCAGTTACTTGGAAGGATGGCTTGAGCCCAGGAGTTGGAGGCTGCAATGAGCTATGATCACACTACTGCAATCTAGCCTGGATGACAAAGACTCTCTCAAAACAACAACAACAACAAAAACCCTTCAGTTTGTGTTGTTTTTCAAATCCACCTGTAAATTACTTACAAAAGGCAAATCTTAAAAGAAACCATCATGGAAAGATTGAAAATAAATTAATGGAAAGCTGTCTATCAAATACGAATCAAAAGAAAGTATGTGTCACTATACCAATACCAGAAAAATAGAAGATAAGACAAAAAAATTATTAAGAGAGTTAGAGGGACACTACCTAATAATAACAGAAGAAACTCATCAGGGTGACCTAATGACATAATATATCAAATTATAGAGCCTCGAAAGCATAAAGCAAAAGCTAACATAAATTACAAGAAGAAATTCACAAATCCACAATTATAACAGGAGATTTTAAGACGCCCTAAATGAGAAACTAAAAGATCAAATGTAAAATTAATTAAATGATAGAATGATGGAACAATGGCATTCAGAGCCAATCCAAAGGTTCCCAAACTCTACACTGAGGCACCCCAGAGTGCCGAAGTGGAGTCATGGGAAGCTGCCAGAGACTTCAGCTGCAGAAGACTTTAAGTTTCCATGGAAAGAGCTGCACAAAACATCTGGTCAGGAACCACGCAAGCTTTGAGTTTGAGAGTTCATAGGTTCAACATCAGATCACACTACATTCTTTTCATAATTTCATATCTTTGTGAAGCTGGGGTTTCAGCCATTGCTGTGATAAACAGCAAGTAGCCTGGGAAAATCACAATGGAACAAGAAACGAGCGTGGCAGGAGCCTCCAATCTGCTTCCAAGAGTTGAGAAGTGATACAGTACCCAACACACACATACATCTCATGAAGAGGCAACTGTAGTTATGTAAGAAGCTAAAAATATTTTTTCTTTCAATTACTGTACATGTATTATTTTTTCAAACAGCTACAAGTTGTTAGGATGCAAATACTAATTAAGTCACTTGGATCTAACTACTTAATAAACAAAACCATTAGGTATTTCTTTTCATCTAAGGGTACCACACAAATAATTACTGAGTCACTAAGGGTGACGTGAGCAGAGAAAGTTTGGGAATCTCTGGCCTAATCGAATAATGTATATAGAAACATACACTCCAAAACTGAAAATACCTAGCACTTTGGGAGGCCAAGACCAGGGGATTGCTTCAGCCCAGGAGTTTGAGACCAGCTTGGGCAACATAGAAAGACCTTGCCTCTACCAAGAATTAAAAAACAAACAAACAAACAAAAAAACACACACAAAAAACTAGCCAGGCATGATGGTGTGCACCTATAGACCCAGCTACTTGGGAAGGAGGGGGCTGAAGTGGGAGGACTGCTTGAGCCCAGGAGGTCGAGGCTGCAGTGAGCCGTGACCACGCCACTGCACTCCAGCCTGGGTGACAGGGTGAGACCCTGGCTCAAAAAATAAAAAAAGAAAAAACAAAATTGGAAGTATACATTATTTTCAAGCATACAGGAAACTTTTTAGAAAATTTTAGAAAAGGCTTGGCGCGGTGGCTCACGCCTGTAATCCCAGCACTTTGGGAGGCCAAGGCAGGCGGATCACGAGGTCAGGAGATCGAGACCATCTTGGCTAACACAGTGAAACCCCATCTCTACTAAAAATACAAAAAATTAGCTGGGTGTGGTGGCAGGAGCCTGTAGTCCCAGCTACTCGGGAGGCTGAGGCAGGAGAATGGCGTGAACCCAGGAGGCAGAGCTTGCAGTGAGCCGAGATTGCACCACTGCACTCCAGCGTGGGCGACAGAGCCAGACTCTTGTCTTAAAAAAAAAAAAAAAGGAAAAGAAAATCTTAGAAAATTTGATGCCTAATAAGGTCACAAAGTCCTCACCTAGTTAAAAAAAAAATACAAACCATGACATCTGATCATAATATTTTAAAATTAGAAATCAAGAATAAAGATCTGTTTTTGAAACACATATGTCTAGAAATGTAAACTCATACTGCTAAATATTATTGACTCAACAGAGACACACAATGAAAGTTTTGAAATATTTCTAACTTAACAACAAAAACTGCATCTTTTTTCTTTTTCAGCTTTTAGAATCAAGGGTTTGTTACAAAGGTGCATTGTATGATGCTGAGTCTTGGCTTATGCCTGCTCATCACCCCCGAAATAAGCATGGTACCCAGTAGCAGTTTTCAGCCCTTGCCCTCCTTCCTCCCTCTCCCCTCTAGTAGTCCCTAGTGTCTGTGGTTCCCATCTTTATGGCCAACAGTACCCAAAGTTTAGCTACCACTTGTAAATGAAAACATGCAGTATTTGGTTTTCTGTTTCTGCATTAGTTCACTTAGGATAATGGCCTCCAACTGCATCCGTGTTGCTGCAAAGGACATAGTTCCATTCTTTTTATGGCTGCATAGTATTCCATGGTGTATATGTACGACATTTTCCTTATCCAGTGTGGTAAAGGATGGTGGGTTTGATAAAGAAAATGTGGTACACATACACCATGGAATGGGCTGAGTCCATGAAAAACTGCATTTTTTAAAACCTGTGGAAAACACTAATGGGATATAGAGGGAATTTATACTTTATGGAATTTATGTAAAAATATGAAAGAGTACAAGTAAACCCTATAAACTAGGGAAAGGACAACACAACAGAACAAACCCCAAAGAAAGTAGGAGGAATAAAATTAGGCAGATTAGAGCAAACAGTAATGAAATAAACAAACAATAGAGACAATCAACCAAACCAAAGCTAGTTCTTCACAGGAACTATTAAAATAGGCTAATCAGGCTGGGTGTAGTGGCTCATGCCTGTAATCCCAGCACTGTGGGCAGCTGAGGCAGGCAGATCACCTGAGGTCAGGTGTTCCAGGGTAGCATGGTGAAACCCTGTCTCTACCAAAAATTTAAAAATTATCCAGGAGTGGTGGCGGGCACCTGTAGTCCCAGCTACTCTGGAGGCTGAGGCAGGAGAATCGCTTGAACCCAGGAGACTGAGGTTGCAGTGAGCTGAGATCGCACCACTGCACTCCAGCCTGGGCGACAGGGTAAGACTCTGTCGTAAATAAATAAATAAACAATAAAATAAAATAGACTAACCCTGCCCCACCCTCCTGAAAGATTGAGCAGCAAAAAAGAAAAACAAGTTACAAATAAGCAAACAAGCAAATTTAGAATGAGAAGGGGGCATGTTTACATACTCAGCAGAGATTTTTAGATCGGTAAGGGAATGTTACAAACAAGTTTTATGTCAATAAATTTGGAATCTTTAATAAAATAGAAAAATTCCTAGTAAAATGTAACTTACCAAATTTGGTCAAAGAATGAATAGAAAGAGTAGAAGAATAGAAAGAAATGGATTCCGCACTCAAAAATATCCCACCTTAAAAAAAAATCAGGGAATAACGAATAAATTAGGAAAATACATGAATCTCCCATGCAAAAGAATTCCAGATAATTTATGTAGCCACTTTGCCCTCAGGAAAATGAAGCATAACTTCCCACTCCATAGATGTGGCTTTCTTTCAAAGAGTGCAGTACAGATTAGGGGTGTGAGAAGGAGAGCGACCTCACAGTGGAGAACCGACAAACACTACCTCAGCCAGATGTTCAAGGCCAGTATTGATGGTGATAAGTCATACGGATACTACCTGCCCTGATATAGTGTGATGAGAACAGCACTTCACCTCTGTGGCCTTCTTCCCCAAAACCCATAAACCCAGTCTAATAATGAGGGAAGAAAACACTAATCCCAACTGAGGGGCATTCTACAAAATACCTGATCAGTACTCCTCACAACTGCAGAGGTCATCAAAAACAAAGTCGGACAAGCTGTCACAGCCAAGAGGAGCCAAAGGGGACACGACAACTAAAGGTGATGTGGCATTTTGTAGACCACTCTGGGACAGAAAAAGGGCGTTAGGGAAAAACAAAGTAAATCCAATAAAATATGGACTTTAGTGAATAATAACGTCTCAATATTCATTCATTAATTGTAACAAATGTACCCATGCTAATA